>NC_143576.1:131190978-131512396 GCF_048544385.1 Mastigoproctus giganteus
TAAATCTGAATTAATAAATAGTACATGAATAAGAAGTTGTGTACTATATATTTAATTTGGGAAATAATTTCATAATGAATTGTGATTCAACTTTTTATCGCTGTAGCATACTTAAATATTTATGTTTTAAAATGCCTCTCTTAACTTGCATAAGTGCATGTTCTATTTGTCTTAAAAATACATAAATTTCTCTCTGTTATCACATTAAGGTGTACTTGAACTGATACTTAGCTAATGCTGCAAGTTTTTGTTCACCAGACAAACATGCTCAATTTAAATTATGCACAGACATATTTAAACATAGTATTTGCATTTTTATTGTAAGAGTGAAAGCACTGAACAAAAAGTGCAACTGTGTTAATTTCATAGAAAAATTTTATTTTGATTGTTTGATATAAATTGCTTTATTTACTTACTTATATTTCATTCCTACATTATGTTGAAAATATGTATCATTATTGTATAAAAGGAAATATAATTTGTTTTGTTAATATAAAATATAGAAATTATTCTAAAATGAGCCAACAGAATAATATTTCATAATAACTATATATATATATATATATATAATTTTTTTTGAAATATTATCACATTGCATATATTTTTAAGCATCTTAGCATAAAATATTCAAAGTATATATGATAACTTACAAAAAGTCAAATTAAAAAAAAAAAAAAAAAAAAACTTTCATTTGTTGCTCATTTTATATTTCTTAAATTTAAATAATTTCTTTTATAAATCTTTTTTGTTCAAAATTACTACTCTTAAGAAAGAATAAAATTATGCATATAGTAGATTGCCTTTTAACCCACAACTGAGACCAAAGATAGTGTTCATTAATCAGAAAAGGAAATTAATTATTCAAGAATAAAACACTAAAAATACAAACAACATAAAAAGGGCAAAGTACCAGAACTTAGTTTCAGAAAAATATGTTAATTTCTTCCTTGTTGATGAACCATTTTTTTCTACAGCATAGCCTCTCCATTTCTTCCACATTGTATATACAGGGTTGCGGCATCATGCAACTATTAATGCCACATAATCAGCATGGAAAATGATTTCTTACAAAAAAAAAGTAAACCAAAAACATTAGACAGTTTCAATCTGCACTTATGTAATGAAATGTTCACAAAGAATAATGCCTTCACACTCAGGCTACATCAGGCTTGCATCCAGAATAGTGAAAAACAAGACTGTGGTTGTTCAAAGAAATGAGCTTATGAACAAGTGAAGGAAACAGTTTATTTCATTACACTTCATGCAGCTATTGTACACTGTGCAGCTTCTGAAAGGGAAAGTTTGACATTGAAAATGCTTTCCTTGCAAATCAAAGAATAATGCCTTCACACTCAGGCTACATCAGGCTTGCATCCAGAATAGTGAAAAACAAGACTGTGGTTGTTCAAAGAAATGAGCTTATGAACAAGTGAAGGAAACAGTTTATTTCATTACACTTCATGCAGCTATTGTACACTGTGCAGCTTCTGAAAGGGAAAGTTTGACATTGAAAATGCTTTCCTTGCAAATCAAAGCATGCAACCAGTTGATGATACAGATTGCTACTTACATTCGATAACATACAGGCAGTGGCGTATCCAGGTATCATAAGAGGAGGCATGGCGACCAGGTTTTTTGAGCATTTTTTTTTTTTTTTTTTTTTTTAGATAGGCTTAGGAACACCTATATGCACATAAATGATTGTTTTGATTGATTATCTTTATTTGAATATTAGGAAAGCATGTGAATAATAATACATATTGATCACAAAAAATGATAATATATTATTTCCAAACATTGGCAATACAATGCACAGAGCAAACAAGGTTATGAAATATGTATGAAAATTATAAAAGGAAAGAATAATAGAAGTATGTGTATGCACAAAAATTATGCATAAAATTGTTTACAAAAAATTGTAAAAATAGGGAAAAAAAATGATATTACACTCAAAGTAAACAAAATTCTGAAATAGGTAACAAAATAAACAAAGGAATGAATAATATAACTTCATGTACACATTAAAATTATATATTAAAATTTACAAAAAAAAAAAATAATAATTATACTTAACTTTACAAAATAATGTTTAACTTTCTATTCTTTTTCTGTAGAATACTAAAAACATTGTCAATATCTACAGGTAATGTTTTATGAATATACAAAAGCGATAGTCCATTCATTCTGTCTTGTCCAGTAGTACTTCGTCGATATGTTTTCAAATATTTCAAAGTTGAAAACATTTTTTCTACGGTAGATGATGTTACTGGCAGGGCAGTCAAAATACATAAGAGTTTATATGCATTGAAGAAAATATTTTCATTGTACAAGTTTAGGTACTCTATTGTGTGACTAGGCAAATCTCTGAACTTGAAAACTTTGAATTTATCTTTCCACAGTAGCAGTTCAGAATTTAATATATTTACGTTCACACTGCACAGCAGATTAGTCTCATAAGTTTTTATTAACAACTCTGATTTTTCTCCATAATTATCTGGATAAGGCCTATTAGGTAACAAGATGTTCAGTGATTCCAAAATTTCTTTGTGACTGGTTAGCTGTACAGTCAAGTCTGAAAAGGGTATAAATAAGATGACTCGATAGTAACTGGAATTCTTGTGCAAATATGTTCTGTCACTCTGGGCAAAGGAATTTCATAATTTTCACATATGACATCTTTCAGCAACTTAATAGCTATATTGTAAATTTTGCCAAACTTTATATCAACGTCATTACGTGTTTTAGTTTTTCAACTACAGTTTCAGCCATTTTAACTGCTTCTCCTAAGTCGATCGAGGGTGGCTGCAGAATTCTACTCAGCAGCAATGTATAAGAATACAATGCTTGCATGGAAAGTAATACAATTACAAACATTGGATTTTTTACTGAACGAAGTAATAAAGCTGCATTTACTGTTGTTTATTTATCTGTCCACTCCTCAGTAATTTGTTCCAAAGAAACAATAGGTTTGAATAATTCTACAAGTACGGTGATTTATTCGTGTCTTTTGACCCACCAAGTTGAACATAGCTACTTTAATCTCTGCTTTTTTGTATCGGCATAATTTACCAGTCCATTCCTGAAGAAGACTGTTTCCTTTTGGTGTAATGAAGAAAGAATAACATGATTCAACTATTCCCATACAATTTCTTATATCTTTTTCAGAGCAAGCTTGGCTTATGGCTAGATTCAGACAGTGGAAAGCACAGTGTATGTAGAGGGCAGATGGATACTTGTCGAGAACTCTCATTTTCAAATCATTTACTTTACCACACATTGCGCTGGCACCATTGTACCCTTGTTCTCTTAGGTATTTCAAGTTTATACCCATTTCCATCAGTGAAACCAGCATCATGTTGGCCAAGTTTTCTCCCAGTAGTCAATACAACAGGGATGAGTTGGAGAAAATATTCAACACATTTTTTTGTCTAATCTGCTTCCTCCGCAAAACAAACAAATAATAAAAAATTTTTCCACTTTACCTATATCTGTTATTTCATCTGCTAAAACTGAAAAAAATTTGCTTTCATTTTGAATTATTGGTGATACGTATATAAATATAAAGCATTCTTTGCACTCATTTCTAAATGATTTTTTAAAATGTCATCTCCAGAATCAATTCTAAATTTCAGCAATCGTAGGAAATTCCCTTTAGCATAGACATTTTGTGATACTCCACATTCTCATGGGTGTTGAATTTATCAACAAGAAATTCTCCACTTAGAGAAAGGTTTCCTAATGAACTACCCAAGAAATTGGTTGTTTTTACCAAAGCATTCTTGTGCAAATAAAAAACAATATTTACAATATGCTCTATATTGAGATTTCAAATAAACAAACCAAGAATAATGAACAAGCCACTTGTAGTTAAATCTTCTCTTTCCTTGCAGATGTTAATGGGAATTTTAAATCTTCCGTCAGTTTCCAGAATTTTTCAATTAAATTTATTTTCTCCTCATCACTTAATTTTTTGTTAACGTAGGCCGATATGTCAAAATCATTGTCGTCATCAGTTAACTTGATCAAAGTGATAATGTAGTTTTTTCTTCTTTTACTTCATTGTTTTCTTTTTTGTCTTCTTCTGCTTTGTCTCCTTTTTCTTCTTCTTCCTCATCAGAAAATTTGCATTTTTTCAAAAAATGCAAATTTTTCAAATTTTTCAAAAATGCAAATCTAAAATACTTCACTTAAAATTGCATATATATTTAATAAAATCTACTTAAATACAGTATAATATTATTATTAAAAGCATAATTTAATATAACAGGACTCACATTTATCAACGTATTCTTATGATTGTTGCTTGATTCACCGAGTAACAATCATAAGAATCCATCACAAGAAGAACCGATTGTAACAATACCCTTATCACTATAGTGATTAATGGTTAATCCTTTAAACAACGACTGCACAACATGCTAAGGCAACAGGGCACAGGCAAAAAGAAAAACAACTGCTCAATTTGTACTATCGGCCTCTTTTACAAAACAGAAAATATGATTATATGTTTTTTACTAATCAGTAAAATATAAAAAAAATTGCAAAATAGGGGAAAAAAAACGATATTAACTCAGAGTAAATGAAATTCTGAAATAGGTAACAAAATAAAGAAAGGAATGAATAATATAATTTCATGTACACCTTAAAATTATATATTAAAATTTACAAAAAAAAAAAAAAAAAAAAAAAGAAGTATACTTAACTTTACAAAATAACGTTTAACTTTCTATTCTTTTTCTGTAGAGTATTAAAAACATTGTCAATATCTACGGGTAATGTTTTATGAATATACAAAAGCGCTAGTCCATTCATTCTGTCTTGTTCAGTAGTACTTCGTAGATAGGTTTTCAAAATTGAAAACATTTTTTCTATGGTAGATGTTGTTACTGGTAGGGTAGTCAAAATACATAAGAGTTTATATACGTTGAAGAAAATGTTTTCATTGCACAAGTTTAGGTGCTCTATTGTGGACTAGACAAATCTCTGGACTTGAAAACTTTGAATTTATTTCTCCACAGTAGCAGTTCAGAATTTAATATATTTACGTTCACACTTCACTGCAAATCAATCTCATAAGTTTTTATTAACAACTTTAATAAAAAACAGGATGAACTCGCTGTTATTTCACTGATACTGAAAATATGCGAATTCTTACAGCAATTCCACATAACAGCGAATTCTTACACAATTTTTATTCGGAGTCCATCAGAATCTATTTGAAAGATGAACAAATATTATGCTAAGGCTGTTTAATTAGCAATTGCGAAATACTTTGCAAAGTAGAAAAATTTCTCTCACATACTGTATTTACGTCATTGTTATATGGTTTTTTGAACGTCTAATCATGGTGACATTCAATCAACATATTGTGAACCCCTTGAGAGAAAAGAGAAGAAGTGAAACAACTAAATTGAGAAAAAGAGTGTTGCAGAAGAAAGCACTCCAAAAATAATTTTTAAAAAAATTGCCAATTAATTCAAATTTAGCGATGCCCTCCTCGATGGCACCAGGTCAAAATCATGAAACATCACTATAAATAGAGACAAAAGCTTTATTTGTTGAATAATATGAATAAAGTCTGGCCTATTCCTGTCTTCACCAACTGTAAGCACAGTGTTGCAACCAAGTTTCCTTGTGATATTCAGGCAACTTGACACAATGTGTACAATAGTATCCTGCACAAAATGTACAACAATATCCAGGCAATAGCATCAGGATTGGATGCTGTTGCCTGGATATTGTTGTACATATTGTACAAGTGGTGCTATATGCACTTCCTTGACTCAGTTCCACCTTAAAGCATATCATTACTCACTAGTTGTGTAATCCATTGTGTAGGACTAAAGCTTTTTTTTTCTTTGAGGAATGGACCAATTCACAAGTAATATTATTATGGCAAATCTCCTGTCATTTACATATTTGTTTTCTTCACAAGCTGGAATGGCTTCATTTTATTTAGATGTTGAACGGAATTCCTTCTGCTTGCAGTATACTTCCAATTCTGGTCGTAACTGAGATCCGAGGTAACTTCAGCAGTCATCTACCCTTTAATGTGTGAGTACCAGTAAACTGACATGTACGACCTGTCGTAACCTTTAAGAGCACCGGGGTTTTCATAGTGGCAGGATAGGTTTGGTTTATGATCTAACCCATGTGCATTTAGCACCAGACAGAAGTGTTAGCCAATCTTTTGCAGCCTTAAAGCCAAGCGGAGTCTTTTCAGCAATGGAAATATAAGTGCAATCAGGCTTTTTTTTTTTTTTTCCCTTCAGTATAAATCTGTTTGTTCGAGGTTGAATATCTGTTTGGGTATGTACTCCACCTCTTGTGATGCTTTCCATAAATATGGTTGCCGCGCATTATTTTAAATTCACGTAATTTAAATGCATAAAGTAAGAAGGCACTGTATGTTCAAAATATGATACAATTTTTTGTAGAGGATACAGATGGAATGATAATAATGGATGTGCATACAATTTTAGCATTTGGTTATTATAGTAGCTGTAAACATAGTGAAAGTTTCTTAATTGTTTATTCACAATATCCCATGGGGGTCATAAGTAATTGGGGGTTGCAGTTATTATTATTTTTTAAATTTTGCCTCAGGCACAGTAGCCGGCTTAGACTTTTGATTGAGTATTACTAGGCTTATTGTTTATTTCCAATGAAACTTTTGGAAAAATATTGCCAATAATTGTGCAGTCAGATGTGAAGATTTCTGAGCAGTGCGGATGGTCTGCTCATGGTGTCTTGTCAATAATTTTTCTAGCAGGGAAAAGGATGTGATTATCCTCTTGTATAAGGCAATGGTCAGGCCACACCTTCAGTACTATATAGAGGTCTGGAGGCCACATTTTAGGAAGGATGTAGAGCTGCTGGAACGAGTACAGAGAAGGGCAAGATTAGTGAATGGAACAAAGGGTTGCTCTGACGAAGAAAGGCTTAAGTTTTGCAAATTACAGGGACTGAAGACTTAGGCACCTGCGAGGTGATCTGATTGAAGTGTATAAGGCCTTGAATGGTTTTGAGCATGCTCGATGCTGATGGGATTTTTACTCTTGCCCAGATTAATCACCTGGGGGGGGACATAAATTCAAATTGAGGAAAGACAGTTGTAAAATAGATGTGCGGAAATTTTCCTTTAGCCAGCGGGTGGTTGATTGCTGGAACAAATTTCCATCTGTCATTGTTAACAGCTTAAATAAATTCAAGGCAGAACTATAGCTAGGCAAACATTTGGAGCAAATGGATGGGTAAAATGGGAAGGGGGTTTTTTTGGCTGATGCTGTATAAGCTTGCTTTCTTGCATCATATGCCTCTACTAATGCTAATTTTTTGACAACTGATATGTTATGGCATTTACATATTTATGCCAACTATGCAACATTAATGATACACCCTGTGTAGTTGTAGATGAGTGTTATCACTTTGCCTCACTGTTATCACAGTGCCTCTTTCACAGCATGGTGATAACACTCATCTGTAGAGAACTGTTCTGCTTTTGCATAATATTATTTTATTTTCTTAAGTTTTATAGGCAGCATTTGTAGGAAAATTCCATATGAAGTATAACTTCCTTGCCTCTAGAATCTTCAGCATTTGTCATCTGCTCTGTGCCTTCTCTATATATATATATCTCCACAAGCCTTGATTTGTTTGATTTTTATTTAAAAAGTTTCTGCTTCCGTTTCTTCTCTAGCAACTTCCTAGCTTCTACAGAAAATCTTATTAGAGCTTTCAAAAACTTTTTCAGCTTCAGGCTACAGTTACCAGCTGTGACACTTAAGTATCCTTAATAGTATTACGGGTGAATTTAGAATTTCTCTCCATGTAAATGACACAATTTCCTCTTATGTAAATAGTATCCTTATATAAGATAGATCCATTTATATGACTCAAATGCACAAATTACTTTTTTCATTTATATATATATAAAAGGTAATATAAAGGCAATATGGAAAAAGTGTGAAAGAAAGATGAAGAAACAAATAAATAAATGAGGACAGTAGTAGGGAAGGAAGGAGAGTGGAAAGAATATGTATCTAAAAATTTTTAAAATATTAAATAAAAGGCAAATGTAGCCAAAGTTATAAGCCAATAAATAATAAATTTAGTCTGGTGTTACCCGACAGTACCAAGGCCAAAAAAGTGTGAAATATCACAAATATGATATAATAAACCAACCACAAAAGAAAAATAGAAATAGAACAAACAAAGCAAGCAAAGTGTGAAATAATAAACAACCGTTGTATCCAATCTTGTCAGGGGACTCCAGATACAACAGCTGTGAATATTACTGCATTTCGAATGCAATGCAAATTACCGCAACGGACAGTGACAGACGTCCACAAAAATGCCAGCCTGCCAAAGCAATAATATCTCATCACAGAAGCCAGACTGCCATCAATTGCAGTAATTTGCATTACATTCAAAATGCAGTAATATTCACAACTGTTGTATCCAGGGTCCCCTCTGACAAGATTAGATACAGCGGTCGTCCTATTTCTATTTTTCTTTTGTGGTTGATTTATGATATCATATTTGTGATATTTTACGCTTTTTTGGCCTCGGTGCTGTCTGGTGGCTCCAGTCTAAAAATATTATTTATTGGCTTATATATAACTTTGGCTATGTTTGCCTTATACAGATATGGGACCATTTATCCGGCTACCCAATAACTGAGGATTGCCGGATAGAGTTTTTCTGGAATTCGGATATCCAGGCCTAAAATGCACAAAAAATATAAGAAGAAATGCAAGAAAATAAAATATGAATATTTATTGAGCTGAGTTGATTTATATCAACTGCATGGCATCATCAGAAGAAATATTTTCAGAAATATCTTGACAGTTTTGGGAAGATGTAGTTGATGGGGTAGACACACCAGAAGTTGAAGGCTGAAATTCAGGCGTAGATGCTGTACGTGTGCCTGTAGAGTTTACCTTGGAAGCCAGTTTCTGAAATATATCCTTTAAACTAAGTTGTTTTAGATATTTTGGTCTTTCTTTTATAAGCAATTCTTGAATTTTATAAAGTGACATTATGTGATGCTCTGGCAAAACTCCTCCACTCTATTCCACGAATCAGTTCTTCCGTAAGGCTTATCATTCTTTCAATACCGATATTTTCTTCAATAGTATCATCATCATCATCATCACTCTTGTTATCTTCATTGTCTGTTAGACTGAGGCGCCTCCGTAGCCAGGTGGGCAGGAGCAGCAGTACATAGCACACGCTTCTTGATTAGACTGGGTTTCGAGCCCGTGACCACCAAATATGGAGGATGCAGAAAGGTCAGGGAATGACCACTGCATATCCCCGGAGCAATATGGCCTTAGTTGCTAATGCACCTAAAAACCAAACAACAACAACTGTTAGACTGGGGGTAACTGGAGCATCATTATCAATATGGAGGCACTCTTCCACTGCATCATAATCTAACAGCTGGGCCTCAAGACATGACAAATCTTTAGCAAAATTCATCAAGTCATCAACAATTTTCTTCTTTCTTGACACCCCAAGTCCATCGAAATCATGTTCATGATCATCATCAAAGACTCATTCTTTCCATAAATTATGGCAACCATGTTTTAAAGTGTCTTCATCAACCCTGTTCCAGTCTTTCGCAGCAATCCAGTTTGCATCCTTGATATTAAAATCTTTTTGAAATGTCTTTATTCCGACACCTTTGTTGCATTCTATGTATGAATTCATTCTCATAGATTGCCTTGAATGACCTCAGTATTCCTTGATCCATTGGCTGGATCAAGGACATACAGTTAAGTGGCACATATACGGAAAACACATTATCTTTGATAAGAAACTGTGCGTCAGGAGGTGCTGCACTATTATCAAGAATTAACATTATCTTGCTGTCACTGGGAAGCCGTACAATGTGCTTTAGCCTCAGGTACAAAATGGTTTTCAAACCAATCAAGGATTGGTTTGGTAATCCATGCTCGTTTGTTTGCCTTGTAAATAACTGGAAAGATACTTACTCCTTTTAAAGCTCTTCGATTTTTGCTTTTACCAATAACAAGCAGTTTCATTTTATGTGACCCGACAGCTTTTTCATATTGTTATCCTTTCTTTTGAGTATGATTCCTCAAGTTCAACAACAGTTTTTCTAGGAATATACTTCCAATATAAAGAAGTCTCATCAGCATTATACACCTGCTCTGCAGTAAACTGGTTATCATCAATTAATTTTGCAAACTCACCCAAATATGCCTCTGCAGAATCATGATCAGCTGATGCTTTTTTACTGCACACTGCCAAGATACAAAGACCATTACAGTTCTTAAATTTTGCATATCAGCCTGATGTATACTCACAGGGTATTGCTATGCCTGACATAACAATACCCTGTGGGTATACATCATGGTCCAAGCAAAACTCATGGAAAAGTTTTGCTTGGGCCATGATAATAGAATGATTGAGAGGATATTTTTCGCTTCGTCACTGTTGGATCCATTCCATTAACACTTCGTCTATTTCTACATTCTTTGTCTGGTGTAATGTCTTCCTGAGTTCCATTAACTTGGGTAAATCACTATCACCATAAAGTTTTAACAGTTTTTCTTTCTGTTTCATCAAATCATAGACGGTAGATGAACCAATTACCATACTCATCACACAAAACTTGACTGGTACGCCTTTGTCCAAACTTTTTAGCAACTTCACCTCATCCTTAATGTTTAGAGATATGCACTTCCTTTTGGTAGATGGTGACCTAACTAATTAGGTCACCGAGAGGTTAAATTTTTAAATATCGTCTTGGCGCATTATAGCCTTAGTTGCTAATGCGCCAAAAAAAATCCAAACAAACAAACAAATCCTTTTGGTAGTCTTACCACCCAGAGATTTCTCTGCAGGCCTTCTTGACATAATGACTATGGTATAAGTGAACAGAGTTAAAAACTACAGTACGTAAGAATTTTCAAAGAGTATTTTTTAAAAATAACTTTTATATTAATATTCTTAGGACTTTTAAAGCAGTTTCTTTTTCTTTCAGTCGTGTTCGATATTGCCGGTGCATATGTTGTCAGTTGGTTGTTTCCTAATAGCAGATGAATATTTTTAGTTCATATTAAGTGGGAAGTGATTGCAAATTCTCAGACTTGCAACTTAACAGACAACAAATTTTCTTTCAGTTATCTATAAAATAGTGTATAATAAAATTTCCATTTGACACCCCCCCCCTTACAAGGCAGGGAAACTGGGGCATGTGCCCCAGTTTCTCTGCCCTCACTACAGCTTTGTATATACAGTATATGTATACATGACTAAGTTAATATAAAAGTTATTAAAAACACTAAGATTGTGAGCAAAAATACCAATGATATAAGCTTTTTAAATATTTCACTTTATTGGTTTCCAGAACTTCAGAATACTGGGTAGGCGGATAAATGGTCCCATACTGTATTTAATTTTAATATTTTTAAAATTTTTAGGTACGTATTCCTTTCACTCATCTTCCTTTTCCACTATTGTTGACATTTATTTATTTGTTTCTTCGCCCTTTTTTTCTGCACCTTTTTCATATTGCCTCTATTATATATTATTTTCTGTGATGTGCATAATGTGTATAGGCAGCCACTTAGTTCGGCATCCTCTATTTTTTATATTGCTTTATTTTTATTTTTCATAATAGTGTTACAGTTATATATATATATATATATATATATATGTGAAATTATTAGAAAAGTATAAAGGGGGAATATATCAGTAATATAAGTGGCTACTTTTGCATAACCAATGCTATGTCATTCATTATATAACAAAGATGAGAGATAAGCAGAATGGAAAAGTGCAGGAACTAAGCAAAGAAAAGTAAACAAGGACAATAGTTGAACCAAGATAAAATAAAGCAATGCCAAGTACATATTCCTTCCACATCACTTCTTTATCTTGGTTCAGCTATTGTCCTTGTTTATTTACTTGTTTCTTTGCTTAGTTCCTGCACTTTTCCATTCTGCCTGTCTCTCTTCTTTGCTCTATATATAAACCGCAAATAATGTATTTTATTTAAGTCAAGGCATCCCCTGGCTGGGCGTACTTAGTTTTCTTGAGGGGGGGTTATGAAGCACTTTTATAGCGATATATGAACAGGCCATCCCAATAATCCAGGTACCAAGCATATTTTATTCATTCTTTGAGATTAAATGTATTGAAGTATATATTAATTTATAAAAGTATGTATGCTCGTAGTTAAATTTTATCTGTTTATTTTTACTTGTTCTGGAAGATGTTATGTGTGAAATTTAGGAAATATTTTAAGAGCGAGTGCAAGGTATAGAAGTTTGGGAATCTCTGGTCTAAGTGAATAGCCAAGCAATGTATGGAAGTAAAAATTTTATTTAAATTGTAACAACTGCTATGTGCACCTTTAACCCTAGAACCAGACTGTCTGCCTATGCAATGCAGTACTATATATAATTGCAGTGGGGAATGAACTACTGCTTTGAAATATCCCCTGCAGTCCTAAAGTATTATTTTGTGTAAGAAAAATTCAACTCTGGTCTAGGGATTAAAGATGCATATAATGATTGTTTTGTGAAATGGAATGTTTAAATCTAAGTTTTAGTTTCATACATTCCTTTCTCAGTCACTTTGATGAAATATATTATTCAGTTTGGCATACATTAGATAGGGATCTTTCTAAGTTTGTTAGTAGAAACCAACCAGCCGATGAGAAGTCAGAAAGCTGCTAAACAGCTCTCCTGAAAACAACTCAGATTTTTAAATGTATACTGGCCTCACCGTTTCAGGTGATACTATACAATTTAAAAGGATATTAACAACTAAGCAGAACTATGGAAATATTTGTTTGATATAAGTTGAACATAAGCTCAAAGCTTAATGCCAAGTACTTGTTTGTTTCAGTGGAGCAAAAAGATCCCTCTAATCAAAATCAAATGCAGTGAAGCATTATGAATTTTATTTTTACTTTTTTTTTTTTTTTTTTTAAGTTAAACCTTCAAGAGCAACAGTTTGATCAACCAATAACTTTTCTTCACAGATGCTTAATTCATGATCTTCGTGGTGTTTTTTATATTGACCGATCTAACTATTACTTGCAGTGAAAAAAAAAAAAAAATAAATAAATGATGGCGATGATGGTGAAACATCATCAAGTTGTGTAAGACAACTTTTTCTTTGAGGATTTCATCAATTCTCAAATACTATATTTCTGAGACTGTAAAATGCACTTTTTCTCCTGGAAGATATTGCCTAAAACTCTCCTGTGTCTTATGGTTTGAAAGCATAATAGATGCACACTAGTATTTTTATCTCTATCTGTCGCAACAGAAAGTGTGGTCAAACATCCAAGTAGCCCACTGAAAAAGCTGGCTCTTTTAGAGTGTGACCACTTCAGATTGCACATAACAGAGGCAACAAAATGAACTGGTACCAAACTAATAATCATGGAGTTAGCTGCAATTTCAGAAAACTGCAGCCACTGGATATCTCAATTAACAAACCCTTTGAAGCATTCATGCATGAGGAGGGGGCTAAATGGAAACAGACACCAAATCATGATTTTATAACGAGTTGAATGGGGAAACTAACAATTTCACAGCTGTGAGAATTCATGAAAAGTTTGTAGGAATTAGTGAAGCTGGCACATTTTCCAGTTATTTCACAAAATGTACAACCAGCTGCCCTTGATAATAATGAGGATATACTCTTTGAAGAAAGTGAAAATTTTCAAATCCCAAAAACTCATCATCAGTATTGGCCAGTTTTTGGAGTTCTTTAATGAGTAAAGCTTTGTTTTATGCTCACATTTTGTTTAAGCTCTTGAATTTCTGTTTTAGTTATATGCAGTAAAATATTTTTCCACAAAATTTGTCTTCTAAAACATGGGTACATCTTATCATCCAGAAAATATGGTAATTACAGCATTCCTCTGTTTTATGTTAGCCCAAGCTTAGGCTCATTCAAAGTAGTTCAATGTCAAATTAAATATTTGACCCTGAACTCAGAACTGTAAATAATAATCACAGTTTTAAGGTACAGTAGGGGCCCCAACATCCGATGGTAATTTGTTCCGCGAAACCCATTGTATGTTGAAAATATTAAGTTGAAACCAAAAACACATTAATTTTCTGTAATCTGTTCCACAACAACACATAAAATAGGTATTTCTTACATATTATAGTTCATTTTTACATTAAAAATGAGTGTTTTATAAAGATTATTTAATAAATAGTCATAAAACATCTCAAAATAAAAAACAAACAATAATTTAGCATTTACTTTAGACTTGAAATGCAGAGCTAATGACATCACTGGTGGTGGGACTGTATCAAGTGTCAGGTGTCCTTTCAATCTTTTGCTGTTGTTGGCAAAGAAACTTTCCAAAGTGGACTGTTTTTGATGACTTTTGTGTAGCTTCCCGAAGTAAGAAATTACTTCGTCTTCCATTTTATACATCACGAGTTCAATGTTTTCAATGTTGGGGTGTTTTTTTACCACTTCTCTTAAACGTTCCCAACAAGAAATGACAGTTTTCTTCAGCTGACACTTTTTGGGTATCTTTTTCTTCCTCTTCCTCTTCCTCTCTATTGTCACTCTTCCTAATTTTCTCTGACTCTTGTAGCTCCTCTGTTGTTAGCTCAAGCCCATAAACATCAATAAGGTCCCATTGATTTACCAAGAGTCACAATATCATTTTTCAAAGCACCACGATCTTCAATTCCTTCAACATTATGGCTAATTAAAGGCCAGATGTTTTTCCAGGCTGAATTTAAGCACCTGGTTGAAACATTCCAAGAACTTACAATCAGCCTCACACAGTCCAGTATGTTGAACTTCAACCTCCAAAAATCTTTGACGGTGACAGCATTTTCACCAGAGGTTGCTGCAAAGCAACTTGCAAACATTTTTGTGGTGTAAATTTTCTTGAAGTTTGCAATCACTTGCTGGTCCTTTAGTTAAAGAAGAGGAGTGGTGTTGGGTGTCAAAAATTTGACTTGAATAAAGTCAAATTGTGCCTCAAGAGATTGAACAAGGTTGGATCATGACCTGGTGCATTATCCAGCAGGAGCAGTGCCTTCAGAGAAAGCTTATTTTTCTGAAGATAACTCTTCACTGAAGGACAGAATACTTCAAGCTCCTATTCAGTGAAGGCATATCCTGTAACCCAGGCCTTCTTTTTACTGCGCCAAAACACTCCCAGCATGCCTTTGTCAACTTTTTTGTTGTTTAAATACTGTGGAAGTGTTAGTGATACACAAGTAAAGGCTTCAGCTTAAAATTTCAAGAGGCATTGGCACCCAACAGGAGAGTGAACTTATCTTTCATAGGCTTATGCTCTTGTAAACTAGCCTCATCCTTAGTGATGTACGTTCTCCTGGGCATTTGCTTCCAGAAGAAAGTTTTGTCAATGTTAAAAACCTGATGGGAAAGATACCCCTCCTGATCAACAAACTCTTGGAATTCAATTCAATTTTAAAGATCTCAACTGCTTTTTTATCAGCACTGGATGCCTTCCCATGCATTTCAACACTTTTGTTATTCGCCCTTTTTTTTGATGCGCTCGAACCAGCCTCTGCTGGCTTAAAAGTCTTCAAAGCACACAGCACTGCCACTGGTTGATGGAGCGTTAAGTTTCAGATCGTCATAGATCTGAAACAATCGTACGAGTGACATTCTGCACACCACGCTTTGAACAATAGCAAAGACCCTAATTGGTTGAGAACAATCGTACAAGTGATGTTCTGTGTGCCACGCATCTGAAAATTTCCACCCATGTATCGTTCTAGCTATATGGAAAAGCTATCGGTACCTGCAAATATCATCGGTCCTTAAAATAAAAGATCATATGGGAGGTATATCGGTTTCTGAGAATATCAGATGCTGATGTCATCGTAAGTAAAAGCCCTACTTTATAGAATATGGGAATATATATTGCAGTAAATAATTATATGTATTAACAAAGCAATTGCAGAAAAATTTTTTACTTGTAAAAAAATCTTTCTTGCCCTTTTTTGGCCACAAAATCATTAATAATGTCATAGTTGATTTTTTTTGGCTAATTCGCCTTCAGTGGAAATGAACAACAATGAAGTTAATCTTTCCTGTGAAATTGAAGATCTTAAATAATTATTTATTAATTTCAGCTTAGCAAAAGATCTTTCATTTGATGCCACTATCATAGGGCTTTCCCAAAATTATGGAAATATGGCTATGGAAATATTTGGATATGATTCTGTTAAGTTGGCCGGAACAATATTTCTGAATATATTTATTTCATCATAAAAATCATTTTTATTAAGATCTAATTTAAATGTTGAACAAAAGCTTTTCTGATTTTCATTTCAGGTTATCTTTGGGAATTTCTTTCAATTTTTTGAGGTCTATAAGACACCAAAAATTTCTTCTTGTTCTTGATAGCAGAATTGATTATTAATAAAAAGTAACTGATTCTGAAATTTTCTTTGGGATTTAATATTGGCTTATTGCTTCCTCCCTAATAAAAAAAAAAAAACTTCCTTTTCTGACTTACTTGGCAATCCTTAAAATAAATTTCATTGTCCAATTCTTTGGATAATTCTTTAGTTGTTCTTAAGCAAGTTGTTAGTCCATTCTCCCTGTAATTTTTGAAAAATGTGACTAAGTCTTCTAGATGCTTGACTACAGTATCCAAATGTCAGTAATCCACTGTCTTGCTTTGCAATAATTTGCTAACAAAATTCACTTTTGATAGTAATTCAGATACCAAATTACAATACTGAGAACAAATTCAAATGTATGGGTATGTTTGTATATTTCTCTGATTTTTGCTTTCAGATTGCCATCGGATACTTTTTTTTTTTTCAATTTCTTCTAATGCTATAAAAATTCTGGAAGTTGATATCATGTGTGGTGCTAACACTATTTATCTGACACTCCCATCTCATATTAGAGAGGTTTCACTGTAAAATGCATTACATATTTTTTTAACACATCCCAATAAGGTGTTGATGAGGAAAATAGCATGTACATACGTTGCAGTGTCTTGAAAAAATTCATAGCGATTTTTGAAGATTTGGCAATATCACCCAATGCCAAGTTGATATCGTGACATGTGCAGGGAGTATATAAAGCTTTAGAGTTTTTGTTTAAATGACATGCTTGAATACCTTTTATTAATGCCCTTCACCTTCAACCCATTGTCATAGCCCTGCCCATGACAGTTTTCTACAGGTATGTGCAACTCTTCCAGTAATAACTTCAGTCTGTCAAATAGCCCCTTCCCAGCAGTATCGTTGACTGTTAAAAATGTCACCCTCTGCTTGGTTGACATCCACAAATCTGAATATAACAGGTAACTATTCCTGATGACTAACATCAGGCATGCAGTCAAGCAAGACAGCAATATTTTGCCTTGTTCACGCTATCTGTAATTGTCTAATTTTCGATCCAGTTAATTCAGTTATCTCATCTTGATTTCTGTGCGAAAAATACAATGTATTTTGTTAACCTCCAGTATTTTTCCTTTCTGAGTAATTATTTAAATGATTTTTTAATACTGGGTCAAATTTGGCAAATAATTCCATAATCTTGAGAAAATGTCCCTTGTTGGTTGTAAACAGTTTGCCACTTGAATCCCTTAAATGCTAAATTATGTTCAACCAAATAGATTATTCCTCCAGTGATTTGAAAAAAATTTGGGGCAATTCTTCAGTCTTCTCTTTAATTATTTCTTCATTCTTTGTATCCAAACTGTTCCTTTTATTAAATTGTTCTCTTTCAATTAAAGAATGCAATGATGAAGAGCTAATGACTGTTCATGTTCTGGAATTCTTGAACTTAATAGAAGCGTTCTGTAAAACCCTAATAGCATAAGACAGATTCTGAATTTGAAAACTGTTTACACAGACAAAACACCATAACACTGTTCATTCTAGTCAAATATATTAACCATGGAGTGAGCTGGTTTTCCCCATTCATTAATTTCTTTGTATAAAAATAATTGGAAAAGCACCTTCTGTGGGCATCTCTGGGAAAATTGTTATATTTTACTTGAATGGGACTTTTTTTTTTTTTTTTTTTAATTATTAATGAGAAAACTCAATCAGTTAAATGTTTTGGCCAGGTTGCTGGATCTTCAACAATAAAAATTTTCATTGGATTCTGCTTCAACAGCTTTATCTTCATCTTCATTGTTTTCTTCGTTACTAGTCGCCTCTGAGGTCATGGCATTTTTTATTCTGCCAACTTCTTCTGCTGGATCTTTGCAGGTTTTTTTTTTTTTTTCCATTTTCATGGTGTGTTTCATTGTGTTCTTCATAACTAGCCATCTCCAAGGTTGTCATAATGTATTTAAACATGGCATTTTTTTAATTTGGCAGCAGCATATTTTTTTCTTTGAATTTCTCTTTCTTTCTTTTATTTTTTATTTTTTTATAGTATCTTAGATACTTTCAACCTTGATCTCTTTCTTGTTTTGGCATTTTGAATTTTTAAATTTTCTGCTATTAAATTAAAGTACAGTATTATTTTTAATTAAATAAGTAATTTGTACTTAAGTTCAAAATCTTTATGACACTTCTTGTAAATTGCATTTTAAACTTGCTTGCAGAAATTAGAAATAATGACTCTGACACACAACACTTAACAAACTGGGCATAAAACAATAAAACTGATTATTATGGGCTATTGAGACATCTCAAGTTCGCTAAATCAAAATGAAACACTTACTTGTTGAATGAGATATATTCTGCCAGTGGCAATGCTCATGGGCTATCTATTCAGTGGGTGGGAGATGTGCACCATTGTTGAGCGTGAGGCCCCTCACGCTCAACAATGATAGGCGCATGGTCCTGTCTACCACCACTGCTTGGGGCTGGCCCACATTCTTTAGTCTTTTAAAGCAGGCTCTATTGCTGCTAACAGCGTTTTTCACAGATTTGCCTTTCTCAAGTCACACTGTTGTTTCTAGCTTCTCTGTGAAACTATCACTTAACCCCCCCCCCTCCACTTCCATTGCAATCAAAAAACTATTAAATATTTGACAACTTTTATAACATAAAAGTAAATTAACTGCAAGCCTTTTCAAGTATAAGAACAAGCAAAGACAGCATGGCAATGATCACAATGTATTGATTTGGGATTTACTTAGAAGTGTAATTACCATCAAGGATAAAGGTAGTGGTTTTTGCTTTCATAAAGGTGGCTGTAGTGGTCTCAGACAGTTTTTATAATCTATACAGTGGGACCAACTGACAATGTTACCATCAACAAATTCTAAATGGGGAGGCATTCTAGAAGCTACTAGGCTTTTCATACCAAATAAGAAATACTCTTCAAGGTATAGGCTTAAATGGATGTCAGATGAACTGATTAAACTTGTGTCAGAGAAGAAAAATGCATGGGATGCATATAAATTATCAGGCTACACAGAAGCCTGGTAGATATAAACTAGTCTGTGATCAAGTAACAAAGGAGGTCAGGCAGATTACGAGAAAAATTTGGGGAAAGATGCAAAGGAAAACAGCAAAGACTTCTTCACTTATGTAAACACTAGAAGTAAGGGGATGAATCAGATTGGTCCACTTGATATCGATGGTGTGACCATTGATGATCCTGCTCAGGTTGCTGACAAACTGAATAATGAGTATTTTGCATCTACGTTCACACATGAGGGAAATAGGGAAGGAGATGCTGGAAGTTTATCAAACTCTAACAAGGAGCTAAATGATTTTGTAATAACTGAGAAGAAAGTGGAAAAGAAATTGCTGATGTATAAGAAAGGCACCTGGTGCTGAATATAATTTTTTCAAATCCATTAAGGGAGGCAGTGAAGGAAGTAAGCAAACCCTTAGCCATAATTATGAGAGCATCCTTGGATTTGTGGGAGGTCACCGTCAACAATGTGCGAATGTGTCACCAATTCACAAAGAGAGATCAAAAGGCGACACGAGTAATTATAGACCTGTTAGTTTAACTTTTGTACCGGGGAAAATAATGGAGTCACTTGCAAAAGAAGTAATGCAGGATCATCCAGACGAGGCTGCAATTATACTTCAGACAATAGTAGGGTTTGTTAAGGGGAAATCTTGTTTGATCAGATACTACAATATGGCCACAAAGGAACCGGTTGCAAAAAATAATTTTGATATCATATATTTGGATTTCAGGAAAGCTTTTGATACTGTTGCATATAAAAGACTGCTGTACAAGTTGAAGCAGTGTGGCATTTTGCTGCTATGGATAAAGGGATGGACATTGCTCTTCGTGGACTAATGTTATTAGTGGCATCCCCCAATGTTCGGCGTTGGATTCATTGTTGTTTTCTCTATCAGTGATATTGATGAAGGCATATCGGGCTTAATGTCCAAGTTTGATGGACATTAGGTCTGGCTGAGAAATGGCAATTGAAGTTGAACATTGATAAATGCAAAGTAGTGCATATGGGTTGCACTAATATTTAGTATTACATACAGGTCTGGAGGCCTCATTTTAGGAAGGATGTGGAGTTGCTGGAACAAGTGCAGAGAAGGACAACAAGATTGATGAGGAGAACGAATGGGTAGCATACCAACTGTGTGGTACTACACTCAGGGTATGGAAAATGAAAAAAAAAATGTGAGGTAATTGTGCAGTCAGATTAGAAGTTCTCTGAGCAATGCAGATAGGCTGCCAGTACACCTTATGGGTTTTGTCAATGATATACACCAATTTTGCTAGCAAGGATAAGTAGGTGATTATCCCATTGTATAAGACAATGGTCAGGCTATAACTTGAGTACTGCATAAAGGTCTGGAGGCCTCATTTTAGGAAGGATGTGGAGATGCTGGAATGAGTATAGAGAAGGGTAACAAGATTGGTGAGGGTGAACAAAGGAATGCTCTTGCCAAGAAAGGCTTCAGCTCTGCAAATTGCAGCATCTAGAGATTAGGCACATGTCAGGTGATGTGATTGAGTTGTTTAAGGCTTTGAATGGATTGAGCAAGCTCAATGCTTATAGGATTTTGCCTCTTGCTCAGATCACACACACACACACACACACACACACACACACACACACACACACACACACACACACACACACACACACACACACACACACACAAGGGGCACCAAATCTAATTGAAGGACGATTACAGACATAATAGATGTGCAGAAGTCTGCCTTTAGGCAGTGGGTAGTTGATTGTTGGAACAGACTTCCATCTGTTGTTGTGGAAGTTGATAGCTAAAATAAATTCAAGGAAGAACTAGACAAATTATTGGAGGAGATGATTAAGTGAAATGGGAGGTATTTGCACTTTTTTTTGCTGATTCTGTATAAGCTTGTTTTCTTGCATTATTTGCCACTGCTAATGCATAATGCCTAATCATGTCATTTATAAAGAAATCTATTGTACGTTATATAGCATAATCTTCTTCCTGTGTTAGAACAAATTATATTTCATTTCTTAAGAAATACATACTTCAATTTCTTAACTTTAACACTGCAAGTAATCATACCTGCACAATATGCCACTCAAGGAGCATATTATAGCTATTTGTCAAATTAAAAAAAAAAAAAAATAAGTATAATTTCTTTAAAGTGCATTTAATTGATCTAATCCTACTTGCGGAAAATCACCATTAATAATTTGTGGAGGCATGGATGTCTCCCTCCCCCCAATAAAAAGTAGCCTCCACAAAACATGGATAAAACATAACTTATGGCACATATACAAATAAGCATTGCTTACAAAAAAAGTACTCTGATAAGCTTGCATTACCTACTAAAGAGCACTTTTTTTTTTCCTGTTGAACTAATAACATTAAAAAATGTACAACCATGCAGGGCCCTGAGCTGGATATCATCATTCTTCTCTTTCTAGGTGATTCCCTTCTACTTTTGACTCTCTCTCTCTCTCTCTCTTCTCTCTCTCTCTCTCTCTCTCTCTCAGGGTAACAAGATTTTTTTTTTTTGGCTGGTGCAGCATAAGCTTGTTATGTTTGTTGTTATTTGATTTGTAGGAGCATTAGCAACTAAGGCCATATTGCTCCGGGGATATGCAGTGATTATTCCCTGACCTTTCCGCATCCTCTGTATTTGGTGGTCACAGGCTCGAACCCCGGTCTAATCAAGAAGCGTGTGCTACGCACTGCTGCTCCTGCCCATCTGGCTACAGAGGTGCCGCAGCATAAGCCTCAGGCTTCCTTGCACCATATAGCTAATAATATTTTAGAAAGTATCTCTATTGATTGGATATAATAGAGCAATTAGCCTAGAAGATGATTAAGATTAAAAAAAAAAAAAAACAGTCTTGTTATGTTATGTATTTCTGTATAAAAGATAAAAGTAATTTACTTGGATCCATTTTCAATATATGAAACATACCAGTACATTCATGTTCTTTTTGTTTTGCATATTTGTTTCCAGAAAAGTTAATCATTTTAAAATCTTTTAAAGTAAATATGATCAGATAAATAGTATGATACCTGAATTTAAAAAAGCAAATAATTATTTTAAAAAGTTGTTTTTTTGTAACTTTTTACATGGTCTTTCATAATTAGTGTTTATATATGTTGATTTATAGAAGTTTTAATACTTACATCCTTTATTTTGTATCAGTTATCCACATTAGATACCCGTGATCAGGTTAATTTTGTGTATCCCAATTATTATTAAAATTATATTTTCAATAAATGTTTGTTGAATTTTTATTATTAAAATATTAATATTAAATTCACAAATATTATTAGTGTCCTGTATAACTTTACCAAATTGTCTCTTATTTTATATCAAGTAGAAACTCAGGCATTACTGGCCCGTATTTCTGTAACATAAATTGACTAAAGTGGTCCAGTAGATAAATAGTTACTGACATTTAAACAATGAAGCATGTATTAGGATTTAGTCTTTAATAATATTTTGGATATCAGTTAACCACATAGGACACTGAAAAGGGAAATTTAAACATTTGAAAAGGTCTAAATAAATTCAGTTTAATATAAACCACTGGTGATATATTTTAATATTTGCTCTGAATAATCAAGATTTATCTTGAGGAAAAATGATAAAAGTGTAGTGATCCAATTCAAACTAACGACATACCAGACATTAATTATTGGATTAGTAATTGCATAATATGAATTATATACAGTACATGTAATTTGGGCTGAAATGACAAAAAAGCAATATTCTTTTGTAAATCATGTTTAGGTTTCTGTAGTCAGTGGAAAATTCTATTCACATTACAGCCCTTCTCCTTTTGACAAACTGAAATTATTCAACAAATTTTTAGGTGAAAACTGGATGGTGTGAATATTTGTAATTTGGAATTTAACAGTATATCCTACTGTTTTCTTACTCAGTCATGATAATTTTGAAGATTGTGATTAGTTTATTTAAATGTAATTGTGCACGGGCACCAACATTTGATTTTTAGCAGAAATATTTTTAAAACAGGAGGGCAAAGTAATAATCCCCCCATGCTCCCTGTGTAGTAGCTACCCATACCACTTTGCTATATAATTAACTAAAATCACATTAGGGTTTCTCTAATTGGGGTGGAGTTCTTATACTTGGTTATGTAAGGTATTGCAATAGGATTGGTTTTCAGCGTGCTGCTGTGTTGGTGAGTTATAAGGTGAAATAAATGAAACAAAAAATCAGTTGATTTAATTAATACTATTTGCTTTTTAAAAATATAATTTTCTAGATACTTTCTGTTACAGTTTGAATATTTGTATAGGCGTTATCTTAAATTCTGCATTACTTGCTACAGTAGATTTACATCAGTCCCCCCCCCCCCAATATCTTCAGTAATTTTTTTTTATTTTGAAATCTTCCAGGATGTCAGAATATTTTTTTATATACCTTGCATTAATAATTCACAGATTCAAAATACACTCATATCATAACAGAATTATTTAAAAACTATAATTAATATTATAATTTGGAATTAATGTCATTGCTGTATTTTTGTATAATAGAACATACGTAATAGCAATTATACTAAAGTATATGAGAATTCAGCAATAATATTAATTTGAAAAATTGAACCATAGTTTTTTATAATTTAGCTGGAAATGTATTTTGAACCTGTCAATTATTAATCTCAACAAATTAGAATATTATATGTTATCACAATGATTGCACAAATAATTTCTATATGCAAATATGCTGAGAGCAAAAGAGAAAACCCATTTTTTTTTGATATTGAAGAAGCAATATTTATGATTTGCTTATGCCAAGAAAGATTAGAAGTCAATGTAATCCCTAACGGAGATATATGATCTTGTCTAGAAAATTGAGTGTTGAAGATAAGCATAGGAGCAGAAGAATCATTTTTGCAAGATATAAGACAGCACTGAGTTTCAGAAGGATTGAAATTAACTAAGTTATGTTTGCTCCACTGGAGACCAGCATTTAGGAAATTGGTAGTGGATATTCAATAAGTTGAAGCTGTTTGTGCAGGGCAAGGTTTCCCCAAACTGGAAAGTGGAATGCAGTGTGCTATCATCGGCAAAACTGTGGATAGGATTTCCCGTCATTGGAAGAAGGTCATACAAGAGGAAAAGAGTGGGAGAAAGAACTGAACCTTGAAAAACACAAGCATTAGTGGAAAGTCAGAAGAGAGAACCATCTGCTATTACCTGCAATGAGCAGTCAGAAATAAAACTGGATCAGTTACAAAAAATACTTTATAATCCATAAGATGGAAGCTTTAGACGACCTTTATGCCAAACATGATCAAAAGTCTTTGAATTGTCAAGAGCAGCTACTTGAGTTTAACCAAACTTTCCATTGAATTTGACCGTAGATGGTAATATAAGCCAGTATATCATCAGATGGAATGTTTCCAGATGGTTTAGGAGTTAGTGGATAATGGATTTCTCCATTAACTACTAACTCCTTAACCATCTAAAAAGAGCAGAAGTAAGTGCAATTGAACAATAATTAGATGCAAGGGATTTGTCAAATCTGGAACTGGCTGGATATGAGCAGATTGCCAAGCAGAAGGGAAAACACCTTTGGAATAAGAAGGTGAAAAAAGGCGACGCAGAACAGGAGTAAGCTGAGGAGCAGCAGAGGTTTTGAGAACAAGTGGAGAAATACCATCAGGACCTGGAGCTTTCTTGGAATCAAGATTGTTCTAAATCTTTTTGATGGAAGACCATAGAAGGCATTGAATGGAATGTACTGGGAATGGTGAGAGTGGTTTACCAAGATCATCAATACAAGAATTAGAAGAAAAGTAGGATGCTAGCAGCTTTATTTTTAGCTGAGTTGGCAATAGAACCATCAGGCTTTATCAGAGATGGGCAAGAGTTGCAGCCAATAAGTTTGGCAAGGGACCAGAATGCTCAACAACCATTTGGAGAGAAGCAAGTTTTCTACTCTTAGCCTGTCCACAATCTAGTTTGGACTGATTAATGACTGCTTTACAATTGGTGTAAGCAGAAAATGAACCTGGAGATTTGGATGCAAGCCAATTGCAAAATGCAACATTCTTATCTTCAACAGCCAAATCTCATTTATTGGCCACAACTCTTGCCCATCTCTGTTAAAACGTGATGGTTCTCTTGATATAAGATGGCCTCATATTGTTTGACATCACAAGATTTCAAACAGTAATCCAACCAAGGAATAGAAGAATTGAAATCTCGCAGATTGCCCCATTTTGCATTTTTGTACTGCCAAACAATACGAGGCTGAGAATGGCCACTTGAAAAGAGACTATCACTGATTTGTGATCTGAGGTGCCTAGAGGACTGCTCACTTCGAAAATGTACTTAGAAGGGTTGTTCTTGAGAAAAAGATCAAGCATGTTGGTTGAGTGGTTAGGATTGTCTAGTATTCTGATAGGTAAATGAACAATCTGTGTGAGGTCATTGGTAATTGAAAAAGGCTCAGCATCTCAACCATCTGGGTCCATGTGACTAGAAAATGGAAGCCAGTTAGAGTTGTGAACATTAAAATCAACAAGGAAAATTACCTCACTGTTAGAAAAGTTGGACTTGTGAAAGTCAGATTTCAAAGAAAAGAAGTCAGAGTGATTAGTGGAGTTGGGGAAACAATATAGAGACATCAGATGAATTTGACAGAATGGATAGAGAGATTTATAGCCAGAGAAGATTGAAAAGAGGCAATTCCAAATTATTAAGTTTCTGACAGAGAATATCAGAGGTGACATATGCTCAAGTACCACTTTTGAAGAAGGAATAATAGAAATAATTAGGACAGCTCAGATGAGCAGCGGTTCAACCAACCAATAATTAGGATTCTATCAGAAAAAGTAAGTACAGCTTGGCAGACTGTAAGTGGGAATGGATATCAAATTGACTGGAACTGAGACCACATATTTGTGAAATGAACAAGGAAGTTCTTTTTCACAGATAAGTTCTGTTAGTTTGACTATCCATATGACATATGATATGTTCAGTAGTAAGAAAAGGTGGGAGAACATGATGTATGAAGTAGTGAAATTTTTGGATATAGCATAGATATGTTAAGAATATACCCAACTCCTTGACATACCATAGCTTCAACAATGTCCCCCCCCCCCAGCATCCACACTACTCAGACTCTCTCCAGTCACTATATGGCTGCCTCTTCTCTAAGATTATACATTAGCTGATTTGGTTGCCTCATAGCGAGCTACCAATAGGTTCATTCCGGTGGAATTTCTAGCGGCCGACTTGTGAATACCATTTCGGAGCTGTATCCTTGAAATGTAAGGAAGATTAGATCTTGCCACGAAGCCCATCATAACCTCAAAAGACATCAGTCATACTGCATGATGGAAGAGATGGAGGGGTTGCCAGAACTTTGCTCTGGTGACTAAACATGAGTTTCACCATTTCAAGCTTCCAGTGAGCAAAGTGGTGGTATCAAACCAGTTGATGAGAGTCATCTACCACCTAGTATTGCCTGGTAACACATATGAGGGTGTCATTCCTTTGTGTGGTGTGGACACCACACCTTGAACCCTGCTTACTTTGTTTCATGCCTGGGTGATCACCTCCAGTATACTAGATGCCATTCAGGAATTGTACACAGGAGTTATACCCAGGATTACTAACAGTCCCACCATCATGAAGGTGAAAGCAGAGGATTTGGTTGTCACAGAATGACTGGACTTTGCCAAAATTTGGTTCAGTTGACTGAAGTGGCACCTGAATGTTAGTTTCATCAGTGTTTTTGACTCCCAGGTAGCAAGTCCAGCTTGTCATACCTGAAAGAATGTCTGTGACAGCCTCAAGGATCCTCTAGTATCACACTTGTCATGTTGGAAGCAATTATAGATGGATATTAGACTACTCTCATTCCACACAGGTGGAATGAGAGCCACATCCCGCCTGAGTGTCACATAGAGATGAAGTAGTTGTATCCGGGAGTGACTTTTAACCCTCCCCATTGGTCACATGTAACTCTTTAGTACACCACTAAGTAATTTATTTTATTTTGTGGCACCCCTACTCAATTTTCTTCCTGGTAGATCCGATTCTCTCTCCCTCTATATATATATATATATATATATAATATTAAAAAATATGTTATATGATAGTTATTACAATAATATAACTATAAACAAAATTACAATTCATAGTTGTTGTTGTTATTTGATTTTTAGGAGCATTAGCAACTAAGGCCATATTGCTCCGGGATATGCGGTGGTCATTCCCTGACCTTTCCGCATCCTCTGTATTTGGTGGTGATGGGCTCGAACCCCAGTCTAATCAAGAAGCGTGTGCTACGCACTGCTGCTCCTTCCCACCTGGCTACGGAGGCGCACAATTCATAGTACAAATTATATATATATAATAATTTTATTCTTTATATAGAGGTATTAAATAAACATCAATTATAGTTTACCACAAAATTAAAAAGATACCATGCACCTTTTTATAATGCAATAAATATATAAATTTTAAATCTATATAATATCGGTGTTTTGATACACCATAGACACTTTTAAAAAAACTACAAAGTAGTTGTTGTGGGCATCATTTGCTCTTTCTCATATTGTGCTCTGCCTTCACGACGAGTTGCCATGATACTGCACTACCTCAAATAAGTAACGCTTCACTAATAGAGAAGGCTATTGTTACTTATTCTCAGTGAGTACCACCACCCAGACATGTTTCAAGGCTATTGGCCTATCATCAGTGGGTGGGCAAGTACCCTAGTATTGCAGACATGACGACCCAGTTGTGAAGTTAATCGCACAATATGAGAGATGCCAAAAGGTGTATAAGATAATATTTAAAATAATTAAATGCACAAGGCATAATACTTTAAAAGTTTAGTATCTATATAATATCGGTGTTTTGATACACCATAGACACTCTTAAAAAAACTACAAAGTAGTTGTTGTGGGCATCATTTGCTCTTTCAACTTCACAACTGGGTCGTCATGTCTGCAATACTAGGGTACTTGCCCACCCACTGATGATAGGCCAATAGCCTTGAAACATGACTGGGTGGTGGTACTCACTGAGAATAAGTAACAATAGCCTTCTCTATTAGTGAAGCGTTACTTATTTGAGGTAGTGCAGTATCATGGCAACTCGTCGTGAAGGCAGAGCACAATATGAGAAAGAGCAAATGATGCCCACAACAACTACTTTGTAGTTTTTTTAAGAGTGTCTATGGTGTATCAAAACACCGATATTATATAGATACTAAACTCTTAAAGTATTATGCCTTGTGCATTTAATTATTTTAAATAAATTTTAAAAAATAATAATTAGTTTAAGTAACTTAAACCCAAATTACGTGGCACCCCTGGAATGTTGTTGCACACCCCAGCCTTAGTGAATACAGAGGCGATTAAATGTAAATAAAAAATTGTCTATTAGAGTGACATCATTGTCAATTTTAGTATTCCTCAGTTATTGCAATTCCTTTCAAACTGCATCATTAATTATTTTGTAAATTAAGAGATTTAGCTATAAACAAATAAGACATTTTTCATTAATACAGGCAATCCCTGTGTAACACGGTACTTCTATAACACGGTTTTGCTGTAACACAGCAATCCTCGCTCTAACATGGTTAGAGAATTGTGGCAAACCTACCATAACACAGTATTTTTGAACTTTTGTGTGGAGAAAACCCTGCTATTATGTTAGATGTAATTTTTCAACATTTCTATTCTTTTTTGCGAATCCCTGCTATTGACTTGCTGGTCATTTATTGGGAAATCCCTGTATTTTATTTTGTTGGGAAATCCACCTGTTAGGTTTTGTGCTGTTGAACGTGTGCTTGTTTGAGACCATAAAAAATCGTGACTTTGAAGCATGCAGTTCGTGACTTATTTTGGCTTTTATTTGATCATTTATAAATTTTTTCGGGTATGTATTACTAAACTGTTCTTAAGAACCGTATTGGAATAATTTCTTTGTTGTGAATTAAACTCCAGCTCTAAATTATGCCTAAGGAAAGTAAAAAAAGCACCACTCAAAATAAACTTTATTTCTTTAGAATCAAAGATACAAAATGTGAATATCGTTTTAAAAAGGGGGAAAAGGTATCATATGTTGCAAAAAGTTTAAATTTAAATAAAGCAACAATCTGGACCATAAAGAAAAATGAGGATCTTGCAGGATCTTTCATTTCAGCAAATATGACAGCTAGTCCCCAAGCGCCAATAATTGAAAAAATGGAAAAGGCACTCGGTATTTGGATTGATGGATAGCAATAAAAAATGGATCCCATTAGGTGGCAATGTAATTAAACAAAGGCACCAAAAATTTATAACCATTTAAAAGAAAATGGAAAATCTTCTGTTAACCCGAAGTTTGTTGCCAGTAAAGGTCAGTGTGAGCGATTTAAAAACTGCTTCTCATTACGTAACATAAGAATTCAAGGGGAAAGTGCATCAGCTGATAATGAAGCTGCCAGGAAGTATGCAGAGGAATTTCAAAAAATTATTGAAGAGCACGGATACGCACCACATCATGTTTTCAGTGTACTGGTTCTTACAACAGTACACAACACTACACATCCGTCCACTCCCCACACACTTTTTAAATCTGTAACCTTCACAGAGTTCTGTACTACACAAACAATACACCACGCGAGGATAGGGGGAATCCCCTGGTGCCATTAGATAACTAACAAACTTTGCACTGGTTCTTAGTCCCGTATAACAGTTTCACACTACACGAGATTTTTAGGAACCTAATTACCGTGTTATACGAGGGTTGTATTTAACACATAAAAATGTGTTAAATTCACATTTTTATAAACTCATTGAAAAATGTGAATTTAAAATTAGTGTGGTCTTTCTGTCCAATTCTGACAGTGCACTATCATCACATGCTTTCAGGGCATCTTGAATAGCTGTTATAAATATTGACATCTGCTAGCTCTTATAAACATTTCAAGAAGCAGTAATGAAGAATGCAAGAGTTTCATTTTCATAAGTGGGAACAAGGAGTGTAAACAACATCCCAAAAGTAATGCAAAAAAGTGGTTAATTTAAGACAAAAATAATATTGTATAAAATAATTTACATTAAAAACCTACAATTCGTCAAACCTAATGACAGCATTCCAATGTTCATGTAATTTTTGAATGCCATTTAACTGTCTGCTGAAGTTACCGTATTTCCCCGTGTATAAGACACACCCTTTTTCGAAAAATTTGGGGTCTAAAAACTGGGTGCGTCTTATACAGTGGTTGTAGATTTTTTTTCTTGCATTTCGTGCTTGTTGTCTTTGCGCTCATTGTTTCGCACTTGTTACCGGTATATTAGGTTACATTTTGCCACGTTCTGCCCAGAAATGGCTCAGAAAAGATTTTCGTACAGTGCTGAATTCAAGTTAAAAGTGATCCAGTTTGCAGAAGTGAATGGAAATCGTGCTGCTGAACATAAGTTTGGTCCTTCTCCAACTGAGAAAACAATCCGAGACTGGCTACGGGAAGAAGAAGAAACCCTACTGAAAACGCACGGCAGAAGAAGGCCATGAGAGGCAAGTCAGCAAAATGGAATAAGATGGTTCAGCATGAGGCAAGAAGAATTGCTGATGAAAAAGAAGTTACTGATTTCAAAGGAGGACACAATTGGTGCTTCAGGTTCATGAAACGGAATGGACTAAGCATGCATACATGCACCAGACTTGTCCAAAAGATGCCTGAAAGCTATGAGCAGAAGGTCCTTGAATTTCATCGTTTTATCATTCAATGTCGGAAGACACATCAGTTTGAGTTGGGACAGATTGCATATATGGACAAAGTCCCCTTTCAATTTGATGTCCCAAGTAACAGAACTGTTGATAAGAAGGGGGTGAAAACTGTAACTGTGAAGACAAGTGGACATGAAAAGAGCCATTATACAGTTGTTCTAGCTTGTTGGGCCGACGGAACCAAGCTGCCTCCTATGCTGATTTTCAAACACAAAACAATGCCAAAAGAAGACATTCCTCGAGGAGTGATTGTCCACGTTCGTGACAAGGGTTGGATCGATCAGGATGGGATGAAGATCTGGTTTGAGAAAGTTTGGAGACCAGGTGGGCTCTTACACAAACCTGCCCTATTGGTGCTTGATCAGTTCAGGGCACACATAAAAAAAAACACAGAGAAGATAGCTGCACAGCAAAAAACAAAACTTGCCGTCAAACCTGGAGGCTTGACATCCCAGCTCCAACCACTTGATGTCAGCATTAACAAACCCTTCAAAGCTGCCATGAGAGACGAATGGAACCAATGGATGAAGTCTTCTGGGACAATTTGACACCAGCAGGAAGAGTGAAGAAACCAGCTATAGGAGAAGTTTTACCTGGGTGAAAAAATCCTGGGATAATATCAAGATTGATATCGTTGTCAAGTCATTTAAGAAGTGTGGCATTTCAAATGCCATAGATGGAACTGAGGATAAGGCAATATATGAAGACAGTGATTCGTCATCAGACACAGATGAGGACACGCTAATGGATGGGAGTTTTGACAGTGATAAGGAGTTGTATGAATTTTATGATGAATAAAACTTGAGTTCAATAACTTTATGTAATACATTTTTTTTTTCAAATTTCGGGCCCCAAAATTAAGGTGCGTCTTATACATGGGGGAAATACGGTAAGTTGTCTGATGCATTTGGTCACAGCTGCACTTAGTGCTTCTAAAGACAGAAATCTTTGCCCACACATTGGCTCAGCATGGGAAATAGCTCATAATCACAAGAACTCATATCATGATTATAAGGGGATGAGGTAGTTCTTCCCGCTTGTAATTGGTGTAAACAAACTATACGAGCTGTGTGATATGAGTCTTTGCATTTTCATGCAGTACAAGTACAAGCACACCAAAATCCAACATATGTGGCCACTTTTGATGAAGAAATGTTGGATAGTAGACTCCAGTTACTGATCTTCCAAGTGCTGCATGATCAGTGGCAATAATGCCATCATAAGCATAGGTCGTGATGACCACTTGTTGTTTCACCCTTGATTGTTGCTGGCGACATTTAGAGGAGTTTGGTGAGCAAGGATGTTTCCACTGATCTGATTGTGACTTCAGTTCAAGTTCAAAGTTGCATGTCTCTGTCTCATCAATGGCAACAGTGCAAAAAAAAAACTTCAACCTCTTGTCAGTAATGTGCAAGTAACTGCATTGCAATTTCTTTATGGCTTGCTCATTGTTCATCTGGCAGCAAATATGGGGGCCCACTGGGTGGCAACCTCTTGTTCTTTTTTAACACATCAATTAAAATTTGCTGAACAAATTATTTTGGTATTCCAAATTCATTGGCTATTCCTTCACAGGTCATACATATCTTCCTCTAAAATGGTGGTAATGATGGTCAATGTGTTGTCTGTAGATGTTCTCAATCTACCTGTGTGTTACACATCTTAAACATTGGTCTAACCTTGGCAAAACTCTTGAGACCAGTATCATACTACAATCTATTACTGGCTTGCTGCACTTCTTGCAACAATTCATAAATCTGTGTCAGAGCAGCTTAGGGATGTCAGGTTTTCCTTTAAAAAAAAAAAAAAAAAAAAGGAAGATTTTTGTTGATAAAATTATTTTTAAAAAATACAAGAAAATTAAAATTGTGTGATATTTTAATTATACTTATTTTGACATTTTGCCCTTTTTAAAAATTGCTTATCCTGTTTTACATACTGAAGGAACACTTTACATGTAAAAGAAATTCATTGAAGTCTGCAACTCTGCTTCAATTAATTCTCGGTGACTTCTGTTATCTGTCCACTTCAATTTCATTAATGAAAACACCCTTTCTACTACAGCATTTGAGCTAGGAATACTTAGTAAATATCTTACTATTCTACTTATTGGGTACATTTTCTTTAGGAACTTTGGGAAAAAAATTAAGCCACTTTTGTACATCACTTCCTGTACACTTAGCACTTTCCAGCAACTTCAACCTATTCTCACAAAACTCTTCATACAACTCATCCAGATTTACACATTCTTGGAGTTGAAAAATATTAATTGCTGTTTCAAAATCTTGATACTTGATTTCTTCTGTTTCCAGAGAAAAGTTTATTTAGAACACTTATTTTTCTCACTGAAGTCATAGTTTTTTTCTAGGTATTGCAATAGATTTGAATAAAAATCACAACATACACCAACAATCTTTTTCTGTTTTCATTGGGGTAACTTTTTCAAAAATTGCTTTGCGGAATTTCCGAATTATTAATTCTGGATTCTTTGATTTATTTTATTTCTGATCATTGTCATTGATTTGCATGAATCCATAATACTCAAGCCACTTTTCTCAAGAATTTTGGTAGTAGCATCTAGCAATTCTCCAACATTGACAAAAAAGTTAAAAACCACTTGCAATTTTATTTCTGAATGTAGCCTCACTCTGAAATAATTTGGAGAAAAAATTGGAGCAATCATCAATACTTTGGAAATAGTTCTTAATAGCAGGACAGTTTTGAAGTAATCTTTTGACAGCTGGTGTTAAGGACAACCGCCTTGACAATTCAGACCATTCCAGTTCCACAAAGTCAAGAAATTATTCCAAGTTTTTCCCTCTTTTAGCTGATACAGAAAAAAAATTGTAAATTTTCTGTACAGTGTTTTCTGTATCTACTTCAAAACTGTCACAAGCATATTTCAGTGCATTATGCAATATATTGGTTAGCACAATTAGCTTTAACAATATCTGCATTACTTGCCCTTAACAACTGAAAAACAGAGTGATATTTTCCAAAATTTACATTTGCATTATTAGCACTGTACGCAGAAATATATTTTGGGTTAAGGTGAAAAGCATCAAGCTTTCCTAACAACATTTCAGATATAGAAATAGCTGTTTCATCAGCCGTTTCAACACCTAACAATTTATTTTCTATACTTTTAGTAGGATCAAAATATCTAATGCATATGGGAAAAAGCTTTCTGTTGCCCTTGTTTGAAGCATCTGCAGCAACACAAAAGAACTGACTGCATTTAGTTGGATCATTAAGGATGTCCACAAAGTCTTCTACACTTTTAGGAGCTAGAACATTTTTAACTAACAGTTCTGATTTTGTTCTTCCACAATACAATTTTGTTGCAATATCAATAAGGATGATGCCAGTTTGTTACCACAGTCCTACTACTATAATAGTAGGACTATTATAGTCCTATTATTATCAAACTATTATAACTATGATTATGTTTCACATTGTGACTGCATTTAGTTGGATCATTAAGGATGTCCACAAAGTCTTCTACACTTTTAGGAGCTAGAATATTTTAAACTAACAGTTCTGATTTTGTTCTTCCACAATACAATTTTGTTGCAATATCAGAATCATGGAATAAGGATGATGCCAGTTTGTTACCACAGTCCTACTACTATAACAGTAGGACTATTATAGTCCTATTATTATCAAACTATTATAACTATGATTATGTTTCACATTGTGGTATATTAACCCTAGTTCACATACTGTCACACTATCATATTTTGGTTTTTTAAAACTAACAAAATAGCTTGATAACTTGTTCTTTTCTTTTTGCTGATGCCCTTTGTATTGTGCATGCTGCTTAATATAGAATTGACCACCATGACTGATAGAAAAATTCTTGTTGCACAATTTGTAGTAAGCACGATCCTCTGAAGAAGCTGGAGCCACCCATGCAAAGTTTCTTTCCACTTCTTTAAGTAGACTTGCTTATACTGCAATTGCTTCTTTTTCTTGGGAGAACTAATGAACTGTGATTCTTTACTCATTCTATCAAAAATTATTCAATGGCAATCTGAAAATAATAATAAAAATAAAAATTAATAGTAAAAGTTTCACAAATTTCAAATATTATCTATCAGCTTAACAATGTATTTCAAATGTGGAGAGAATTAACAGTATATAATAATTTGTTAATTTGTTAATCTTACCTCATCAACAAATAATCCAAAGCACACGTCTCTCCTAGGATCTTGCTCTCAATTTGAGAAAGAAAGAAAGAACTATTAAGAAGAAATAATGCACACAAGTGTTTTTATATTTAAAAATACCAATAATAGCACACAATGTACATTAAATTTCTGTAAAGTTGAATATTCCTTACTATAACTTAACAACTTCACATTTCAACACGTAATAAACTACGTTGCATCCTTCTCCCACACAATGGACAATGAAAGTGAAACAACAATATGCTCCATGGCTTCTTCCACCTTTCTCATGGTAGGCAACTGTTGAAAAAACGTTGTTGCCGACAGTTTTTGAATAGTTGCAGCGTTGTCTTTTTCAGCAGTTGCCTAAGTTGGTTGCTAACAACTGTTGTGTTAGCAACCAACTTTTATCTATATTTACCGGGACATTTAAAACATGATTTTCATCGTAGAGAAGAAAAAAAAAGGAAGACACCTCTAACAGGCAAATTAAAAATGTAAACAGTAAAATCAACCAAAAAAACATAGGACCTGACAACCCTAGAGCAGCTTGTAATTAGTGCATTGGAATTTGACCACATAAAGAAGAGTTTCAATTTTGATAAAAGATCTTTGATCTGAAACTGTAATCTGACCTGAAACAACATTACCATTCATTTTTAAAAGCCCCTACATAAACATTCAATCAGGAACTCGTTTCAAGCACACTAATTTTGAACTTAAAATTATTATCCTGATAAATACCTACTGCACAGGCATATGGAGTGAGGAGCCCATTGTGCAGTGTTCATTACCTTTGGAATAACCTTCATAGATTAAAATGTAGAGGAGCAAAAAGTGAACAATTTTAAATTATTTCTTGCTGATAAAAGGTTTTAAAAAAGGTAGCACCTGGAGGAAAGCGTGTACCCCACTGTTACGTGGTAGCCGCACCTATCAAGTGGTATGTGGTAAGCGAAAACACTTACCACGTACTACTTCATTTTGTCTTCAACAGAAAAATAAAGTTATGTTTCAATGTATATTTAAAAGTTATAGCGTTCAGCTACTTTTAAGTTACCCTGTATTACATTTTTTTTTTTTTTTATAAATAACAGTAATAATATAATTTACACCTTTTTTTTTTTCATGTATCGGCTGTCTTATAATACTAATATATATAAAATACTAATATGTATAAAACATTTTTATATATTTATGAGGTTGATATTCAGACTTTTAGAAGTATTTCTAGGATTTATCTTTTTCAGCAGAGTAGACTCTTTATTGTGAAGATTAAAGATTAGAAAGGTCCCTGATAAGCAGGCCATTGACTATAACCAGAAAAAAAAACCTATCTCTGGATAATTGTCTTTGTCACCCACACATGGACAACCAGGCAATCCATTCTTATTTTTGTAGTGATATTGAGTTCTTGATTAAATTCATTATTAGACTCAAGTTTTTAGAATAATTATTAGTTATATAATAGGTAAACACACATACACATTGATTATCCGAACTAATTAAGGAACTTGCATTGGTACTGCCATGTCCTATGCACTTCAGTTTATTTTAAGTCAGTTAAAATACTTTAATAATAAAACAAATGTATGCTTACAATAGCTATGTCATTTGTTTGAGATTACATTATAAGGTAGATAAAAGCATGAGGTGTCAATACGTATTGTCTGCAAATTGTGTAGTTTTTTTTTATGATTACTTTTATTAGATGAAAAACCCAGTTTCCGAGAGAGAAAAAAGATGCAAACCTCTCCCAAAAATCTCAATCATGGTGTGAAAAATGTGATAAAAAGTACTCCCATTCACACAGGATTTGAACCTGGGCCTTTTCCATACAGTGTGGTAGAATAGCAATTATAGTCACTGTTCTAGCTACAAGGACATTTATGCTGTGGGTGTATAACACATATCATTAAAGACAAATGGTTTATAACTTATTAAAAAGAAAAGAAATTACACCACTCTGATATGATAGCAAACTACACATGGGAAAGGGAAAAAAAATCTATATCAGAATTGTTACTCAGTCTTAACCCATTCAGTGTTATACATAAATATATTTGGGTGGCCCGTATAACAGGAATTTGGGACTAGATGTGTAAGCGTTCGATGTTTCAATTAGAATGGATTGGAAGAAGAAGAAGAAGAACTATCATGCCTTTTGTGTGAAAAAAAGGAGGAGTTGTAATATTAAAGGATGCTTCAGGACAGATTGCCAAACCTCTGTTGTAATGCATAAAATCCCTAGGCTGATGCGAAGTCCCAAACAGACTGGAGATGTGCAAGTGCCTCTCCAATTTACAAAGTTGTTTCTAAGCCCAGATGGGTAATTTCAGTGGGAAATGATGGAATAAACAAAGAAGGATATTCTTACTAGATCATCTAGACAGGAATGGAATTATATCTAACTAATATCATAGGGTATTATGAATGAACTTGATGCAAAGAATAATTTTGACATAGTATATTTGGACTTTAGGAAGTCTTTTGATAATACTGTGTCACATTAATGTCTTTTGTATAAATTTCAACAGTGCCATAGGTGGAAAGGTACTAACTACAATGGATAAAAGGTTGTTTGAATGATAGGCAGAAGATAGTGGTTAAAAAGGCTATAGTTCTGAATGGACTAGGATTTCAAGCCAGCTCCCATTATTCTGATATTTTTTAATGACAATGATGAGGGATTAGAAGGTTTGGTGTCAAAATTTTCTGATTATTATTATTATAATTAGCCATATGGTACAGAAGGAAGCCTGAGGCTTTTGCTGCACCAGCCAAAAAAAAAAAAAAAAAATTCTGAGTTACCCTGAGAGAGAGAGAGAGAGAGAAAAGTCAGAAGTAAAAGGAAATCACCAAGGAAGAGAAGAATGATGATATACCCCCAGGGGGGCCTGTTAGTCCCCTATACAGACTACAGGCAAATAATACATCAAAAGATACATTCCCAATGGCAGGATTCGTGGAATAGACAGACTGCGAATAAGTTATATCATATAAAACCTGTAATTGAACCGTGGCAGTCTAGTCTGCGCAGGAATCGTAAGGAGGAAGTTGTTCTTGCCCGGACCCGCATAGGACACAGTCATTTAACTCATTCGTTTTTGCTGAGGGCTGATGACCCTCCTATGTGTGTGTCCTGTGGCACAATCCTAACGATTAGACACCTTTTAATTGACTGTCCAGATTTTAGCAGCACCCGTTTTACCGCTTTTAGTCATCTGACTGAGCCTTATACACTCAGTCAGATTTTATCCGACAATGACAATGTGTCTGCTGTTTTTAGCTATTTTAAATCAATAAAAGTTTTTAATTGTATTTAAAATTTGTTATTGTTATCTCTTTATTGATTTAATTTTTATATATTTGTTATTATTTATCTGGACATGGTGACCTAACTAATTAGGTCACCGAGAATTTAAACTTTTAAATATTGCATAGTCTTGGCGCATTATGGCCACAGCTGCCAATGCGCCAATAAAAAACCAAAAACAAACAAACAAACCCCCAGGGGGCTCACATCTGGTGAGTATGGGCTTGGCACACCCAGGGTCCTGAGCTGGATATCATCATTCTTCTCTTTCTTAGTGATTCCCTTCTACTTCTGACTCTCTCTCTCTCTCTCTCTCTCTCTCTCTCTCTCTCTCTTGGTAACTTTTTTTTTTTTTTTTGCTGGTTCAGCATAAGCCTCAGGCTTCCTTGCACTATGTGGCTAGTAATAATAATAATATCCAGCTCAGGACCCTGGGTGTGCCAAGCCCATATTCACCAGATGTGAGCCCCTGAGGTTAATGATGCAAAGGTTGAGAGGGATAATAAGCAATGTATGTTGCTTCATCAAGACCTAGACAAATTATTTAGGTGGTCTGGAAAATAGCAGTTTAAAGTATATTATATTGGGCAATATTAGTTTCTGCATTTAGATACCCTGGATTATCTTATTACTTCAACAACATCCCTTGTGGATAGCACAGTTGGAAACATCACCGTCCTCCCCATGGTGGAAAGACCTGAGTTCGAGTCCCATCAATGACAGGAAGAATTTTTATGGGTCTTTTCACAATGTGGCTGAGTTATTCAGTCTCAGGCTAGGATAGAATGTTTTTTTCTCCCTGAAACTCTGGTTTTTGTCCAGCAAACAGAAAATCAACCTCAGAACACGTGCAATTTATAGACAATATAGACGGAGCAATATGACCTTAGTCGCAGATGCTCCTAAAACTACTACAACAACTTCAAGAACAAGCATAATTAAAAACTGTAATTTTTTGGAACCCATATTTCATTAACAGTGAATCTGCTAGAAAGGCTGTAGACAAGAGCAACAAGGTTACCAATATATTCCAGTGTATAAGTCATCTTTTCAAAAACCTATGTGGTATAAGAGTGGTTATTTAGAGAGAAAAATTAAATGGACAATCACCGTGTAATGTCATTTCCTAATTATGTCAGCTTCTGTTATTTTTTCTTGAAAATTTACGTGCAATCAAGTATTCTTATATTCATATAAGTTAACCTTTTTTAGGTATTAGCATATATGCTTAAAAGACATAAAAGGTCAATATGGATATAAGCCATCCCACATTTCATTAAAATTAGCCAGTAGAAATTTAGCAAATCACACATAGCAAATAGTTTTTATTTTCTTTTCATGCATATCATATTGTTGCATTGGTGATCCACATACAGTGTACCGTAGCTGAAGCATTTGATGTTATTTTTGTTGGTATGTGCTGATTGGAGGAATGAATTGGCAATATGGCAGATGTGTAGAAAAGAAATGTTCCCGTTCCTCACATATGACACTTAAGGAGTTTTTTATTATCATACTAAACATGTAAATTGTGAATTATTACAATTTTCATATTATATTAATCACAGCAGAAACGTGAAATATGCATTGCTTTTCTATTGTTATTTAAATTCCATGATGAAATAAGTAAAGTATTATTAAGAAATTTGCAGTGAATATGAAAACAATTACTTTTATATATCATTACTTAATTAGGAGCAAGTTAATTAGTTTTTTACTTCGCACTTCTGTTAATCACAGAAAAAATAAAAAAATATTTTAAATTAAGAAGTAAAAACCTAATGTGCCTATAATGTAATGTAATGCAATGCGCTGCATACATTATTTAACTTGTTTACAGTAAAATTTGCATTAAGAATCACTGTCTACTTTTAATTCAATTATTTCTGCTCTTTCTTTTAAAAGTTAATGTTATCACATTTTGTTATATTGCACAGTACAATGTAAAGAAATTCATGAGCATTATACAGTATGTCCTCACAAAAGATCACAGAAACATAATCTACAGGTATAGGAGATGTCATGACATTGCTCTTACTGATGCCATACATTAAATAATCCAAGCCTCCCATGTAATGTGTACTTAGTTTAAGTAACTGTGCCATTCCTTATTGCCTATTTAGTATTGTTCTACAAATTTGTTTCTCTGTAAGCAATACCTTGATATGGAAGCATGTTTGCTCTAAGAAATGACAGTTTCAAAAGTTTACTTTTCAAAAACTCACAGGAAATCTTAAATATATTCAATAGATTCATTGTAGTTGTCTGATGAAGAAAATGAAGAAATTTTTGGAAATAACTGTTTAAAATACATAGGGCATCCAGAAACCTCCTTTACAAAACTAAAACATTATTGTTCACACATGATGAAATGACATTGCTCTTACTGATTCCATACGTTAAATAATCAAAGCCTCCCATAATCTAAGCCTCTTTTATGTAATGTGTACATAAGAGGCTTAGATTATGTAACCGTGGGGTACATTATAAAGATATGAAACGACTTCCATGTGATAGAGGATATCTCAATTTTTTAATTATTTTCCAACCTGAAAATGTGTATATTGCAGTAGATGGCAACATAATTGTAAAACTTTAATCATGGCAGAATTCGCCACCCCTGAGATGGCACAGTGCATACTTTGGTTCATTGAGCTGCAGTCTCCCATGACTGTTATTCATGAATTTCAAATGTAGTTTAAAAAGAAGACACCAAGTAAATCTACATTTATACAGTGGTACAAAAATTCAAAAAGATGCTATTTGTGCAATCATCCTGGCCAAGATGGTGGCTGATCAAAAGTCAGTGAGGGCTCAGCGAAGCTTGATTGAGGAATTTATACAAAAGGCATTCATGTGACACAGTATGCCTTCCTAAAGATAAGATATGCTTAGGCAAAGCTCAGGAAATCCCTACGCCGTGCCAGTCATGAGTTTAAAATATCAGGGTCAACACTGTGGTCATATTATATTGTTATTTGAGGATTAAACCATATGAGTTACTGCCCGTACAGAAGTTGTCAATTGATAACAAAACTAAGAGAATGGAATTTATTTTCTTGGCAAATTCCACCATGATTATTGGTGGTTTTGCAATTATGCTACCATCTACCATAGTGTGCACATTTTCCAGTTGGTGAATACAAACTTGAAGATATCCTCTACCACCTAGAAATGTTTTCAGGTTTGTACCATATTTGCACAATAACATTTTAGTTTTGTAAAGGAGGTTTGTGGATATATACATAGTATATTGTTTATATTGGTGTTAAGTCATTCTTTCTAATCCTAAGCATATGCCTTTAATTAAAAACTAGGATTTTATACCCAACATTTAAGTTGACCTTAAAATTTGAGATGATTTTTTGGTGCATCAGAAGTCAGTTTATGTGCTGGAATGTATGGTAATCTCATGATAGTGTGAACAATCAACATTTCACCATGTGTCGGTATACAGTGGGAATGTTTTCCGAAAAGTATCTGAACATCACTGTTTTCATAGTCCATCACAGTCCATCGAACCATCCTAAATAAATATAATTGACTCAGACCAGTATATACCAAAGTCATATTGACCCACACAGGTTAGTTGTTCTCATCACAACTTGGAAGTTATAATGAAATGGAAGCATGATGCTTCCATTTTGTGATTAGCATGATGATTCCATTTTGTGATTAGCATTAGTAGAGGCATATGATGCAAGAAAGCCGATGCTGCATAAGCTTTATGCAGCATCGGCCAAAAAAAAAACACTCCCATTTCACCCCTCCGTTCGTTCCAAATACCTGTCCAGCTCAGCCTTAAATTTATTTAGGCTATCAACTTCCACAACAAAGGATGGAAATCTGTTCCACCAACCAACTACCCGCTGGCTAAAGGCAAACTTCCGCACGTCTATCCTACATCTGTCTTTCCTCAATTTGAATTTATGCCCTCTCAGGTGATTATTCTGAGCAAGAGGAAAAATTCCATCAGCATTGAGCATGCTCAAAACCATTCAAGGCTTTAATGTAGAGATGTTGGAACGTAATGTAGAGATGAAGATGGAATGTTTAATGTAGAGATGAAGGATGTAGAGATGTTGGAACATCTCTACATCCTTCTTAAAATGAGGCCTCCAGACCTGTATGCAGTACTCAAGGTGTGGCCTGACCATTGCCTTATACAAGAGGATAATCACCTCCTTGTCCCTGCTAGAAAAATTCCTGTATATCATTGACAAGACACCATGAGCTACTCTTGAAGACCATCTGCACTGCTCAGGAAACTTCGTATCTGCCAGCACAATTACCCCCGGGTACTTTTCATTCTCTACCACTGTCAGTGTAGTACCACAGAGTTGATCCGTTGGTCTGGGGTTACTGCTTCCCATATGTAGTACTTTACATTTGTCAATGTTAAACTTCATTTGCCACCTCTCAGCCCATCTGCTCAACTTTTCTAGATCCCATTGCAGCAGCGTACTGTCATTAGTGTCCTTAACAACCCTGCCAATCTTCGTATCGTCTGCAAACTTGGACAGTAAGCTTGATATACCATCATCAATATCATTTATAAATACAGAAAACAACAATGGACCCAATACTGAATCCTGAGGGACTCCACTAATAACATTAGTCCACGATGAGCAGTGTCCATTGATTACCACTCTCTGTCTTCTCCCACTCAACCATCCCTTTATCCATAGCAGCAATTTGTCTCCAATGCCACACTTCTACAGTTTGTTCAGCAGTCTTCCATGTGCAACGGTATCAAAAGCCTTTCTAAGATCCAACTATATGATATTTGGATCTTAGAAAGTTGATATAGATGAACAGTGCACTGTTGAGTCAGTTTGGTGTGATGTAAGCACTGCGAAAGCAAAAATAAGAGTAGGAGTGTGCTATAGGCCTAATGACCCGAATGAGTACAATGAACAATTGTACAGAGAAATAGAGTGGGCTAGTAAATCGGAATGTCTTATAATGGGGGATTTTAACTTCCCAAATATTGACTGGAACTTGTTGGTTGGTCACTCACACACTAGTCACACTTTTGTGGATTTATTGGATGATTGTTTTCTGCAGCAGCATGTTCGAGAGGCAACCAGAGAAAGTAATACTCTTGATCTGGTTATCAGCAGTGATCATTCGTGTATTAAGAATTTGCAGATAAAGGAACCACTAGGTGGCAGTGATGACAGTGTACTGATGTGGGATTTACTTAAAGATTTAATTACCACCAGGGGTAAAGGAAAGGGTTTTTGCTTCCGTAAGGGTGAGTACAGTGGTCTCAGAAAGTTTTTAAATTCTGTACAGTGGGATCAACTGACGATGTTACCAACAGTAAATTCTACGTGGGAAGCATTCAAGGAATTAATCATGGAAGATACTAAAAGTTTCATACCTATTAAGAAATATTGTTCAAGGTTTAGGCCAAAATGGTTATCTAATGAACTAATGAGACTCGTAACAGAGAAGAAAAATGCATGGGATGCATATAAATTATCAAGCGACTCAGAAGCCTATGGCAGATATAAGCTAGTCTGTAATCAGGTCACAAAAGAGATTAGGCAGGCAAAGGCAGATTATGAGAAATCCTTGGCAAAAGATGCTAAGGAAAACAGCAAGGATTTCTTTACTTATATAAACTCTAAAAGGAAGGGAATGAATCTGACTGGTCCACTTGACATCAATGGTTCGATTGTTGATGATCCTGCTCAGATAGCAAACAAACTGAATGAGTATTTTGCATCTACATTCACACATGAGGAATTATTAAGGTTTGAAAATGGCAGAAGGTTATCAAATTGTAGCAGGATACTTAATGATTTTGTAATAACTGAGTGCAAAGTGGAGGAGAAATTGTTGAAGTTAAACCTAAGAAAAGCACCTGGGGTGGATGGGATCTATCCAGTTATATTAAAGGAGGCGGCAAAGCAACTAAGCAAACCCTTAGCCATAATTATGAGAGCATCATTGGACTTAGGAGGGGTTCCCACAGACTGGAGATGTGCAAATGTATCCCCAATTCACAAAGGGGGTATCGAAGGGTGACACGAGTAATTACAGACCAGTTAGTTTAACTTCTGTTCCGGGTAAAATAATGGAGTCACTGGTTAAAGATGCATTGCAGGATCATCTAGACAAGACTGCAGCAATAATTCAGACACAGCATGGGTTTGTTAAGGGAAAGTCTTGTCTGACAAATTTGATAGGATATTATGATGTGGTTACAAAGGAACTGGATGCAAAAAATAACTTTGATACCATATATTTGGATTTCAGGAAAGCTTTTGACACTGTTGCGCATGGAAGACTATTGTACAAATTGGAGCAGAATGGTATTAAGGGTAAGTTGCTACAATGGATAAAAGGATGGTTAAGTGCGAGAAGAAAGAGGGTAGTAATCAATGGGTGCTGCTCTTCTTGGACTAATGTTATTAGTGGAGTCCCACAGGGTTTGGTGTTGGGTCCACTGTTGTTTTGTATATTTATCAATGATATTGATGAAGGTATATCAGGCTTAGTGTCGAAGTTTGCAGATGATACAAAGGATGGCAGGGTTGTTAATGACAGTAATGGCAGTGTGCTACTGCAACAGGATCTAGATAATTTTGGTAGATGGGGTAAGAAGTGGCAACTGAAGTTTAACCTTGACAAATGCAAAGTACTGCATATGGGTAGAAGTAACCCCAGAGAACCGTACCAACTGTACCACCTTAAGTGGTACTACACTTAAGGTGGTAGAAAATGAAAAAGACCTGGGAGTACTTGTGCAGCTAGATATGAAGTTTTCGGAGCAATGCAGACAGGCTGCCAGGGCAGGTCATGGGGTTTTGTCAATGATATATAGGAATTTTGCTAGCAGGGAGGAGGTGATTGTCCCTCTGTATAAGGCTAGGGTCAGGCCACGCCTTGAGTACTGCGTACAGGTTTGGAGGCCTCATTTTAGGAAGGATTTACTTGAGCGTGTACAGAGAAGGGCAACAAGATTGGTGAGGGGAATGAAGGGATCCTCCTACCAAGAGAGGCTTAAGTTCTGCAAATTGCAGTGGCTGGAGACTAGGCACCTGCGCGGTGATCTGATTGAGGTGTATAAGCCTCTGAATGGGTTGAGCACGCTGAATTCTGATGGGATCCTTCCAATTGTTCAGATTACGAACCTAAGGGGGCATAAATTCAAATTAAGAAAGGACAGATGTAGAATAGATGTGCGGAAATTTGCCTTTAGCCAGCAGGTGGTTAATTGCTGGAACAAACTTCCATCTGTTGTTGTGGAAGTTGATAGATTGAATAAATTTAAGGAGGAACTGGACAGGCATTTGGAGGGAATGGTGTCATTTTTTTTTTTTTTTTTTTTTTTTTTGGCTGATGCTGCATAAGCTCATACACTTGCTTTCTTGCATCACATGCCACTACTACTACTACTATATCAGAGTTATTCCCCGCATCCAGTTCCTTTGTGACCATATCATAGTATCCAATCAAATTGGTCAGGCAAGACTTTCCCTTAACAAAACCATGCTGTGTCCGAGCTATAACTGAAGTCTTGTCTAGATGATCCTGCAGTGCTTCTTTAACCAGTGCCTCCATTAATTTTCCTGGAATAGAAGTTAAAGCTAACAGGTCTATAATTACTTGTGTCGCCCTTTGGTCCTCCTATGCGAATTGGGGTCACATTTGCCCATCCCCAGTCCATGGGTACTTCCCCTGAGTCCAGATAAGCTCTCATAATTATGGCTAAGGATTTGCTTACTTCCTTTGCTGCTTCCTTTAATATAACTGGATAGATACCATCTTTCCCAGGTGCCTTTTATATGTTTATATTCAACAATTTCTCCTCCACTTTCCTCTCAGTTATTACAAAATCATCTAGTTCACTGCCAGAGTTTAACTCAACTCTGGCATTCCCATCCTTGAATAACTCCTCATGTGTGAATGTAGATGCAAAATACCCATTTAGTTTGTTAGCCACCTGAGCAGGATCATCAACAGTTGAACCATCAATATCCAGTGGACCAATGTGATTCATCCCGTTCCTTCTAGAGTTTATATAGGTAAAGAACTCTTTGCTGTTTTTCTTTGCATCCTTTGCCAAAGATTTCTCATAATCTGCCTTTGCCTGCCTAATCTCCTTTGTGACTTGGTTACAGACCAGCTTATATCTATCATAGGCTTCCATGTCACCCATTAATTTATATGTATCCCATGCATTTTTCTTCTCTGCCATATGTCTCATTAGTTCATCCATTTAGGCCTAAACCTTGAACAGTATTTCTTAGTTGGTATGTAAAGCCTAGTACCCTCTAAGATGAATTCTTTGAATGCGTCCCATTTTGAATTTGCTGTTGGTAACATTATCATTTGGTCCCACCGTATAGAATTTAAATACTGTGTCAGACCAATCTACTCACCTTTACGAAAGCAAAAACCCTTCCCTTTACCCCTGATGGTAGTTACCTCTTTGAGTAAATCCTACTTCAGCACACTGTGATCACTGCCACCTAGTGGTTCGTTTATCTGCAGATTCTTAATTCATGAAGAATCACTACTGATAATAAGATCAAGAGTATTACTCCCTCTAATTGCCTCCCAGACATGCTGATGTAGAAAAATATCATCCAATAAATCCACAAAAGCCTTGCTAGTGTGTGAGTGACCAACCCACAAATTTCGGTCAATATCTGGGAAATTAAAATCCCCCCATTATAAGACTCTCTGATTTACTGGCCCACTCTATTTCCCTGTACAGTTTCTTATTATGCTCATCAGAGTCATTAGGCCTATAACACACTCCTACTCTTAATTTTGATCTCCCATTGCTTATGTCACACCAAACTGACTCGACACTGCAATGTCCAGCGATGTCAACTGGCTTCACTTCCTTGGATTTTATGTGTTTCTTAACTAATAGCATAACCCCTTCTCCCTTCCTATCCTGTCTATCCTTTCTGTACACATTATACTCCCCAAATTCCAGTTCTGCATTCCTTATATCTGTGTGACACCACGTCTCTGATATCCCAACAATATCTGCCTTTGATGTTTTGAGCAATACCTCAAATTCATCTACCAAACTCTTAGCATTGGTGTATATGCAAGTATAGATGCACCTGTTCCTATTCTTAGCTACCCTAACACAACCCATGTGTTTACTTGTACAGTACCGCAATGACTCCCAGCAGACTGAAATACCCTGCAGCTTGTTTTTCAGGCTGCTGCTCATTCCAATAGAAGCAGTGAAGAATCACTTTCACCTGTGCCAGTGGCTACTGTTAATCTATTAGTCATTGTATTCCCCCCAAGCTAGCAGTTTTCCGACCCACCTAACACTGCCTCGATAGCATCAACAAATATTCTTACACCCTTTCTATTTAAGTGTATCCCATCCCTGTAGAAGCAGTCTCTCCTGTTAACAAGCACAGACCAGGCTGAGAAAAATTCTACACCATGAGCCTTGCACAATTTCTCTATAACCGAATTGATTGACAGGGCTCTCATCATATACTCCCTCCTATCATGTCTGAGCAGAGTTTCAGACAACCTCAAATTCAACCCTAACTCGCGGCTTTTTTTCAACATTGACCTGTACTTGTTAAGTAATTATGCCATTCTCCTACTCTTAATGTCATTAGTGCCAACATTTACAACAATATGACCTTTGTGCTCTTAAAAGATGATATCTGCTCTACAACTTCATCAAATTTTGCCCCTGGCAGACATATCCTGGTCCACCTATCCTTTTTGCACAATATATTCCCCGTTTCCCTGACAATAGAGTCAATGACAACAACTAGTTCCTGTGGGACCAGCACATTTTGCCTTGGGGATTGCCACTGTGATGCCTTTGAGAGCTTGAATAATGCCCTGATCCATGTGCTGAATTACTGCAGTTTTGTTCCTTGGCAGAAACAAGAATCTGAACTTGCCATCTTTTGATTTTAGGATATCAGCCGAAAAATGAGCTGGCCAGTAACATGGTAATTCTCTCTTTGTCGTGCTTACTTCATTGGATGGTTTTAATATCCAGTGACTTGTAGGGGAGAAGTTTATAGTACAGCACTGTTTCATCATAGTTGTACAACTGTTCATCTGTGAATTGACCATCTTGAATCATGTTACTCAGAAATTCAGGAAATGCTTCTGCTGCTGTAATGTCACCAAATGCAGATTCACCTACAAGACTGACCTGGGTTATCCTGTAATGAGCCTTCCCTCTTCAAGGTATGTGTCATCATCTCCACCAAGTAGCTTATGAAATTTAAGTGCCTGTGATTTCAAAATTACTCTGATTTATTAGTACTCCTTCACTATGCCTCTGTAGAAACGACTTGTATAAGCATTGGTCCATATCACTGTTTTCACCAAGTCTAGTTTTCTTTCTTTCTTTGGAGGCCTACTTCTTCTTCTACAGAGTTTTCATATAACTTCCATAATACAAATAAACACAATTTTTCTGCCTGTTTCATCTCGCCACAGATTATTCCTTATGGAATTCCACACTCACGAAATATACTTCATTTTGTTTCATCACTCTTAAATCTTCCAATAATCTTTTAACTTTTCTTCAACCATATAATTTTTTTTTGGTGGCCATTACTTCAGTCCTATTGAGTTACTAATTTTGCCATGTATTTCTGTAGCCCTAGAATTTACCATATTTTAAGTAAACTAAATCAAACTGTCCAGCATGTCATAATGCCAATGTAAAGTGATGTGATTTCTCCATAAATCACTTGTTGGTTCATTATATTTTTCTATAGTTTAGCCCTTAGCAGTTTTTGCTGCCCTAAAAAAAGGATATGGTGTGCTTTTGTTTTCAAAAATTTACTTTGTAACTAATGTTACAAAGTAAATTAATGCACTTGACGAACGGTAACTGTATATCCCTCCAGAGATAGCTGTTTGTAATTAGCATTCCATTGATATATTCTTTTATTGCATTTCTAGCTGAGGGGAGAAACTGGGTGTCTACAGTAATTAGTATCTGATGAGTCCTGTAGTTTACAAAAATTACTCTGCAGCTGAATACTGAATATATCGAAGCAAATATTCAGCCAATTTTTAGCTAATTTCCCTTCTTGGAAATACAGTAGTAGGATGTACAGTAGATATGGGTATATGCAGTATTGACGTTTTCTTTCCAATATGAAATTGTTAGTTTTTGAACACTACTTTTTTCCATAATTCATTTTGTGGAACATGATCTTACCCTCGGTATGAAGAGGTGTGTTATATCGAGGTTGCACTGTAATTTGATAAAGCTGTTTTTGACATAGAATTTTAATATATGCATATATATGTATATTTGTGTGGATTTTTGCCATTATTAAGATGTGTAAGCATTCGAAAACACCACAGCAACCAAAAATAGTTTATTCATATATCAGGAATAAATTGCGCACCAATATATTCTTACTTCAATTTTGAAGAAATAAGATTTTGAATGTGCTACTTGTGTGTTGTGCAGAAAAAGGAAAATTTGACAGAAGCTGTGGGCAAGATATTTTAATTAAACAGCAAAATCTGGCATAGTTCTATTTTTAGAAATAAATGCGGTGGTCATTCCCCTGACCTTTCCGCACCCTCCGTATTTGGTGGGTATGGGCTCGAACCCCGGTCTAATCAAGAAGCGTGTGCTACTCACTGCTGCTCTTGCCCACCTGGCTACGGAGGCGCCTTCTGTGTTGTGTATAGTTTATTATATATAAAGCAATATATTAAATTTTGTAATATTTTTATGTTTCAAATTTTATGGATAATTAATTATAACCTAATGCACACAATTTCAATTAATGCAAATAAAATCATCGACCAAAAACTATTTTTCAGATTTTTATCCATTTAAATTGTATTCCATTAATGTTAGTTTTTAATTTTTATTGTTATGTGTAATTGTGATTTTATTAGAATTAGTATAATTGGTAAATTCGTATAATTGTCAGCATTTATTAAAATATGTTCTACGGAACATCTATAACATTTACAAATTCATTGTAATACCTCAGTAATATTTTAAATTTTTAACATAAAATTTTTAAGTATATATCTTAGTGTCATAGTAAAAACTAATGGAAACTGCAGATAATTAATCTATCTAGTGTTGTTTTAAAATTAAAAAGCTAAATTTTTCCCCTCCTTCATGATGGAGGTGAAAAATGCAGTTTCACTGTATTTTTTTTTTTTTTTCTTAGCTTGATTATTTGAACTTTAGTCAATTCAAATGGTCTTTCAAAACTCTATAAATTGTTAAATGTTTGTATGACAAAAAAAGAAACAAATAGTAATTTTTTTTTTTAATTGAGTAAAGTTTGTGGCATTTAATATCAGTAGTAACAGTGGTAAATGACATCAGAAGTTGGTCTTGTGTTCTTACAAAATATTCTCAGGCAAGACTATAACTAAAAGTTCCAGGACAGAATTTTTGTTTAAGCAAATATAATATTTACTGAGAATTACTTGTCAAAATTTTCAAAATAATGACCTTGGGTAGTTATTTTTTTTATTTTTTATTTTTTTCATTGGTTATATAACTGTTTGGGGTTTTTTTTTTTTTTTTTTTTTTTTTCTGAGAGCTCTGATTGAGTTTGTCATAATTGCCTTAACTGCTTTACTGAAAGATTGTCATCCCTTTAACAAGTCTTTAGTTTGAGAAAAAAATCATTTGATGCAACCTAAGGGCAGGGGGAATAAGGGAGATGTTATAAAAAAGACAGTTACATGCAGTAAAATTTGGAAAGGTATTCATAAATTACTGTTTCTTGATGAGCAGGAACATTGTCACAGAGTAATTTTCAATTTTTTCTTGCCCACAGATAAGCTCTCTTCCTTCTGATTTACATTTCTAAGCACTTAATTATTTCTGAATACTTAGTCTTATTAACAGTACAAACTCCTTTACTTTTGTATGTTTCCTATCATGTCACTATTTAGAAATCCTTTATCATGATAACAAATTTCAACCTTTTTCATGTTTAAACTTATCAGATGTGATGGCTTGCCAACTACTATTGATATTACAACTTAAAAGACTGTGTTGTCAGTTCTTACTTGATAATCAGCTCAGGTAACACTGCTAAACAAATTTTCACCATTTTTCAGGAATAGTAACTAAATAAACTGATGTAAACTTTGATACAGATTTTTAAAATGATATTAGCTTTTCGAGTCCAGTTTTTTTATTTTAAGAACCAAAAACTGAGCTCTGACAATGGAAATTTAGAAGAAAATTAATCTTTAAAGACATTCAGTATCTTATTGTAGTTTATTAACAGGATCACAATTAAAGCTTCATCATTTTCCATATTTTGATTGCCTAAAAATCCTTGAACGTCATCCTTAAATGATGGCTGTTCAAGCTTGACTTTGAGTTTCTTCTTCAAACTTAGCACCATGCTACAGAAATCTAATATGAAGTCCAATAAAATTCCCTCTTTCAGTTTTGCATTATGAGTAGAGTATGATTCTTTTACTCTTAGGTATCAAAAACCATTTACTGTGTTTTATTCAGTCCTTTTACAAAATGTTTTGCCAACTCCCGATTCAAACTACAGCTGTGGAAGACATACACTTTTAGGATCAACAGGAGAAATATGTTTTATGTTACATTGTCATGGTACATATTCTCTCTTTGACCATTCCTTAACATTAAAATGTTTTTCCTCCTGTCACAAATGCTTCACAAGCAGAAGAAAGCACAATATATTATAAAACTTCATTGACACCCAACAAGAAGACTGATGACTTTTAACCACTATGCCATTTGTAGTTAATTGCATTTGGTATTTTTTACATGCTTTCATATGTTTCTTTAATGCATGAGTTATTGGGATAAAAAGCTTCCAGGTTCTATTATATATCAGTACTGCCTTCAAACTTTGCTCAGAGGTCAATAAACAGATTCTGCTTATCAGAATTGTGTTGGAACTAATTTTACCATTGAATCTTTTATGTCCTGACCAGTGCAAATTGAATCATTTGTGACAAAAAATGCTGCTAAATATTCTTTTAGCAGCTTGGTATGATGGTATATCAAGAAATGGATATTGGTGAAATAATGAGAACTTCATGAAGTGTAATCTGCCTTTAATTTCTTAAAGAATTAAGTTTATTCTCAGACATTTCATGTTACTTCCTGTACCACTTCTTAAAGATAGCATAACTGATAAATTATGGGACTTCATTTACATAGAGTTGTTAATTGATTACAAATTTCTTACTTGTTAATATTTAGCCTTTAGTAATTATATGTGTAATAGATCCTGAGTTAATCACCAAATTAGCTATTAAGTCCTTAAGTTTTATTCCAAAAAGAATCAAACTTAAGGACCCAGTGCAGCACCTGAACTCCCACAGGATTGTTCACTTATTGTCAACAAAACTTCAAAACTTCGAACGTGAACTATATTAAAAATAAATCAATAAGCCGTCTGAACAATGCGAGTCTCTCAGCATGCTTAAAGATGAAAATTATGGCATACTTCCCTGACACTCAAGAAGTTCAGCAGCAAAAGTCACAGTAATTAGAAATATTATTAATAAATAATATTTCGAAAAAAAAAATATTTTTAATAAAACACCTTCCCGCTCTATTCCATTTCTTAACCCCCCCCCCCACCCAGCTTGAGCTGAAGTGCAGCCCTTCAGATTCTTTTCTTTTTTTTATTTTTTAATTAGATGAAAAATGGCTCTTCTCTCAAAAAAGTTTGCCGACCCATGCCATAATACAACAACAAATTGGCCAAGTTATAGACAACCTCAGTAACTTCTTGGACACAAAAGATATTCTTGATTTAACTGATCTTTCAGTTGGGGAAGGCTACTTAAAATTTTCCAGCACCCTGTACAAACAAAGTCAGACTAAGTAAGGGCAATCTTCTATCTCCCCTCCTTGCAGATATCTTCATGAGCACATTTGAAGACATACCTTAGACAATTTCCCTCTAATATACTGGAGTAGATACTCCAATATACTAAAACCAATATACTGGAGTAGATGACATTCTAACCATTTGGCCACATGGATTAAAAGAATTAAACAGTTTTCACAATGTCTAATCCTACAACATCCTAATCCTACCCCCCCCCCTCTCTCTCTCTCTTATGATTGGCCCAGGAGCCATAATTAATTGTAACCCACTATTTTGGTATGTGAGGCTGATGGTGTCTCCAGTACAGCATTGCAGAAATGTAAGTATTCGTCGCTATCTGTTTTCATCATCATCATCAGCCATTTTCAATCCACTGCAGGATGAAGGCCTCTCCAGCAACTTTCCAGTTCCTTCTGTTTTGTGCAATGGCCATCCATTGCACAAACTCATGAATTTCATCTGCCCATCTCCGTTGTTGTCTTCCAGGTTTTCTCTTAGCTTCTCTTGTGTACCATTCTGTTATTTTCTTAGTCCATATGTCATCATGTCTTTGAGCTATGTGTCCTGACCAAGACCATTTTAGTTCTTTAGTTTTGATAAGAATGTCCTTTACTTGAGTTTGCTGCCTAATTCACGTGTTTCTCTTCTTATCTAACATTCTGATTCCCGATATAATTCGTCCCATTCTTCGTTGTGTAGTTCTCAGCTTCTCTTCCATTCTTTTGGTGAGTGCCCAAGTTTCATTTCCATAAGTCATGGTGGGAGTATACAGTGGTTCATTATTTTACGTTTTAGACAAATTGGGATACTGCTCCTCAGTATGTGACTATATTTCCTGAATGCTATCCATCCAAAATGTACTCTTCTCGTGACTTCCATCCGTTCATCATTATTATAGCAAATGACTTGTCCCAGATAAGTATATGACTCCACCTTTTCAATTACTGCTCCTTCAATCATTATATTCCTTTCTGTGGCATACTTGTTCATCATTACTTTTGTTTTAGCCATATTCATCTTTAGTCCAAAATCCTTACTAACTCTGCATAATTGATTAAGATTTTTCTCTAATTCTTTGGGATTGTGGCTTATGACCACAATGTCATCTGCAAATCGTAAATGGTTTAGGTACTTTCCGTTCACATTGACTCCTTTCTGCGACCAGTCTAATCTTCTGAAAGCTTCCTCAAGGGCAGCAGTAAACAGCTTCGGAGATATTGTGTCTCTTTGTCGAACTCCTTTCTCGATTTTAAATTTCCTACTGTCTTTGTCTAGTCTAATAAAGGAGGTAGCACTCTCATATATTTTCTTCAAAATCATAATATATGGGGTATCTATGCCTTGTCTTTCCAGTGCCCGAAACATTGCCTTATGCTGTATGGAGTCAAATGCCTTTTCATAATCCACAAATGCCAGGCATAATGGTGTTTTATATTCATTTGCTTTCTCCATTAGCTGTGATATTACGTGAAGGTGATCCATAGTTGAGAATCCTGTCCTAAAGCCAGCTTGCTCTTTCGGTTGATTCTCATCAACTATTCTTTCTAATCTGTTAGTAATGACCCTTGTGAACAACTTGTAGATGTGGGATAACAAGCTAATTGGTCTATAATTTCCAATTTCTGATTTATCTCCTTTCTTATGCAGCAAAACTATGATTGCATTATTCCACTGCTCAGGCGTCACACCTTTTCTAATGCACTTTGTGAAGAGCCTTGCCAGTTTTTGTGTTATGTCTCCTCCTCCCAATTTTAACAACTCTACGGTAACTTCATCTTCCCCTGGGGCTTTCCGATTCTTCATTTTCTTCAATGCATGTTCTACCTCATCAGGAAGAATATTGGGTATGTTGTATGTGTTGCTACTTTGCAATCCATCTTCCCCACTGCTGGTATCATTCCCTTGCTCCTTGTATAATTCTCTATAGTAGTCTTCTGCTATTTGAATTATGCCTTCTCTGCTGTTTATAAGTACACCATCGCTATTCTTCAGTTTCAGTATCATTTGTCTTTCTGTATTACTGCTCATGGCTGCTGATTTAAATCCTTTGTTTTCCCTTAATGCTTGTGCTACTTTTCTTGTGTTAAATCTTCTTATGTCCTCTCTGAGTCTCTTTCTAATGGCTTTGCATAACTCAGTATACTCAATTTTCTTCCTATCAGTGTTTATCTTGCTCTTCATTTGTCGTCTTCGGTTCATCATGACAAGTGTTTCTTGGCATATTTTTTCTTTTTTGGATTTCTTTTTCCATATAGGTTTCTTGGGCTTTATTACTTTCAGAAAATTGTAATATTCCTTGTCGATATTTTGGTCCTGAACAGTCTGCAGAAGCTCAAACCTGTTTTTAAGTTCCAGTACATACTGCTTTTTCTTCTCTTTCATCTCAAAGACCTTTGTGTTATTTACTCGAGTCAGTTTTTTCCTTTCTTTTCTTACATCTATATCAAGTGTGCATCTTACCATTCTGTGATCACTTCCAACATTTACCTTGTTCAGGACAGTAACATCATTCACGATATATCTTCTGTTAGTGTGGATGAAGTCGATTTCGTTAGTTGTTAATCCATTTGGGCTCTTCCATGTCCACTTTCTGTTCACCCTTTTCTTGAAAAAAGTGTTCATTACTGACATTCCTCTAGATTCTGCAAATTCAACAAGTCTTTCACCTCTTTCATTTCTTTCACCAATTCCAAAATTTCCTATAGTTCCCCTTTCTGCACTGTTTTGTCTCTTTCCAACCTTAGCATTGAAGTCCCCCACAATGATAGTGTAGTGAGTTTTCTGTTCATCTAGAAGACTTTCAATTTCGGTGTACATTTCTTCAACCTCTTCATCATCATGGCTTGATGTTGTTGCATAAATCATTATAACCTTTAGCTTATACCTCTTAGAAATCCTGAGTAGTAGTCTTTTGACACCCTTGGTGATGTACTTTTGAATTCCAAAATGTTGTTTTTTATATCTTTATGGGCCAGAAAGCCAACTCCACCTTCACTCCTTTCACTGTTTCCATTGGTGTACAGCAGATTTCCACTTGATAAACTTATAAGTGTTTCATTCCTCCTTCTTGTTTCAGCCAAACCGATGATAATCCAATTTACATTTTCTAATTCCTTTTCCAGCTCTAGTATCCTGTCTTCACCGATGAGCGATCTTACGTTGTAACAGGCCAAGTTCAGTTTCCGTGCATGGCAGCCTGATCATACCCAGAGATTCTTAGCACCCTCTGCTTCCACTCTGATCCTCTCGCTGCCGTAAGAGGGGGAGTGAAAGCCACTGGGGACTGAGGGCCATTTGTTTCGTTGTGCTGTCATATGCAGGTGCCTCCGTAGCCAGGTGGGAAGGAGCAGCAGTGCGTAGCACACGCTTCTTGATTAGACCGGGGTTCGAGCCCATCACCACCAAATATGGAGGTTGCGGAAAGGTCAGGAAATGACCACCGCATATCCCGGAGCAATATGGCCTTAGTTGCTAATGCTCCTAAAAACCAAATAACAAACAACAACAACAACTGTCATGTCCTGGAGGGTTTGGTCTTTTCCTCTTCACGCTGACCAGGTGTCTTGAAGAGAACCACTCTACACGTTCGTTGCCACCTAAGTGACGTAACAGGGCTTACCATCGAGAAAGTGTGCATGAGTGGATTTTAGGGAGGCAGGTCAACCGGACTTCTCCTAAATCTTCTGAAATAGAAAGATATTGGATCTATCAGTGTTTTAGACTGAGTGTCTGATACGCTTACATAAAGATGTAAAGATTACAGTTAATTTTATTAACTGTAATCTTTACATCTTTATGTAAATAGTTATCTGTTGACTAATTCAGGATCTGTTATACATATAATTACTAAAAGCCAAATATTAACAAGTAAGAAATTTGTAATAAAATTGACACTATGTAAATGAAGCACCATAATTTACCAGTTATGCTGTCTTTACAGATGACCCCCGCTTAACGCTGACAATTCGTTCCGGAAAAACAGAGCGCTAAGTGAATCAGCGCAAAGCGAGCTTCGCATTCCCATAGGGTAACATATGTATTTGTAAGTTGCTGTCGGTGCCATAGGATCTTAATCAATAATAAACGGTAGTGAAAAGATGCACAAATGTCAGTCAAAATATTTAATATTCAAATATTTTTACATATAAAATATTCTGCATTACATACGTATATAATTATGTGGTAACTACTTACGTATCAAAATTAAACTTAAAATTCCAATTAAAATCATGAATTTAATTGATCTAAATTGATTTTAATTGATGAATTTAATCATGAAAAATGTGTCGATTTTGGGTTGGACTTTGGCCCCCTTCTAAATAAACTAAAAGGGGTATTAATTTTAAATCCCCCACAGCGTTACCACCCAACAATAAAGTCACCCAATCCTTCGCCGCTTTGAAACCTGGCATGTTTTTTGCTTTTTTCAGTATGAAACTTCTTTTAGGCATTCATTTCCACAAAAGTCCTGCTTCATCTATGTTATAAACTTGTTGAGAAGTATAATGCACAATATCCCTCTTCAATAATTTTAACAAGTTCTTTTTTGAAAGTTTCAGCTCCTTGATCTGCACTTGCGGCTTCTCCCTAGATTTTAAATCTATTCAACCAGCCCTTACCAGTTTAAATGGTTCCACATTTTTTTTTTAGGTGAGTTTTTTTCAGATCATCATATTGGCTAATCTCTCTCTCTCTCTTTTTTTTTTTTTTTTTTTATAATATTTAACTTAACTTAATTCTGCATTGGACATTGTCTTCAATAGAATTAGTTAAAGTCTTTTCCATTTCAATCCTAATAGCCGGCCTAGTCCTAGTTGCTTGCAGTGGAACAGCTATCTTTCCAGCTGCTAAAATTAATTCTTTATTTTTTTATAATTGTTCTTACAGTTAAACTTGCAAGTCCTAAATTATGACACACATCCGCTTGTCGTTGACGGGAATCGATTCACTTCAAAACGTCTAATTTAATTTTCAAATTCAGTCTTTTTCTTACATTTATAGTCTTCGTACTGCGCTCAGACGTTGCTTTTTCATTCTTATCGGCCATTATTAACTCTTCGAAAATGTAACTGCGTTGGTTGCGTTAATTGCGATACAATGTTCAAGTAAACTGTCCGTTACGCACAATGTCTAATACTGTACCGAGTGATGACTAGACTTCCGATAAATGCATATAACGCAAATATTACAAGCAATATACTTGATCATTTTTTAAAATGTTGATCTCGGAACTACGTAACAAGTCACTGTATTGCAATTAAATTAGCGTGCGAGAAAATTTCACTGAGCACGGGAAAATTTCTCAAGTCAGCGTGGGAAGCGTTTTAATGCTGTTTTGCTATTCATTTTCAAGCTATCGACTCCATCAAATGAAACAATTTCGTTAAATATGCCAAAAATGCAATCTGTAAAAGAGCGTTATAGTGATCTGTGACAGCGTTATAGTCAGATAGGGCTTTTAATATAAGAACAGCGTTATAGCGAATCAGCGTAAAGCAAACCGCGTTATAACGGGGGCCTGCTGTACAGAAGTGGGACAGGAAGTACTATGAAACATCTGGAAAATAATCTGTCATTATTTAAGAAATTAAAGGCAGATTACACTCTATGCAGGTTGAATTGCCCATTATTTTCCATGCTGAAAGGTCTTTTAGCCTAACAAATTCATTTTCTGAAAATGCAAACCTAATAGTTTGCACTGCTGACAAATAAATCACAGATAAAATTTTTTGAGTTCAGCTGGCACAATCAAATGTAATATTTCCATTTTTCTGGTATGTATAGCTCATCTTTTTGAATAAGTCATCTGCATCTGTCATTGCATTATGAAACTCACCAAGTCCTTACCAATTAGCAGAAACAGTAGGAATTGAAAAATATTTTTGTGAAAAATGGGCTTGATGGCTCACACAATGTCTACATGTACTGTAACATGTTTATGTTTGACAGAAAAGCGCATGGTTTAGTTAAACTAACCGTCGAGATTCTACTGCTCAAGCTAGCTCTATCCACGATCCCATAGCACCAGGCTGCCAACATGTGATTTGGACCAGGCACCTTGCCTGGCCACTTTCTTTCCTTCTCTCCGGCGGGGTTGGGGGGGGGGGACAGGATTTTTTGTTGCCTCCTTACTGCCTCCTCTTTCCCCTCCTGGTGGACATGGGCCTGCCCCACTGACTTCCTGGAGGGTGCCTTCTCTATTGCCCCCATATTTCTGTCTTTTTCCTCCAGTCTTCTCTCCCCCCTCTATCTTAATGCAAGCAAATGCCCCACACACCTATATAATTAAATACGTTCAAATTAACTTTCATCCATCTTCTAGGCCTTTCCTATTCAAGCGGCATCACCCTTTGCAATTGAAATAAAACTAATTAAATGCATTTTTTTTTTTTTTTAAGGTCCTAGCCACAGAAATCTCAGGAAATTAGGTGGCAGGACCTGCCAGAGTAAATAATTATAATACTGGTGTACCTGGTCTGCCTCCATGGGGCAAAGGTGGAGCAATGTTGGGCCTCAGCTGGGGTCCAGCGGCTAAATGGCCAGATGAACAATGGTACACAACACTACACATTTACAATATTCATATACTTTTAAATCCCTGGCATTTCCAGTAAACTGGCACACACCCATCACAATTCAAGCAACACGGAGATGGAGGGGGGAACCCCTGGTGCCACTTGATATCAAACACTTTACACTTGCTCAAATATAAGGAGCCTATTAAACCACCAATAACTTGAGACAGATTCTGGGCACCCCTCTCCAGTAGCATCAACTGCGAACCTCATCGAAGCTCAATTGAACTGAAATTCACTTCCTTCATCCAAGTTCCATCGGGCTGATATCTGCAGGCAAGATCAACCGGGACCTGACTCCAAAGCCAGACATCGGAGACACCAGCAGCTTCTCTGCCACAAGCCACATTGACAGTCAAACCGAGCACTCTAGCCTGGTTTTCTTTTACTCTCCTCCCTGGCCTGGGGGGAGGATACGGGTCCCAGTCTCCTCACCCTGCCGCCCCTTCTTCCACCTGGTGAGGCATGGGCCTGTCTCACCGACTTTGTGGGGTTGTCTTCTCTATCATCTCCCATAGCTCTGTCTTTCCCCCCAGCCTTCAGCCTTCTCCCCACTCTGTCTAACTCGCAGTGTACACCCCACACAATTTATTTAAACCACGCTTACATAAACCTCTCTCGACCTTTTACATTCTAGTGTTAACCCCCTCTTTTTTTTTTTTTTTTTTTTTCACATAGGCCCTTTTCACTGAAATCTTCAGAAACTAGGTGGCAGGTCCTTCCAGAGTACAAAATAAAATTACTGGGTACCTGACCTGCCTCCCCAGGGCCAAGTGCAGTAACGATGGGTCCCAACAGGTACCCAACAACTAAATGGTCAGAAGAACAATGGTACACAACACTACACATCCTTCCACTCCCCCACACACTTTTTAAATCTCTGGCTTCACAGAGTTCTGTGCTATGCAGAGATGGGGGGGGAATCCCTGGTGCCATCAGACAACTAACACACTTTACACTCTGCACTTGCTCAAGTATAGGTGTATTGTTCTGTTGTGTAATGTCGTGGTATGTTGTTTCTCTAACCTTTTAGCCATTGGGTCCTGTTGTCCACACTTTGCCATGAGGAGGCAGATCAGGTACCCAGTAGAAATTTATTTTATTAGTACTCTGGCTGGCCCTGCCACCTAGTTTCCGAAGATTTCAGTGGCTAAGCCCTATAAAAAAATATATGAATGTTGGTTTCAATGTAAACTTTTTTTTTTTTTTTTTATAAGCCCTAGCCACCGAAATGTTTGGAAACTAGGTGGCAGGGCCTGCCAGAGTACTAATAATATAAACTTCTACTGGGTACCTGACCTGCCTCCTCGTGGCAAATTGTGGACAACCAGGGGCCCAATGGCTAAAAGGTCAGAGAAACGGCATTACACAACAGAACAATACCCCTATACTTTTTGAAAAATCTCTGGCCTTAACAGAATTCTGTGACACAAAAACAGAGTACATAACACAGAGATGGGGGGGAACCCCTGGTGCTTTTAGACCCTAAACACTTTTTTGCTCATACTATACCATTGCTTTGCAGAAGACATGTTCATTCTAACTCTTGAGCCACCGAGTCAGCTTTACTGCACATCTAATGTAATAAAATATATTTAAAGCCTAACCTTTATCCTGATCTCCTAGAAAGAAAACCAAAGCATAGCTTGCACACTGTTTTAATTGTTATAACAGTTTTTTCTTATTTCTAAGGTTAGTTCATAAATGGGCCACAAGGATAGCCACTTGAATTCAGATGCACTCACTTTTGCCTCTTCATGATAAGTTTCTTCATTACATTAACCACACCTAAATAGGCAGAAAACACAACCGCAACAAAGGCAAGGCTTGAAATGTGACTGAACCTCAGTGTTAATATTAGTATTGATCATACGGTTCAAGGAAGCCACAGACTTTTGCTGCACTGGCCAAAAAAATAAATAAGAAAATACAAATTATGTTCTTCCCTCACATAGAGAACTATCCAGTGAAATTGATTTAAACTGTCAACCTCAACTATCTGTGTAGGGAACATTGTTCAAGTGATCAAGACTCACTGACTAAAAGAAAACTTCCTACAGTATAGTCTAAACCACTTCCCTTGTAATTCAAATTTATGTCCCTAGTTCTGGAATTCTTTATGACATCGCTTCTTGATTAGACCGGGGTTCGAGCCTGTCACCACCAAATACGGAGGATGCGGAAAGGTCAGGGAATGACCACCGCATATCCCGGAGCAATATGGCCTTAGTTGCTAATGCTCCTAAAAACCAAATAACAAACAACAAAAACAACTTTATAACATTGAAGATCCTACCTTCATTCATTTTACTGATCCCTCTTGGCGCCTTATAAAGCTCAATCAGGTCACCCTCTAAGGTGCCTAGTTGCCAAACTGTGTAGCCCACATAATCGCAGTCTTTCCTCGTATGGTTGCCCTTTTTCCAATCTCACCATGCAAGTTGCCCATCTTTGGACCTTTTCAAGAAGCTCAATGTCTTTTTTTTTAGATGATATTATTATTATTATTATTATTATTAATATCCATATGATGCAAGGAAGCCTGAGGCTTATGCTGCACCAGGAAAAAAAACAAAAAAAACAGTTCCCGAGTAACCCTGAGAGAGAGAGAGAGAGAGAGAGAGAGAGAGAGAGTGTGTGTGTGTGTGTGTGTGTCAAAATTAGAAGGGAATCACCAAGAAAGAGAAGAATGATGATATCCAGCTCAGGACCCTGGGTGTGCCAAGCCCATACTCACCAGATGTGAGCCCCCGGGGTTAATATCTCCATACATGGACACAGTATTCCAAATGTGGTCTTACAATTGTGTATACGGTGAGATTATGATCTTCCTAGCTCTACAGGATATTGTTCCATAAATCATCAATAGGACACCATGGGATTTCTTGGCCACCTGTTTTCACTGCTCAGAGAACTTCATATCTACCTAATCATAACTCCCAGATTCCATTCTTCTCTACTGTATTATATTATTTCAAACCCATCAAGCGTATAAGTTATTTTGGGGTTGCTATTCCTCTTGCAATTATCTGCATCAAAACATAGCTGCCCCTTTTCTGACCATTCTTGAAGCCTTTTCAAGGCATCCTGAAGGAGGGTGGCACTGATCATTAACAACTCTCCCAATTTTTACATCACCCAAAAATTTTGACATCACGTCCGCTATTCCTTCATCAATGTCATTTATGAAAATCAGAAACAGCAGTGGTCCAAGAACTGATCCATGGGAAACCGACTTCTGACATTACATCAGTCCGAAGAATACCCATTAATCATAACCTTCTGTCTTCTGCCCTTCAGCCGCCCTGTGAGCCATCTTAAAATCTTTCTAGCAACCCTAACATGTTCTATCTTATATAGTAACCTCTTGTGAGGAACTGATTAAATTTCCTTGCTGAAATCCAAATAAACTGTCAGAATTGTTCCCTACATCCCACTCATGAGTAACTATCAACAAAATAGCTTACCAGGTTAGTTGAAGGTGATTTTCCTGTAAAAAAAAAAAAAACATGTTGTGTGTCTGTCATAATGCCATTTCAATCTGAATACCCTTGATTGCACTCTTAATTATTGCCTCAAAGATTTTCTCTATTAGACTAACTGGTCTGCAGTTACCAACTTCACTCCTAGAACCACCTTTATGTATTGGCGATACATTGACATTCCTCCAATCCAAAGGAATCTCCCGAGTATAGTGATGCTCTCATAACTCACAATTAACTTCAGTGGTTCAATACACACTCTGGCTGCCTCCCTCAGAATTACTGGGTATATGCCATCAACTCCAGGAGCCTTACTTACCTTTAGGGTTGAAAGTTTTTATAATGAACATTCATCTATAATTTCGAAATCACTAGTTTCATACATCACAGCCTCTCTTCAGCATGAAAGACCTTCACCAATTATGACCAATGTGAACTACCTATTCAATTCATCAGCAACATTATCAGCTAAGTTATCTAAAACTTTCCCACACCCAGTACTGCAGGGTCCAATCTGATTCATACATTGCCACAATATTCACAAATGCACACAAGATACGTTTTTAAATTATCCAATTATTTACCTGTCAAATATAATATAATTAAACTGTGAAATTGAGGTTCATGAGTAGTATTCTGTAGATTCTTAAAATTACATATGTACTCTAAAACAAAATTCACAATAAAATTATAATAACAGACTATTGTGTAATATACATTACACAACTGACAGTGGGGGCGGGGGGTATAACTGAAATTCCAGCATTATAGTAAAAACTGACTTTTACTTTAAAAATAGTAAAAGTTGGGTGTACAACATAACTCTGGAATTTTGGTTACATACAGGTAACTTAGTTGTGTTGTACACCCCAGAAATAGTACAAGTCAGTTTTTACCTTCTCTATTTTGAAAACATAGTAGTCAATGTGATATTTCAAAAGCAGGAAACAAGTTTGTCATTTGTTGATTTGCAAGGTCTCCCACATTTTGCATCGTACTCAGTGATACTAATTCACCTTTGAAGTACTTGTACCATTTAGGTGTCCTACCTCTTGATAAAGCTTTTTCATCTTGATGTGCACAGCTTGTCTTTTTCACAGCTTGATGTGCTTTCGAAATTATTTCTAGTCTTTGAGTATGATTTATCAACAAAAAAGCTAAATTTATAACTCAAAAGAGCAACATTCTAAAAATAGATTATACTAAATTATTTATTGTCAACAGCAGTTAAAAATAAACTTTAACTCATGTGCAGCTAATTGCTACCTACTGTATAAAATTATATACATTAGCTTTTCTTATTTAAACATTTAGATCTTTTTAACAAATTCAGTCATGGAACTTTTTGATCCTTATAGAATAAATTGAAAGTCTGTACAGTCCATATAAAGATGTGTGATCAGTAACTAATAAATACAAAATTGTATTAGTGTGGTGTCTTGTATTAATGAATTGTGGATCTCTGGAAATGTGCTGTATTCATTAATTCAATAAAAAATTGTTGTGACAATCAAAGAAAGAGATTTTGAGAGGAATTGGGTTAGGTTGTTAAGTGAACCAAGTTAAGATTTAAGTTATTGAATATTAATGTACAGTTTCACAGTATTCAGTAATTTGAAAATTTTGTATTACTTCTCTCTCCCATTTTTTTCCCACAAGCATTATCTAGAACTGAAGTGTATATTGGAATTTGTAAGTTTTTCTTATCTTTTTATTTCTTCATTTTATTAGATCAAAATTGCCTTTAACTTTGGTAGCAATCTAAGATTAAAATGGATAAATATGCTATATTCAGTGGCCATGGGAAAAATGACCCCCCCCCCACATATGTTCTCCATAAATATGAATAGCAGCTAAATGCTGCAGTATGGATATTACAGTTTCACAGCTGTTACCAGTGGTGATTTCACATATCCACTTGATAAACTGAATTCTGAATGTTATGCAAACCATATCTGTGCATATCTGGCCCATTAGCATGGTACATTATCCTTTTGAAAGATATCATCATCATTTGTGAATAACAGGAATGTTGAATAAGGGTGCAGTCAGTTTGGAACAATATTCATTTAGTCCATACTGTCAGTTATCATTGCACTCATGTCAGAAGAAGTTGTATTGAGGACTCAGGCTCTGAACAAAACACTGCCCCAAATTGTGACAGCATCAGTCAACTAAGGGTACTATTTTGTGAGGAAGAAGGGCAAAGCAACTACCCTGTTGGCTCTAACAGTCCACTCATCCCTTCCAAACTCTGACAAACTGTTTTCTCTTGATTAATACAGTTTCCAGTTAAATATTTTAATAAGTTCACTTAATAACTAGATGGTTTACAATTTAATTTCTTGAAAGATGTAATGTTCAACTATAAGCCCAAATATGTTTTGAAGCAGTGATGAAACACTGTAAGCATGTTAAATAATGCAAGCAGAAAAATTTCTGAAATAAAAGCAAAATTTACATTACCCGTTGTTTTTTTAGTAATTTTTTTTTAGTATATAGTTCCTGAGATCACCACAGTTATTAAATTTATCCACCCACTTGAGATTATTGTTTTATGCTATTATATGTTACTGTGGCTGATACAATATTGGCATGCTTCTGATAGTCTCTGAAGATGAAAGCCTAATATTACATAAATGCAGCAGTAGCTGTTTGTGATAAAGAAGTTGAAATGTGTATTTGGCAAAACATGATATTTTTCAAATATGAATAAGCTCTACATAAATAAACTTCAGTGATTTACATGTTGCTTTTCTACATTATTCTGCAATTTGTGACATTGTGATTTTTAGATTTTGCTTTTTATTTTTAATTATACATCATTAATATAAACTTGGATTATACAAACTTGTTTATATGAAGTACAAATTGTTCCTCTGCCAAAGGTGGGCTTTTCTACATACATATCCATGTCTTACACACACATTATATATATATAAGTTGTTTTGCTCCTAAGTAGAGAAATAATCACTATTCTGTAATGCCACAAAGCAGATAGCAATACAAAACTGCCTGCTTGTGATTGGTAAATTTTTCAATCCAAAGTGTTTTAAAGTATTTAATCAGCTTCTGTGTGATTGTGAAGCAAATAGAAATTCTTGACTTATAGTCAGAATTTTTTTCTCTCTTGAAGTGGGAAACTTACTTAGAGTGGAAAGAATAGCTGCAGACACAAGGAACACTTTGATGATTGTAGATCATTTTACAGCACATTCTGTTCAGACTCTTATGATGAAGAACTTACCTCCCATTGGAGAGATTGTGCAAGGCTCAAGGGGTAGAATTTTTTTCAGCCTGGTTTGTGCTTGTTGATAGGAGAGACAGGGATGTGGTACACTTAAATAGAAAGGGTGCAAGAATATTTGCTGATGCTATCGAGGCAGTGTTAGGTGGGTTGGAAAACTGCTAGCTTGGGGGGATATACAGACAGAAAGGTTAACAATGACCCCAGGCAGAAGCAAAAGTGATTCTTGCACTACTTCTATTGGAATGAGCAGCAGCATGGAAAGCAAGGCAATGGAGATTTCCAGAAGTCATAGTTGAACAAATAAATACATGGGCTGTGTTAGGGCAACTAAGAGTAGAAACAGGTGCATATATGCTTGCATGTACACCAATGCTAGGAGTATAGTTAATAAATTTGATGAGCTTGAAGTGCTAGTCAAGGCATCAAAGGCAGATATTGTTGGGATATCAGAGACGTGGTATCACACAGATATAAGCAGTTCAGAATTGGAATTTGGGGAGTAAAATGTGTACAGAAAGGAAAGGAGGAGGGGTTATGCTGTTAGTTAAGAAACACATAAAATCTGAGGAAGTGCATCCAATTGATGTTGGTGGACAATGCAATGTTGAGTCTATTTGGTGTGACATAAGTGCTGGGAAAGGAAAAATGAGGATGGATGTGTGTTATAGGCCTAATGAATCTGATGAGTATAATGAGCAATTGTGCTGTGCAGAGAAATAGAGTGGGCCAGTAAATCAGAATGTCTGATTATGGGGGATTTTAACTCTCCAGATATTGACTGAGGGTTGGTCACTTGCACACTAACAAGACTTTTTGGATTTATTGGATGACTGTTTTCTACAGCAGCAGCATGTTCGAGAGGCAACCAGAGGAAGTAATACTCTTGATCTGATTATCAGCAGTGATTATTCATGCATTAAGAATTTTCAGATAAAGGAACCACTGGGTGACAGTGATTACAGTGTACTGATATCGGAATTACTTAAAGATGTAACTGCCATCAATGCTAAAGGGAAGGGCTTTTGATTTCATAAAGGTGACTACAGGGGTCTCAGACAGTTTTTAAATTCTGTACAGGTATGTTCGTGTCAGACGGCACCTGGGATTTCTCCCATCTCCGCAATTTAAATTCTGTACAGTGGGATCAACTGATGATATCACCAACAGCAAATTCAAAATGGGAAGCATTCAAAGAATTAATCTTCGAAGCTAATAAACCCTTAACCATAATTATGAGAGCTTTCTTGGACTCAGGGGAGGTACCGATGGACTGGAGATGTGCAATCTGTGCTTTTCATACCAGCTAAAAAATATTGTTCAAGATTTAGGCCTAAATAGGTGTCAGATGAACTAGTGAGGCATGTGGCAGAGAAGAAAAATGCATGGAATACATATAAATTAATGGGTGACACGGAAGCCTATGACAGATATAAGCTTGTCTACAATCAAGTCACAAATGAGATTCTAGGCAGGCGAAGGCAGATTACGAGAAATCTTTGGCAAAGGATGCAAAGAAAAACAACAGAGTTCTTTACTTATGTAAACTCTAGAAGGAAAGGGGTGAATCAGATTGGATCAGTTAACATAGATGGGTTAACTATTGATGATCATGCTCAGGTAGCTGATGAACTGAATGAGTATTTTGCATCTACATTCACACATGAGGAGTTATTCAATGAGGGGAATGCCAGACGTTTATCAGACTCTAACAGGGAGCTAAGTGATTTTGTAATAAGTGAGAGCAAAGTGAAGGAGAAATTGTTGAAGTTAAAGATAAGGAAGGCACCTGGGGTGGACAGGATCTATCCATTTATATTAAAGGGAGGCAGCAAAGGAATTAAGCAAACCCTTAACCATAATTATGAGAGCTTCCTTGGACTCAGGGGAGGTACCGATGGACTGGAGATGTGCAGTCTGTGACCCCTATTCACAAATTAGGATCAAAGGGCGACACAAGTAATTACAGATCAGTTAGTTATACTTCTGTTCCAGCGAAATTAATGGAGGCACTGGTTAAAAAAGCACTGCAGGATCATCTAGACAAGACTGCAGTGTAATAGTTAAGACACAGCATGGGTTTGTTAAAGGAAGGTCTTGTCTGATCAGTTTGATTGGATACTATGATGTGGTCACAAAGGAACTGAATGTCAAAAATAATTTTGATATCATATACTTTTATTTCTGGAAAGCTTTTGATACTGTTGCATGTATAGGAATTTTACTGTACAAACTGGAGGGGTATGGCATTAAGGGTAAGTTGCTACAATGGATAAAGAGATGGTTGAGTGGGAGATGACAGAGAGTGGTAATCAATGGATACTGCTTTTCATGGACAAATGTTATTAGTTCTCCAGGGTTCAGTGCTAAGCCCATTGTTGTTTTGTGTATTCATCAATGATATTGATGAAGGTATATCAGGGTTAATGTCCAAGTTTGCAGATGATGCAAAGGTTGGCAGGGTTGTTAACGACAGTAAAGACAGTATGCTATTCCAACTGGATCTAGACAAGTTGGGCAAATAGGCTGAGAAGTGGCAACTGAAGTTTAACATTGACAAATGCAAAGTACTGCATATGGGTAGCAATAACCCAAGAGAAGCATTAGCATTTGCTAATGCTAATGAAACGTACCAACTGTGTGGTACAAATGTACCAACTGCAATCAGGGGAAGTGGAAAGTGAAAAAGCCCTGGGGGTAATTGTGCAGTCAAATATGAAGTTTTCTGAGCAGTGCAGGTTATGGAGTCTTGTCAATGATATATAGGAATTTTGCTAGCAGGGACAGGGAGGGGATTATCCTCCAGACCTGTACACAGTACAGGTCTGGAGGTCTAATTTTAGGAAGGATGTAGAGTTGCTAGAACAAGTACAAAGAAGGGCAACAAGATTGGTGAGGGGAACAAAGGGGTGCTCTTACCAAGAAAGGCTTAAGTCCTGAAAATTACAGCTAGAGAGTAGGCATGTGCAAGCTGATCTGATTGAGGTGTATAAGGCTTTGAATGGGTTGAGCAAGCTGAATGCTGATAGGATTCTTCCTCTTGCTCAGATTAATAACCTGAGGGGGCATAGATTCAAATTGAAGAAAGACAGTTGTAGAATAGATGTGCAGAAGTTTGCCTTTAGCCAGCAGGTGGTTGATTGGTGGAACAGACTTCCACCTTTTGCTGTGGAAGTTGATAGCCTAAATAATTTTAAGGCTGAGCTGGACAGGCATTTGGAATGAATGGAGGGGTGAAATGGGAGGGTTTTTTATTTTTTTATTTTTGGCTGATGCTGCATAAGCTTGCTTTCTTGCATCGTATGCCTCTAATAATGCTAATGCTAATAGTATCTTATGTAGAGCAGCTCTCCAAACATTAGTTTAACTCTGCCGTGGTACACCGTGATGAAATAGAACTCTGTCGAAAGCCACAAGTGTGTGCGTGTCGTGGTACCTGTCTACGCAACAAGGAGACAAGCCATGACTAACCTCTTGTGCCACATACTGAATGCCCGAATAAAGTCTGGACATCAGTGTGACCATTCAAAAAAAAAAAAGTTGACAGTAAAACTACTAACAAATCCCTCACCAGTACAAGACTGGTGCCAGTAACAACAAACTTAACAGAGGAAATTATAGCAGAAAAAGAAGGAAGAATAAAAAGACCTGATAGAATAGATGAAAAGGAAAAGGCAAAAATTAAAAGGACATAGAAGGGAGTGAGATGTAGATCCCACACAGGATAATTTGTGCCAGTAAATGATCCTGCTTCAGGACTAGCCTGAGGCCTGCAGTAGATAGATGGGAAGCACATTCAGCATTCTGCAACAGTGTGATTAGCGACTGTCCAAGTGAAAGATGGTGAGAAACGTGGCTACATGAACTGAATATGATGGTGTCATGGACTAGAGATGATGTGGGTGATGGTCTGAACTGAAAACAGAACTAGTAATGATAGAAACAGTAGTAGTGATGAATTGACACTGTCTGGTGAAGACACAGACTTTGAGCAAAATATTGCAGAAGATTAAACTTTTCTTTTGAATCCAAGAGAAATGATTCATTGCCAGTAGAAAATGTTGACACAGCAGACATAAGTTGAGGAAGATTCATTCAAGTAATATGGGCAGAGAAAGAATATGCCTCAGTTCTGGGCTTCCACAATTCCAAAGGGAAGAATCATACAGATTTTTCCATTTTAGTACCCAGCATGTTCCCGTTTGCTGATGCAGCACAGGAGACTATGTTGGGTTATAACTAAAAGCATATGTTGACTCGGATAAAAACTATTTTAGAACAGACTTTGAAAATCAAAAGGCATAAATGAAATAAAGTTTCTTGTGACCATATCTTTGGAAGAAGAAGGGGAAGACGACGACCACTAATCTTTCCAGAGTTGGACTAAGTGGCTCCAGCAGTGAATTTATGCAAGTGAACCATGGAGAAAGCAATTAAGAAGTTAGTAGTGAGAGGCCTGGAGACGTTGAGATAGAGGAGTTTAGTCTTTGTCAGGAGAGAGTAAGTTTGTTAATAACAGACTCAGAGCTCAGATAATTTATGATATTATTGGCACAACTTTCCAGAGAAGAATGGGAATTTCCAAAGACTAGAATCATTAGGACTTTAGAAGTATTGGGAGTTGAACGGAGAAGCCATCCATATAGAACCAAGCCCTAGGTGAATGGACCAAGCAATGAACCTTGTCAGCATTCATGAGAAATGTAGAAACTAAGTTGCTGAATACCAGAAACAGTACCTCCCGATACTAGTTTTGTGTAGCAACCAAATCAAGGCGTTATTTATAACCACAAAAGAGTATATAGAGCCTACCTAATAAAATATTTGAACTACAACCTTTTAAGTCAAAGTAAAATGTCTTGATGTCTTGGATGCTGTTCATAACATTGCTTGGGATGGCACTGCATCAAATGTAATAATCAGATGCATCAGAAAAAGCAACAGTGTAAATAATGTGGAAAAACATGAGTACAATAACAAAATTGAAATATGGGAGATACAAAAGGAATGTTTGGATTTTGTGAGAATATCAGTAGTTTATTAAGGTGGATGATGTTGCTATCACTGCAATTCCAGTACTAGAAGAGTTACTGAACACCAAGCAAAATGGTGAAGTTTTTGTTACCCATAATAAAATGAAAGTTAAAAAGCACACTGCCATCAAGAAATAATCACCAAAATGCATTGAATAGAGAACATTAATGACTTGCAGTACTTTGATAATGAAAGATCTGATGCATTTTGTGTGTGTGTGTGTGTGTGTGTGTACGTGCTGTAGTTAAGGATACATGTAAAATATAAATGGTCAAATGAATTTGAAATTCCTTTAAATTAAATTAATTGATTAAAAATTAAACTGTTTTTCATGTTCTGCTTTTACTATTTTATGTGATACTAATTTATACAGGGTGTTTTAATTAAAAGTTAGTGGCATCTTGGCTTGTCTTGTTTATCATTAGGTTTAGGCCATCTCTTTGTCATATTTGGGCTGAAATTTTTGAGTTTTATGTTAAAATTTGACAAAGTATTACCATTTAGATTTCATGATTTATAAATTTAAATTTTGCTTAACTGTTTCTTCCCTCTCTCTCTCTCTCTCTTGCAAAAGTTTATAATCTTGGTTTACTTTGAAAATGTGTTTACTTCAAGGGCACAAAAGGTGATATAGTTGTACACGTTGGCACTAATGATATTAAGAGTAGGAGACCGGCGGAATTACTCAACAAGTACAGGTCACTGTTGAAAAAAAGCCGTGAAATAGGGTTGAATTTGAAAGTGTCTGCAATTCTGCCCAGACACGATAGGAGGGAGTATATGATGAGAGCCTTGTCGATCAATTCGGCCCTGGAAGGATTGTGCAAGGCTCAAGGGGTAGAATTTTTTTCAGCCTGGACTGTACTTGTTAACAGGAGAGATTGCTTCTACAGGGATGGGATACACTTAAATAGAAAGGGTGCAAGAATATTTGCTGATGCTATCGAGGCAGTGTTAGGTGGGTCGGAAAACTGCTAGTTTGGGGGGATACAAAGACTAATAGTTTAACAGTAACCGCAGGCAGAGGTGAAGGTGATTCTTGCACAACTTCTATTAGAATAAGAAGCGACCTGGAGCGAGGGGTGTTGGGGGTTTCAGGGACGGATGGCAGTCATCATGGAATAGTTGGGTATATGGGATGTGTTAGGGTAACAAGGAATAGGCATAGGAGCATGTATGCTTGCATGTATACCAATGCTAGAAGTATAGTAAATAAATTTGATGAATTTGAAGTGTTGGTCAAGACATCAAAGGCGGATATTGTTGGGATAGCAGAGACGTGGTGTCACAAAGATATAAGGAATGCAGAACTGGAATTTGGGGAGTACAATGTGTACAGAAAGGATAGACAGGACAGAAAGGGAGGGGGTGTTATGCTGTTAATTAAGAAAAACGTAAAATCAAAGGAAGTGCACCCAGTTAATATAGATGAACAGTGCTCTGTTGAGTCAGTTTGGTGCGAGATAAGCACTGCGAAAGGAAAAATAAGGGTAGGAGTGTGTTATAGGCCTAATGACTTGAATGAGTACAATGAACAATTGTACAGAGAAATAGAGTGGGCCAGTAAATCTGAATGTCTTATAATGGGGGATTTTAACTTCCCAGATATTGACTGGAACTTGTGGGTTGGTCACTCACACACCAGTCAGACTTTTGTGGATTTATTGGATGATTGTTTTCTGCAGCAGCATGTTCGAGAGGCAACCAGAGAAAGTAACACTCTTGATCTGGTTATCAGCAGTGATCATTCGTGTATTAAGAATTTGCAGATAAAGGAACCACTAGGTGGCAGTGATCACAGTGTGCTGAAGTGGGATTTACTCAAAGAGGTAACTACCGTCAGGGGTAAAGGAAAGGGTTTTTGCTTCCGTAAAGGGGAGTACAGTGGTCTCAGACAGTTTTTAAATTCTGTACAGTGGGATCAACTGACGATGTTACCAACAGTAAATTCTAAGTGGGAAGCATTCAAGGAATTAATCGTGGAAGCTACTAGACTTTATATACCGATTAAGAAATATCGTTCAAGGTTTAGGCCTAAATGGTTATCAAATGAACTAATGAGACTCGTGACAGAGAAGAAAAATGCATGGGATGCATATAAATTATCAGGTGACGCAGAAGCCTGTGGCAGATATAAGCTAGTCTGTAATCAGGTCACAAAGGAGGTTCGGCAGGCGAAGGCGGATTACGAGAAATCTTTGGCAAAGGATGCTAAGAAAAACAGCAAGGATTTCTTTACTTATATAAACTCTAAAAGGAAGGGGATGAATATGATTGGTCCACTTGACATCGATGGTTCGACTGTTGATGATCCTGCTCAGATAGCAAACAAACTGAATGAGTATTTTGCATCTACATTCACACGTGAGGAATTATTACAGTTTGAAAATGGAAGAAGGTTATCAAATTGTAGCAGTGTGCTTAATGATTTTGTAATAACTGAGAGCAAAGTGGAGGAGAAATTGTTGAAGTTAAACATAAGAAAGGCACCTGGGGTGGATGGGATCTATCCAGTTATTTTAAAGGAGGCGGCAAAGCAACTAAGCAAACCCTTAGCCATAATTATGAGAGCATCCTTGGACTCAGGGGAGGTTCCCACGGACTGGAGATGTGCAAATGTGTCCCCAATTCACAAAGGTGGATCGAAGGGTGACACGAGTAATTACAGACCAGTTAGTTTAACTTCTGTTCTGGGTAAAATAATGGAGTCACTGGTTAAAGATGCATTGCAGGATCATCTAGACAAGACTGCAGCAATAATTCAAACACAGCATGGGTTTGTTAAGGGAAAGTCTTGTCTGACAAATTTGATTGGTTATTATGATGTGGTCACAAAGGAACTGGATGCGAAAAATAATTTTGATATCATATACTTGGATTTCAGGAAAGCTTTTGACACTGTTGCGCATGGAAGACTACTGTACAAATTGGAGCAGAATGGTATTAAGGGTAAGTTGCTACAATGGATAAGAGGATGGTTAAGTGGGAGAAGACAGAGGGTGGTAATCAATGGGTGCTGCTCTTCGTGGACTAATGTTATTAGTGGAGTCCCACAGGGTTCGGTGTTGGGTCCACTGTTGTTTTGTGTATTTATCAATGATATTGATGAAGGTATATCAGGCTTAATGTCGAAGTTTGCAGATGACACAAAGGTTGGCAGGGTTGTTAATGACAGTAATGGCAGTGTGCTACTGCAACAGGATCTAGATAATTTGGGCAGATGGGCTAAGAAGTGGCAACTGAAGTTCAACCTTGACAAATGCAAAGTACTGCATATGGGTAGAAGTAACCCCAGAGAAACGTACCAACTGTGTGGTACTACACTTAAGGTGGTAGAAAATGAAAAAGACCTGGGAGTAATTGTGCAGTCAGATATGAAGTTTTCTGAGCAATGCAGACAGGCTGCTAGGGCAGGTCATGGGGTTTTGTCAATGATATATAGGAATTTTGCTAGCAGGGAAAAGGAGGTGATTGTCCCTCTGTATAAGGCAATGGTCAGGCCACGCCTTGAGTATTGCGTACAAGTCTGGAGGCCTCATTTTAGGAAGGATGTAGATTTGCTTGAGTGTGTACAGAGAAGAGCAACACGATTGGTGAGGGGAATGAAGGGATTCTCTTACCAAGAGAGGCTTAAGTTCTGCAAATTGCAGTGGCTGGAGACTAGGCACCTGCGCGGTGATCTGATTGAGGTCTATAAGGCCTTGAATGGGTTGAGCACGCTGAATTCTGATGGGATCCTTCCACTTGTTCAGATTACGAACCTACGGGGACATAAGTTCAAATTAAGAAAGGATAGATGTAGAATAGATGTGCGGAAATTTGCCTTTAGCCAGCGGGTGGTTAATTGCTGGAACAAACTTCCATCTGTCGTTGTGGAAGTTGATAGGTTAAATAAATTTAAGGAGGAACTGGACAGGCATTTGGAGGGAATGGTGTGATGATTTTTTTTTTTTTTTTTGGCTGATGCTGCATAAGCTCCTACACTTGCTTTCTTGCATCATGTGCCACTACTACTACTACTACTACTACTACTACTTTGCAAAAGTAAACCGATTTTATTTGGGAGAGAACATAAATAATATCACGGTAGTTGTAGCATGTGGAGATGTGAGCAAACTGCCCTCATACAGCTGCTGCTCTACAGCTAAATGCATGCATACACACACAATACAACCATTGTTTTTTTTGCCAAATCAGTTCATTTGAGAAGTACACCTGTGCTTTTAAACTAAACTGAGGATGGAACACAGCTTTCTCATTTAGAAAAAAAGAAGTTGATTAGGCAAAATTTAAATTTAGAAATCATAAAATCTAAATGGTAATTTCACCTAAGATGTGACAAAAGCCAGGTCCTTTTTAACTGAGAAATTCCCTGTATATTTTCATTTCAGTTATGTTATTTTTTTTCTAATGACTTTTCTCTCATAAATAAAAGAAAATTGGAACAAACTAAACAAAAAATTATTGTTCTATATAGCTTAAATTAAAAATTCAGATACATGTATATGTATTGAAGGAAATGGTCATGTTTTCACACTTTTGGCAGACATTACCATTACAAAACTTGAAATTTTAAAATGAAATTCCACTGTAAATTGCATTGTTCTTTCTTTAAGCTGGCTTTAAAAATGTCCTTTTTCAGAAACTGCATATTTAATAATAATAAGAAGAAGAAGAGGAGGAGGAATGCATGGAGAAATTATCTATCAGTAATGTAAAAATATAACAAATATCAACAATACATTGTTTCTGTACTGTTTAATATTTTGATTATAATTACTAAAAATATTTAGAAACCAATAGCAACAAGTTAAAATGAAAATGTCTGTTGATTCCTCCATAGGCAATATATGACAGATTCCACCCACCTGTTGTTATTGTTGTTAGAAATGAGCAAATAACACATGGCTAGAACTAAAGAAGCAAGTAGGAATCTAGAAAAACAAGACAATTTGGAACATTGGGATATTAACTTAAAAAGAAAAAAAAAGAAAGAAGAAGGTATGAATTTACAATATTAATAAAGGATAAAAGCACAGGCTACTTGCATGTGGGAGACATATTGGCAAACTAATTCAAGGAAACAAGCAAACTTATACATCATTTAAAAAAAAAACTGTGTATACATATACAGTATATTGTTTATATTAAGAAGACACATTGAACATCTGTAGATGTAATTTTTGGGAAACATGCCTGAAGGAAGGCTATTCCAAAGGACAGAAGTAGAAGGAATAAATAAGGAAGAGGTAAATGATTTTTAGAGGAAAGTGAATGGATATTGACTATTTGCAAAGCCATCTTTTCCATTAACCACATTATGCAGTGTGTCTATGGACGATTATTTTTTGAATGATTGACATTGACTGAATTAATGTCAGTTCAAAAAATAACTGAAACTACTTGTGTGATTCTCTCCTCACATGTGCCTGTCTAGCTGTCCTTCGAATTTCCCCCTGCTGCCATTCCTCAACCATCTATGGAAAAAACTTACTCTGGTACTAACTTATTAGCCTAAATGAAACTTCCTATGGCCCAGTCTAAACCACTTCCAATTTAATTTTAATTTATGATGCCTGGTTCTGGAATCATAACTAAAAATTGTGCCTTCTTTCATTTTACTTTCTCCTCAGAGCCTTATAGACCTCAACTAGACCCCTTTAAGGTGTCTGGTTACCAAGCTCTGGTGGCCATTATATATGAAGCCTCATCATAATGATGCCTCTTTTTGCCAATCTTGCCAGGCACATTACCCATCTTTGGACATGCAACAGGTCAAACCTATACAACATGGGTCTGACCTGTTGCCTGTCTGTACTGTATGGAGGATTTCATATCTGTCTATATTGTAACCACCCAAATCTCAACACATGTTTTTTTTTTAAATTAACCCCATCAAATATATAAACTATTTTGGGTTTGCTATTTTCCAAAATATAAGAGACTGCATTTTACTGCATTAAAACATAGCTGCCACTTCTCTGACCATCCCTGAAGCTTATCTAAGTCGGCATGAAAAAGTGCTGATTTGAAGGCTGATCATTAACTATCAGGTCATCTGAAAATTTTCCCTTTGTTGATGTCATTTAAGAAAATCAGAAACAACAGTGATGCCAGTAGTATTGCTGAGGTATTAGCCCAGTCTGAAGAGTAACCATACAATCAACTTTCTGCCCTACAACCCTGTGACCCCTCTTAGAATCTTACCTATGATTCCAAAATATTTGAGCCTCTCCAGTGCTCTTGCAGGATTGAGACAGGTGCTTTGCTAATATCCAAATAAACTCAAAATTAGTACCTGCATTGAGCCTATCAATGATTGGCAAAACGGCTAACGGGTTTGGTCAAACATTTTTTCCTTCACAAAAACCATGCTGTTTCCTTCAGAATTACATTCCTATCTAGATAATCCTGTATTTGCTCTTGGTCATTGCCTCCAGATTTCCCTATCACTCGAGTCAAACTGACCAGTCTGTAGATACCCTCTTGCTCTTGGAACTTCTTTAGTGCTAAGGAATCTCCCAGGCTAATGATGCCCTCAAAAGCTATGGTTCAATGCACTCTCTTGCTACATCCCTCAAAATTAATGGAACCAACTCCTAATAGCCTTACTTGCAATCAGGTGTGAAAGTTTTTAATAATGAGTCATCTGTAATTAGCATTAGCAGTGGCATATGATGCAAGAAAGCAAGCTTATACAGCATCATCCGTTTCACCTATCCATTCCCTCCAAAAGTTTGTTGTTCTTCCTTGAATCTATTTAAGCTATCACCTTCCACAACAACAGATGAAAGTTTCTCCCAGCAATCAACCACTCGCTGGCTAAAGGCAGTTTCTGCATATCTATTCTGTGACTGTCTTTCCTCAATTTGAGGAAAGACAGTCACTGTTGTATCTGATTGAGGTGTATCCCATCAGCATTGAGCTTTCTAAAATCATTCAAAGCCTTATACACCTCAATCAGATAACCTGGCAGGTGCCTAGTCTCCAGACACTGCAATTTGCAGAACTTAAGCTTTCCTTGGTAAGAGTATCCCTTTATTCCCATCACCAATCTTGTTGCCTTTCTCTGTACTCATTTTCCAGTAGCTCTACATCCTTTCTAAAATGAGGCCTCCAGACCTGTATGCAGTACTCAAGGTGTGACCTGACCGTTGCCTTATACAAAGGGATAATCACCTCCTTATCCCTGCTAGCAAATTTCCTGTATATCATTGACAAGACTCCAAGAGCTGCTCTGGCAGCCTGTCTGCATTGCACTGCTCTAAAAACTTCATATCTGACTGCACAATGACCCCCCCCCCCAAAAGGTCTTTTTCAGTCTTCACTACCTTGAGTGTAGTACCGCACAATTGGTACGTTACTCCGGGATGCTGCTACCCATATGCAGTACTTTGCATTTGTCAGTGTTAAACTTCAGTTGCCACCTTTCAGCCCAACTACTTTTCTACATCCTGTTGCAGCAGCATCCTGTCATTAACAACCCTTGCCATCCTTTGTATCATCTTAAAACTTGGACATTAAGCGAAATATACCTTCATCCATATCATTGATAAATATAGAAAGCAAAAATGGTCCCAACACCAAACTTTGGGGGACTTCACTAATAACATTAGCCCATTGTCATTTGTCAGGCATTCCAATAGGCCTCCCGGGCTCTTGCCCAAAAGCCTCTTCTATCATAATCGTTATTTATTTCTTTATTTACAATTCTTGTAAGTTAAATATCAAAAACAATTACAATACAATAGTCTACTTGACTAATGACAAAACAAAATTAGACAGCACAACCTTTAGCCTCGTGGGGAGACAGCATCTCCGCCCCACCGTGAGTTTCCGTCCCTGCCACGAGGAGGCAGGTTGCCCTATCTAGAAAAACCAGTTCGAACCTCCCGAACAAATTATACAAAATTGATCTACATTTACATATATACATTTCTTTTCCACCATTCTTATTATTACAGTAAGCCCACAACCATTCAATCCCCCTAGACAGACGGACTGTGTGCGGCAACCCCAGACACCGGGAGAAGCCAGCCACATCTGCTGGAGAAGCCCACCCCAGCACAACGACCAAATTCAGTCTAATTCATTCCGTCTTTTAACGATATCCGCTGCGCGGATATATTCAGGACAAATCTTGTCTATTGCTTCATATGGTGAGGGGGACTTTTTTTCTCCAACAATTCACACATTTCGGAGTGTCTGCATGTTTTGTGCAAGACTTATATGTATGGCTCCTCCCGGCACAGTGACTGTAGAACTCGCCTACATCACAGTACCGGGCCATACGCCATACACTTAAAACATTGTGTCGGGGTCCACAGGTCCTGAACGCGGTGGGAGCTCCAATTCAAGTAAATCTTTGAACGCTTTAAAAACAACTTTCTTATTCATGGGGACACCTCCACCACAAAATTGTATCCTAAGGAGTTCCTGGCCTTATTCCGAGCTAGGATCCTAATCTCAGAAAGTAATTGATCTTTATTGTTGAATTTTTAACTAAATTCCTGTCCCAAAGTTCCTTTTTGAGATATTCACGAATCACATTTGCATCCACATCAAAGATGCCTAATTGAGGAGGTCTTCATAGGGAGCACTCAACCTCCAGTTCAAGTTTTTTCACCTTTGGACACTCTTTAATCTTTCAGATGTCTGCACCAAATGCAGCTTCAATTACCACTCTATTGTCTCTAATCGGGCATACAGATACTATCCTCACATCATGAAGGACTGGGGCAACTTCGCCTACCAGTGCAGACAACCTGGTCACTAGTCCTGTACCTCTCCGACTTCGCCTTCAGAATTACTACCTTGGTCTTATCTTCCTGGGAGCATACAGCATCAGCATACAATCTTGGTTTAGATACATTTCCTTGTTCAAGGCTATCTAATTTTGTCAGTAACTGCTTATTCTGTAGTGACAACCTCTGCACCACTTCTGCCATATGATCCCAGTATTGCATAATTATATCTACATCTTTCCCTCCTGCATCGCGGAGGAGTGAGACATGCTGTCTCAACTTGGATCTATAAAAGTTTAATTCCTCAAAATCTGTCTGGTTGAGGATATCCACCTCTGTCTGAATCCCTTTTCCTAACAAGGAAAATCTCGGGCTCAGAACTGGACTTGTCTTTGGAGGCATTCTAACCGCCATCTGTTCAAATTCAACCTCCGTATCTTCATCTGAAGAGGTCTCAGGTACTTCGACCTGAGACACAGAAGCCTTCTTCTTATGCCTTGTCATAATTAGTAGTTAGTGAAGTTAATCTACCTGACCAATGCAACAATTTTGAAACTCGAAATTTCGAAAAATAACTGCCTAAAAAGCTCAATCTGCCGGGTTGATGCCTGGAGGACAATCACCCCAGCTGCCCAGCTCAGACCACTTGGAGTAGAGCTTCTTCAAGCTCTTTGCAAAACAGGGAGCCGAACAAGAAAACCGAAACTTATCACTTGACCTATAAAGTCGCAATGATAATTTAAACCTACTGTTTAACAAAAGGCGCCTCCATAGCCGGGTGGGCAGGAGCAGCAGTGCATAGCACACGCTTCTTGATTAAACCGGGGTTCGAGCCCGTGACTACCAAATAAGGAGGATGCAGAAAGGTCAGGGAATACCACCGCATATCCCGGAGCAATATGGCCTTAGTTGCTAATGCTCCTAAAAACCAAATAACAACAACATGTTTAGTATTAGTAACCGCCGCATGGTGCAAGAAAGCCTATGGCTTATACTGCACCAGCCAAAAAAAAAAAAAAAAAAAAATCCGAACAAAACAATGATAAAAACAAAAAATAAATAACTAAATAATAATAATTAATAAATAAAAAAAAAATAAAATAAAATGGAAATTAAACCTATCATCCTATGCGCTTCCCTTACCCGAAAGTACTATCCAGATGACCTTTGAATTTCCCCAAACTGTCGGCCTCTACCACCCATGAAGGCAACTTATTCCAGTAATTTATAACTCGCTGGCTAAAATAAAACTTCCTGCAGTCCAATCTAAACATTTCCCCCCGTAACTTGAATTTATGTCCCCTAGTTCTAGCATCATTTATAATCTTGAAAATTTCGTCCTCATTCATTTTACTGATGCCTCTCAGAGCCTTAAACACCTCAATCAAATCTCCTCTAAGGTGTCTAGTTTCCAAACTCTGCAACCCACATATTCGAAGTCTTTCTTCACAAGGACGCCCTTTTGCCGATCTCACCAGGCGAGTTACCCTTCTTTGCACCCTTTCAAGAAGCTCGATGTCTTTCTTTAGGTGCGGTCTCCATACTTGAACACAGTATTCCAAGTGTGGTCTAACATAAGCCTTATATAATGGGATTATCACGTCCCTATCTCTACTTGCAAAAGTTCGATAGATCATCGATAGGACACCATGGGCCTTCCTTGCAACCTGTTTACAATGCTCAGAGAATTTCATGTCTGACCATATCGTAACACCCAAGTCCCTTTCCTCCAGTACTGGGTTTAGTTGAACTCCACCAAGTGAATAAGTTTTTTTGGGATTACTGTTTCCCAGGTGTAATACCTTACACTTTGTTGGATTAAATCACAGCTGCCATTTTTCTGACCATTCTTGAAGTCTATCTAGGTCTCTCTGAAGAAGCTCAGCTTGACAGTGATCATTAACTACTCTACCAATTTTAACATCATCTGCAAATTTAGACATCACGCCCTCTATCCCTTCATCAATGTCGTTTATGAAAATTAAAAACAACAGTGGTCCTAATACTGATCCTTGGGGAACCCCACTTCTTACATCAACCCAATCTGAGGAACAGCCATTTATCACAACCCTCTGCCTCCTGCCCTGAAGCCATCCTTCTATCCATCTAAGGATTTTCCCAGTGATTCCAACCTGTTCCAGCTTATAAAGCAACCGCTCATGTGGCACTGAGTCAAAAGCTTTGCTGAAATCTAAATAAACAATGTCGAAATTATTCCCTAAATCCAGCTCGTGAGTGACCCTTTCGAAATAGCGAACCAGATTTGTTAAACATGATTTTCCCTTTACAAAACCATGCTGAGTATCCTTGAGAATTTCAATTCGATCCAAATGATCCTGAATTCCACCCTTGATCATTGCCTCCATGATTTTCCCTACTACTGAAGTCAGACTGACAGGTCGATAATTTCCAACTTCACTTTTAGAGCCACCCTTATGTATGGGAGATACATTTGCACTTTTCCAATCCAAGGGAATCTCCCCAGAGTCTAGTGATGCTCGCATAATTAGCCTCAATGGTTCAATGCACTCGCTTGCCGCCTCTCTTAAGATTATAGGGTATATTCCATCAACTCCAGGAGCCTTACTGGTCTGTAGGCTCGACAGTTTTTTCATTAAATAATCTTGCGAAATTTCAATATCATTAATTACATATTTTTTAACTTCGCTCCCAGAATTTCCCATTGCCACAAAAGGCTTTTCATTTGTAAATATCGATGCAAAATAACTGTTGAGTTCATCTGCAACGGCAGCTGGTGTATTTATTACTCTCCCCTTTCCCTTACGTAAAGGTCCGATCTGGTTTGTCCTGCTCTTCTTTGCATTTATATATGTGAAGAATTCTTTATCCCCCCTCTTTGCTCTGTTTGCTAGTGATATCTCATAAACTGTCTTTGCCTGTCGAACCTTTTCTGTGGCTCTATTACAGATCACCTTGTAGCTGTTATAGACTTCAGTACTTTTTATTGCTCTGTAACCTTTCCTTGCCACCTTTTTCTGCTCAAGTAATGTGGCAACTTCACTATTCATCCAACTTGGAACCCTTCTCGTGGAGTATTTTTTTAATGGTATATACGCATTCAAGGCATCTGTGATTAATGTTTTAAAAGCGTACCACAGTTCAATTGTATTCATTCTCTGTGCGATATCTACCCAGTTAATAGAGGCCATGTAGTACCTTAAGGCATCGTAATTTCCTTTTCTGAAATTAAAACCCATTCCTTTGCCTTTTACTTCTGCTACCTCTCTCATCATCATCCACCGTAGAACTCCGTGATCACTTCCTGCTACTGGTTCCTCTACTATCAGCCCTGTTATGTCAACTGATTCATGTGTGATGATGAGGTCTAGGATATTCTTTTCTCTAGTACTTTCCCTGACATGTTGATACAAATAACAGTCATCTAGTTGATTTAAAAATTTTGTTCCCCATGTCGAGTTTCCTTCCCATTTACTCCAATCAATTAGAGGCAAATTGAAATCACCCGTAATAAGGCATTGACGTTTACTTGCCCATTCCATTTGCATGTAGAGGCTTTTGTCATAATCTTCACAATCACCTGGTCTGTAGATTACTCCTACTCGCATTATACCATTGTTTCCAACTATCTCACACCATACAGACTCTATACTAGTATGTGAAATGGCTGAATCCGGGAAAGCTATCGTCGCACTCAGGCTGCTTCTGATAAGAAGCATTACCCCACCACCCCTTCTATCTACTCTATCCTTCCTAAATACATTATACAAGCCGTACTGAAACTCATCATCACCAATTTCCAGGTGGCACCACGTCTCTGTAAGCCCTATTATGTCCGCGTTACTTGTTTTAACCAGCAGTTCGAATTCGCTCATTTTATTGACGACACTTCTAACGTTACTGTATAAACAATTAAGATTTACTGTTCTTGTATATTTAACAACCCTAACACAACCCTTGAAGTTTTTTAGGCTCTCTTCCCTGATATTAGCTACCCGCCCACGTGAAACTTCTTTGCCCCCAGAACATCTAGATAATACGTCCAGTTGGGGTAACAGATAAGAACTCTTAAGGTATGTGCAAGAGTTACATTGACCAATATTATCAGATAAACGCGTGTCAGTATTACCCACATCCCCCCTAACTAGCAGTTTCCCTGAACCTTTAAGGTATCCTCAATAATACTGGCAAAAACGTTTGCACCACCTTTGTTTAAGTGTATCCCGTCTCTACAAAACAAATTCCTTCTACCTACAAGTGTGGGCCATGCTGATAGAAATTTACCCCCTAAAGCCTTGCAGATTCCTTCAAGTCTTGAGTTAATCCACAAGGCTCTTAACATATAATCCCTCCTATCGTGTCTGGGCAGAATTGCAGACACATAGACATTGTGGCCTAGCTCGCGACATTTCCTCAGCATGGGCCTGTATTTTTCCAACAAATCGTCAGATCGTGTACGTTTAATATCGTTTGTCCCCACATGAATAATAATATTTTCTTTACCCCCTTTAAAATCTGACAGTCTGTTGGTGACATCATCAATAGTTGCTCCCGGCAGACATACCCTGGTTCTGCTCCACCTATCTTTATTACAAAAAATATTCCCCGTTTCCCTGACAATGGAGTCTCCTAATAAAACAATGTCCTTTTTAACCAGAGTAGTTTGCTCTTGGTTTTTCTGTTTTGAGGCTCGAATCGGGTGTGCATCACTTGGTAGATTGCTGGAGTCCCTGACGAGCTCCCAGATGCATTATTTTCGAGGGCAAGCACTCGTTTTTTCAGGGACTCAAATTGTTCCATCAGTGCACCAAATTGTAATTTAAGATAGGTGCACTCCTTACATCAATCACAAAGAAAAGAATCCCCAGGTGAGCTATGATTAGTCACCAGGTCGACCTTGGAAAACATTCCACAGGTTCCACAACGGATTAAATCATGACTCACCCGTAAATCGCCATCTGCTATTTCCGTGTGAGTCACGATACCCTGTGACGTGTTTAAGGCAGATCTCGTAACTACCATTATAAAATTAAATATCAATGAAAGTAACTTTAAAAAATTATATATATAATATTATTAAAATCAAACAGTTACAGGAAAACCTATAACAAAATAATCCAACAATATCTAAATAAATCAAATATTTAAAAGCACTATCCAAAAGTAAACCACTTAACAATATCTAAATAAATCAAATATTTAAAAGCACTATCCAAAAGTAAACCACTTAACTGAGGGGCCCTGTCTAAGCGCGTCCGCTCACCTCGAATGCCAACAACGTACTTGTTTAACACAGCACTTGGCACCTGGGCCAAGTGCTTTGTTAAAATGGTCCCAACACCAAACTTTGGGGGACTCCACTAATAACATTAGTCCAGCAAGAACAGTGTCCATTGATTACCACTCTGTTTTCTCCCACTCAACCACTCCTTTATCCATATCAGCAACTTGCCTTTAATGCCATTTTTCTGCAATTTGTACAGCAGTCTTTATGTGCAACAGTGTCAAATCTTCCTGAAATATAAGTATATATATATATATATATATATATATATATATATGCAGCCATTATCAACCCACTGCAGGATGGAAGCCTCCTCAACAATTCATGCTGAGGGAAATGGACCATAATCTGCCACGCTGGTCCAGTGCGGGTTGGCAGATCGACCGTATTCAGCAGTCAGGGGCTTGAACCCCGGTCTACTCAAAGAGCGTGTGCTACTGCACTCCCGCTCCTGACCACTCGGCTACGGAGGCCGAAATATAAGTATATGATATCAAAATTATTTTTTGCATCCAGTTCCTTTGTGACCACATCATAATATCCAATCAAATTGGTCAGGCAAGATTTCCCCTTATTAAACCCATCCTGTATCTGAACTACAACTGCAGTCTTGTCTAGAGGATTCTGCATTGCTGTTTTAACCAGTAACTCCATTATTTTCCCTGGAACAGAAATTAAACTAACAGGTCTGTAATTACTTGTGTCACCATTTGATACGCCTTTGTGAATTAGGGATACATTTGAACCTCTCCAGTCCGGTGGGGACCTATCCCGGAATTCAAGGATCGTCTCATAATTATGGCTAAGGGTTTGCTTATCTCTTTTAATATAACTGGATAGATTCCATCCACCCAGCTGCCTATTTTATGTCTATCTTTAACAATTTCTCCACTTGAATTTTAGTTATCACAAGGTAATTTAAGTCTGGTGATCATGCTGGCCATGGCAGTTGTATATCATCAGTTACAAGATCATATACTCCACCACTTGAGCTCTGTGCAGCAGTTGTGTATGGGAAGATGTAGGCAAAAATGGAACTTGGAATGGAATGTTTGTAGGCTAAAATGGAACTTGGAGAACTGCACCACCCCATTTTTCAGGACTCCAAGTCACATGACACCAGTTTCGACAAGCTCTGCAGTGGTTTGGCGTTAATGGAATACAAACCACTGGCTTCCTTGCATATAGTCCACTTGAATTGAGTCTTCTTTACACAGTCTAGTTGGAAATGTTTTCAACTGTGACTGCAGAAACCTTAAGAGACAGTTGATGACAGAACATCACTGGTTCCATCTTGCTGTTAGAGCCAGATAGCGATGTTCTGGTCAGGGTTGTACTTACACTTTTCGGGGCACTAAGCTCTTGCTGGGCCCCCTTTCGAGATACCAGTCCAAAAAAAAAATCCTGAAAATATAATAATATCAAAAATTGTGTTATAAAAATATTATAAAAACCCACATCTTGTTTGTTAGCAGTAAATAATAGCAGGTGCATTATAAAACAACAATGCAATAGCTGAATTATGAGTTCATACAATTTATGTGCATAAATATTTTTTCCTTGGCAAAAATATCTATTAAATCATTGTAATTAATGCTGTTTACTAGTTCAGATTCAATAAATAACAATGACAAATTACTCCTCAAATGGATTTTTACTCGGTTGAGAACAGAAAATGACTGTTCCCCGCTTGCATTTGTCACAGGCACGAGAAATATTTTCAGAATTGTTTTGACATTCAGAAATGTCGATCAAAATCCATCATTAATAATATTTATTGTACATATACTGAATATTTGAAACATTTTCTTCTTTGGCATTACTGCTGTTATGATTAATGCCTTTTTAAATATTAATATATCATTGTTTTAATTACTGCTTCATTTAATTCATTGTTTATTGAAAATTTCAGATTTTTAATTCAAATGAGATTATAGTAACAACTTATATAACTGATAATGATTCAATATAAAAAATTAACACTTGAATCAAAACTACAACACTACTTTCAGAGAGATAGATACATACCTATATTTACTTCAGTTTGTACACTCCTACGTATCACACTTTAACTTTGCACATCAACAATTAAACTAAATGTTAGTTTTCAGGTCTCAGCTTATATAGATTCTCAAATCCATGGGTGGTCCAATAAAAACAGTTTCTGCAGAGCGAATAAAATTTCATTTTAACAAACAGATTCCAAGAGAGGCTGGGTACAAATTGTTCGCATCTCTGGCATTTAGGCAATAGAGCTGCTGCTGTAGAAGCACGAATTAAGAGCTATAAGGATTAACATTCCACAATTTACTATTCGTAATACATTTACAACCACCTCTCCCACATACTATACCGAGAGGTCTCGCTGGTTATTACTTTCTTGTATTCGTAGCCAGTGGAAAAATTAAGGCATATTCCCAACGCGGATAATACGCAGTGGTCAGCCTGTGTTCTATTGTTATACCCTATTAGAGAATTAGGAGAGAGTGATTTTCTTTTATTCTGGAAATTCATCTGTTCTTTCAGAGAAATGAGTCATCCACACTTTCAGTAAATTTCACCTGTCTCTGTTTACAATGTAAACTTTGTAGGCATAAGTAGGCCCTAGTTTAGATCAGAGCTTTAAAAAGAGAAATTGGTTTAAAAATTTCATATTACAGCGGCCTCTATCGTGAGGCGCAAAGCTAGTGCCTCATGCACCTATTACGAGAAATCTTTGGCAAAAGATGCTAAGAAAAACAGCAAGGATTTCTTTACTTATATAAACTCTAAAGGGAAGGGGAGGAATCTGATTGGTCCACTTCATATCGATGGTTCGACTGTTGATGATCCTGCTCAGATAGCAAACAAACTGAATGAGTATTCTGCATCTACATTCACACATGAGGAATTATTAAGGTTTGAAAATGGCAGAAGGATATCAAATTGTAGCAGGGTGCTTAATGATTTTGTAATAACTGAGCAAAGTGGAGGAGAAATTGTTGAAGTTAAAGATAAGAAAGGCACCTGGGGTGGATGGGATCTATCCAGTTATATTAAAGGAGGCAGCAAAGCAACTAAGCAAACCCTTAGCCATAATTATGAGAGCATCCTTGGACTCAGGGGAGTTCCCCATGGCCTGAGATGTGCAAATGTATTCCCAATTCACAAAGGAGGATCGAAGGGTGACACAAGTAATTACAGACCAGTTAGTTTAACTTCTGTTCCGGGTAAAATAATAGAGTCACTGGTTAAAGATGCATTGCAGGATCATCTAGACAAGATTGCAGCAATAATTCTGACACAGCATGGGTTTGTTAAGGGAAAGTCTTGTCTGACAAATATGATAGGATATTATGATGTGGTTACAAAGGAACTGGATGCAAAAAATAATTTTGATATCATATATTTGGATTTCGGGAAAGCTTTTGACACTGTTGCACATGGAAGACTATTGTACAAATTGGAGCAGAATGGTATTAAGGATAAGTTGCTACAATGGATAAAAGGATGGTTAAGTGGGAGAAGACAGGGTGGTAATTAATGGGTGCTGCTCTTTGTGGACTAATGTTATTAGTGGAGTCCCACAGGGTTCGGTGTTGGGTCCACTGTTGTTTTGTGTATTTATCAATGATATTGATGAAGGTATATCAGGGTTAAGGTCGAAGTTTGTAGATGATACAAAGGTTGGCAGGGTTGGTAATGACAGTGTGCTACTGCAACAGGATCTAGATAATTTGGGCAGATGGGCTAAGAAGTGGCAACTGACGTTTAACCTTGACAAATGCAAAGTTCTGCATATGGGTAGAAGTAACCCCAGAGAAACGTACCAACTGTGTGGTACTACACATAAGGTGGTAGAAAATGAAAAAGACCTGGGAGTAATTGTGCAATCAGATATGAAGTTTTCTGAGCAATGCAGACAGGCTGCCAGGGCAGGTCATGGGTTTTGTCAATGATATATAGGAATTTACTAGCAGGGAAAAGGAAGTGATTGTCCCTCTGTATAAGGCAATGGTCAGGCCACGCCTTGAGTTCTGCGTACGGGTCTGGAGGCCTCATTTTAGGAAGGTTGTAGATTTGCTTGGGCGTGTACAGAGAAGGGCAACAAGGTTGGTGAGGGGAATGAAGGGATCCTCTTACCAAGAGAGGCTTAAGTTCTGCAAATTGCAGTGGCTGGAGACTAGGCACCTGCGCGGTGATCTGATTGAGGTGTATAAGGCCTTGAATGGATTGAGCACGCTGAATTCTGATGGGATCCTTCCATTTATGCCCCCTTACGAACCTAAGGGGGCATAAATTCAAATTAAGAAAAGACAGATGTAGAATAGATGTGCGGAAATTTGCCTTTAGCCAGCGGGTGGTTAATTGCTGGAACAAACTTCCAGCTGTCGTTGTGGAAGTTGATAGGTTAAATAAATTTAAGGAGGAACTGGACAGGCAATTTGGAGGGAATGGTGTGATTTTTTTTTTTTTTTTTTTTGGCTGATGCTGCACTTGCTTTCTTGCATCACATGCCACTACTACTACTATTTATAAGGACGGTTCTGGTTTATATAGTCCTCAGACAACCTTGGCCACCTCTTGTAATAGTTCTTGTCTCCTAAAACTGCTTCCTTAGTGGCATATTGTTTGGGTGAGGCACCACTGTACCATCAGTACTGTTGTGAGTATACAGAACCCTGTAAATGCCAGAAATATGTGTATAGTATTGTGTTGTGCTCTGTACCTTAGTGGGACTCTACGTTGTCTGCCACCACCGCTGTGAGGTAAGCAGGTTGGCCATCGTTTTCTGGCTGTTCTCCACCAGGGTTACCTGAGGTTACTGTTCAGAGTCAATTTTTAAAAAAATGAAATGAGTTAAATGGGAAATAGTGAAGAAGGGTGGGCTGGACCAGACTGTATAAGTTCAAAAGGGGTTAGGTCACAGAGAAGGGCCCACAAAATGTGGGAGGTGGAGAAGAATACTTACCGCAGGGAGTAAAATCATGGAGACAGGAGGTCACGTGTGATCGCCATTTTGCCCATATGACAGTTATTGATCGTGCCCTAGAAAGGGTTTGTAGTTCCTACCCTTGAAGGATATGCAGTTAGTCCTACCCCCGAAAGGGGTACATAGTTAGTCCCACCCCAAAGGATTTCAGTTAATCCTTCCCTGGAAGCAGCAGATCCTAGGGATCATGCACTAGAAGTTTATTGCCAGCTGGAAATCCTCCAGTATAAAGACCAGTTGGAAATCCTACCGTAATAACGACCTCTAAATAGAGGGGCATAAAGCCAGTTAACACCTACAAAGCTGGGGTGCTGACCGTCCTGCATGCTTTGGTAACAGAAACATTAGCCTTTGTATCCAATCCAGTTTGTGCCGATTAAGATCAAGGGTAACACTGGTACACCAGACAAGTGTAACAAACAATAGATATGAAAAAAACTAGATGTGTACAAGTGCTCGGCACTTTAAACCCCAATCTGCACGCCTGATTTGTAGCCCATCTACGCAGGATGGAAAGTGCTCTGTAAGCACGAACTTCTATTTCTGTGTCAGCAGGGACCACAAGAACCAGGTCGTCTGCAAAGACGGGTAATTCAACGTTTCCGAGGTCTGACCGAAGGAAGTCGTCTAGGACAATAGACTAAAAAAAATGGACCAAGCCCAAGTATTATAAAAGTTAATCAGGAGATTAACTTTTATAATACTTGTTGAAATTTGGCAGTGAAAAATATTACTTTTCAATTGTCTAGGTAGGAGCTGATACACTTGTAGAGATTGAGGGGACCCTTTGTGTATTATAATCTGAGGATACTGGGGCACCATATCTTGTCAACGACACCTGAAAAGTCGATTGTAGTAGCCAGTGAGTATTTGGTATTGGTTCCTGTAGCTGCAGTTATCATTCGTTGGATGGAGTCTTAAGCACAGTGGCAAGCCTTAAAACCAAACTGCAATGGAGAGGTAATGTTCTGAGCTGCGTAGTGCTTAGGCGGTGGGAGGAATCTTTCCATGACCTTGGACAGGACAGGAAGGAGCATAATTAGTTTGTACGATATTAATTCCTCAGGTATTATTTTGTCAGGACTCTTGATAAGTTTATGGTTTGCTTCCTTCCAAGAGGAAGCAAAAGTGCATTCTTTAAGATATTTGATATTTGTTGTAAGTTGCTAGGAGGGCATGTGGATAGAGATTGGCAAACTTTTAATACCTTTGCTTCCAGGAGTTCTCTGCCGGGTAGTTCTCCCACAGTGTAGTGCTCATTGTTGGAGATGATTTATCGTTCTTCATTGATCCATTCATCATCAGTGGGGAACAGGACATCTAGTACAATAGCGACAGAATTTTCCCATGTGTATGTGCAGGTGCCATCAGGCTTCGTAGTAGAGTCGAGAATTACAGACTGCTTCCATAGTACCGAGATGAGACTGCGTGACACATTTAGCCACCAGCTGCAGGTCGTTCAACTGCCCACCATCTTAAAGAATCATCTAAACGATTATGGCTACTATCCTGGGTACTGAAGATAAATATTGCTTACTCTGCATCTAAAAAACTTGGTTTTCTCTTTCTGTCTTGGCATTACTTTTCTTCCAAACAGCTGTTCACTCTGTACAAATCGCAAATCCGCCCTACCATGGAAGATTGTGCCCACATCTTGGGCGTTGCCCCCCCCAAAAAAAAACCCTCTCTCAAACTTCTAGATTCCATTCAGAACAGGGCAGTTAGGTTAATGACTCATCTCTAACAGAATCTCTGTCTCATAGAAATGCTGTTTCTGCTGCATGCTTTTTCTACAGATACTTCCATGGGTATTTGGGGGTATGGGTATATGGGTATCCATTCACCGTCCAACTTCAAACTCAGAGAACCAACTTTTCATCTTCGTTGTTTATTCATTCAACTGCCGTTTTCTGGAACAATCTTCCTACATACATAATTCCTGAAAATTACAGTCTACAGAAGTTAGTCTAATGTCATCAAATATCTTCTTTCGTCTTCTCAACCTCCAACCCATGCACACGGTACTATAGGTTCTAATACCTCTCGTGTTTAAGGTTTTCATAAAAAAAAAATATGGCTAGCCCACTAAGCAAGTCAAAAAACCGAAATAACGTGTGGTCACAACCAGTGTTTTTATAGGCATGATTAAAATTTAACCCCCAGGGGCTCACATCTGGTGAGTATGGGCTTGGCACACCCAGGTCCAGAGCTAGATATTCTTCTCTTTCTTTCTCTCTCTCTCTCTCGGGGTAATTCAGAAATTTTTCTTTTGGTTGGTGCAGCATAAGCCTCAGGCTTCTTTGCACCATATACCTAATGATAGTTTGGATAATGTGCTGCTCTGTAAGATCGATTTCTAATGGATATTCAGAATTTGCATGCCAGTATGCCTATTATATTTGCCTTCGGAGACTTCATAATAAAATATTCATGAAAAACATATTGTTGAGTATTGTAGCTATCTAATTTTTCATCCAGATCAGCATCCTCGCACTATATTTACTTAACATTGAACAGTCAGCTAGCAAAAATATCTGAAACTGCCGTTGCCGTCCATTTTGACCGCTATGCATAAAATAGACTTTTAACATTTTATTATAAGCATTGATATAAAGGAACTGCTAACAGTACTGTATATAGTGGTGTGCACATAAAAGTAATATTTCTGATAGCAAAAATTTCATCAAAAAATTTTTTTGTCTAGGAAATAAACTGAAGTTTAAAAATTAATTTGTACAATTTAAATAAATTTCAGTTTTTTCCAACAGTTCTTGTACATTTTTCGCATACATGCTTTTTAACCACAGTAGATTTGTTTGCCTTGCGTTGCCCAATTTGGCATTGATGCCTTTTGAAAAGTTTCACATGGCCACTATTGTTACTGATTTGAGCTCCTTATAAAAGTGGTTGTATTACTGCTGGGATAACATACTTATGTGGCCATAATTCAGTGATCAGTAATACCGTTTTGGGCCTCCGTTCTCACGGATAACACATGGATAGCCTCTATTCTCCTCTGCATAGACTCCACTATATCCCTACCGATTTTCCAGTGTCAGAATAGATAATGGTTGCATGTCCATACGCCTCACTTCCCATTCCAAAACATCTCACAAGTGTTCAATTGAATTGAAATCGGGCAAATTTGGATGCCATTCAAGATAGGTGATATGTTTACTGTGTTCTTCGAACCACTCGTGCACAGTGCGACCCGATGGCATGGCGCATTATCGTCTTTTAAGATCCAATTTCTGTCTGGAGAAAATGCAATATGGCAAGGTGCACATTCCTAAAAGCTGCCGGTAGACCTCGCCAATGAAACAATAGTCCATACACACTAAGAGTTCTAGTTTTTGCAAAACAAAACATGCCCCGGCACTTGCCTTGACAGTGAGTACCATACACAATGGGTCCATAGACTCGTGTTGCTTGCGCAACGTGCAAAGACATCTGTTGGAGTGTTGCACCAGGTACTTGGACTCATCCGACTAGCACAACATTTTCAGTTCTCCAGCGTCCAAACAGCGTATTGTTAATACCACAGCATTCTCAATCGACGATCAGCGGTGAGGAGAAGGTAACTCTTGGGTCGACCGCTATGGAACCTTATACGTCTGATTGTGTGGTACGTTGTCATTTGGAACGTTGTTTTTGCATTCCCCATATATTGCGATGTCAACTGTCACCTGCCATTGAGCCCTGCACCTTCTTTCACCAGAAACATCCATCTTGTGTAATCCTTTACAGTTCTGTCAGCAAAAGGTGGTTTGACCGGTTTGACTCCATACTTTGTACACCTTAACTACAGTGAGCCGTGAATAACCGACAAAACTTGCCATTTCCAATATGGAAGTGCCCGATGCACAAGCTCCTGCAATGTTCCGTAGCTGCTACTTTATCACTTTTACTTGCTTGACCAGATGCAATAACCACTACTCTATTATAGTAAGCTGTTTGTCTTTTTATACTGGTAGCTATGAGGCATAACCGATTATGAACAGATGAATGTATGTATGTACAGCGTAATATGGTCTAAGTTTGCTGATGAGCCTAAAACTCTATGAAAACAAAAACATACTCCATTCTTTTTTGCATTCACTATGAAAAGAACTCCGGTTCCCCATTCCTAGTGGTTTTTGATAGTAATAGTAGTAGCAGGGTTCGATTATTTTGGCAGCCAACATAGGAAGCATACCAGCTTCCTATGTTGGCACCGGACGAAATACCCAAGTTTCTTGGAGAAAAAAAAAGTCAGCATGGTAAATTGTAAAACTATCTTTGCGGTAGCACAGGAGATATTACAGGAGTTGGTAATTATTCACCATCCTCCCGACATCTTGTGGAGAAGGCCCGGGGTCAAATCCTATTAATAATGCCAAGAAATTTTATGGCTTTTTTCACTCCAATACTGCGTTAGTCGGATTTTAGGAGAGGATACCAACGTATTTTCTCCTGGTTGGTTGATTGTTGTAGGTTCTTAAGCACGTCAGCAACTTAGGTCATATTGAAATGTATGTAATAAGTTTGTAAATTGCATGTGTTCTGTGGTCGATTCTTCAACTGCAACCAGTGTCCGGACGAAAATCCATGCTAGCCTTGCCTGAGACCAACTCAGCCACGTGAACAAGGCCCATAAAAATTCTTTATATCATTGATGAGATTCGAACTCCGGCCTTTTCTACCCGGTGTGGGGGAGAACGGTGGTTTTACCAACTGTGCTAACCACAAGAATATTTTCTACTGAAAACTCAGGTTTTTCATCTTACAAAAAGAGGCAAAACAACCAGAGAATACATGCAGTTTGTGGACATAATGCTCACGGGTGCATAAGGGAATTCTGAGGTGTCACTAAAATTTATTTAACACGCTACATCACTATTCATGTGACCGGTGCCAGATTAAGGTATGGGCTACCAGGGCCCTTGCCTGGGTGCCATTCTTTAAGGGGCACCAAAAACAGAAGAACAATGAGGCTGCTAATGTTATTTTCATATTATGTAAGATAAGCTCATACATTTAGTAGCATGGTAAAAATATTTAAATATAATATAAACATTTTTAATGTTTATATTATAAGCGAGCTCGCTTTGCTCGCCAATCCCTGCAGATGTATGATGGAGTAAGTCGAAATGTTTTCTACTTAAAAGACACACCTGTCGAAATGCACTGATCAATATCTAATCAGGAAATGACCTATGTAATTATTTACCTGCATATTTGTAGCGGTGTAATAGCCCCACCCATTTGTTCACATTATACCCCTTCTCCCATTGGCTACCCCACCATGCAGCATTCTCAAGGTGGAATAAATATCACTATGTAATTATTTACCTGTGTTTACATAATTGACTTAGGAAAAGGCCTTGTGCTTTGGGTTCCATAATGAATGAGGAATATTGTTGCATCCGAAAGAGCAGAACTAAAATATTTACAAAATACTAAACTATTTACAAATATACAAACTATAGCGGGTTCCTTCATCAACTAATATTACAATGGAACATCAAATGATGCCATAACGTTCACTAACCTGGTGCACGAGGTTAGTGAACGTTATGGAGGCAGTTGTCTTTCAATGCGACGAACGTTAGCATGCATCCCATGTACGCGCTCTACATTGTCAACAGCAGGTTTCTGATGCTGCCCATTTGTGTACCTTCCATGTAACGTTCACCAGCTTACAGGTATGACTGTAAATAGTTTAATACTTTGCAAATATTTTATTATTTTTTTTTAATATTTGTATAGTTTTGTATTGTATACTGTTATTTGTGTAATAATAACATTATACTAATATACTACCAGCACTGATCGAAATCTAATCAGGAAATTACCTATGTAATTATTTACCTGCGCATTTGTAGTAACCTAATTTTCCCCCTCTGTATTCCCCATTGGCTCGAATAAATATCACTAGGAGAAAACTTTTTTCATGTATAATAGATTAAAAACGTTTATGAAAATAAGTTATTGATAATAAATAACTTATTTTCATATGTTTCATCTGATATTCGCGCCGATTTCTGTAGCTTGACTGCCTAAAGTTTTGGCGTGGGTTAATTAAAATTTAATAATTATCTGTCACTATTTTATGTACGATCATTTGTATGTTCTTGAAATAAATAAAAATATATATATGATTAATTACAAATGATATACCTACCTATACATTAAAAATGTATTCAGAAAGTATACAAATTCTAAATTTTACAAGTCATGAAAAAAAAATACAATATATCCTTAGTAAAGGGACACCGAAAAATCTTGCTGCCTGAGACACAGAAACACCTTGGTTCGGCCCTACATGTGACTTACACGTGAGCAGCCAGGGTAGATGTTGGAATTCTTGGAAATTATATCATTTAGATACAATTTTTGCATCGCAATCGGGTAAAAATGAAGCACTGCGGAATGAATAAAATTAGTCTGATACAACGGATCATTTTCATTCACTCTTTCATCATTATAGGTAACACAAACATCTGACGGGATGAGCTGACCTGGTCCGGAGTAACAGAACGTACCTCATACCATGATACCACCTCAAGCAGCTTGAGAGGTGCACACGAGACGGTTTGACTGCATGGCTTTTTAAGGTTCACGCCGCCGTTTTACTCTACAATTGGTGCAAAAAAGTGTAAATCGAGATTCGTCAGATCACGTGATCTTTTTCCACTGTTCCACGGTCCCGTCTTGGCGTTGGGACCACACGAATACCAAATTCTTCAACTGCCACCACAAAATCCGGTTGGAACTGGGTTTTAATTGCCTAAATTGAATTTTTCCGTCAATTGCTGCACACTGAACCTTCTATTCTGACGCACAATTGATTTTAGCATTAGTAGAAGCATATGATGCAAGAAAGCAAGCTTATGCAGCATCAGAAAAAAAAAACAAAAAAAAAAAACGCTCCCATTTCACCCCTCCGTCTGGTCCAAATACCTGCCCAGCTCAGCCTTAAATTTATTTAGGCTATCAACTTCCACAACAACGGATGGAAGTCTATTCCACCAACCAACTACCCGCTGGCTAAAGACAAACTTATGTACAGCTATCCTGCATCTTTCTTTCCTCAATTTGAATCTATGCCCTATTAGGTGATTATTCTGAGCAACAGGAACAATCCCATCAGCATTGAGCATGCTCAAACAATTCAAGGCTTTATACACCTCAATCAGATCACGTCGCAGGTGCCTAATCGCCAGACACTGTAATTTGCAAAACTTAAGCCTTTCTTCGTAAGGGCAACCCTTTGTTCCATTCACCAATCTTGTTGCCCTTCTCTGTACTCGTTCCAACAGCTCTACATCATTAAAATGAGGCCTCCAGACCTGTATACACTACTCAAGGTGTGGCCTGACCATTGCTTTATACAAGGAGATAATCATTTCCTTCTCCCTGCTAGGAAACTAGAAAAATTCCTGTATATCATTGACAAGACACCATGAGATACTCTTACAGACCGTCTGCACTGCTCAGAAAACTTCATATCTGCCTGCAGAATTCCTCCCAGGTCCTTTTCGTTCTTTACCACTGTCAGTGTTGTACCACAGAGTTGATATGTTGGTCTGGGGTTACTGCTTCCCATATGTAGTACTTTACATTTGTCAATTTTAAACTTCATTTGCCACCTCTCAACCCATCTGCTCAACTTTTCTAGATCCTGTTGCAGTAGCGTACTGTCATTAGTGTCCTTAATAACCCTGCCAACCTTCGTATCGTCTGCAAACTTGGACATTAAGCTTGATATACCATCAATATCATTTATAAAGAACAATGACACAAAATGCAACAAATGTTTTATACCCAACAAATACAGAAAACAACAATGGACCCAACACTGAACCCTGAGGGACTCCACTAATAACATTAGTCCACGATGAGCAGTGTCCATTGATTACCACTCTCTGTCTTCTCTCACTCAACCATCCCTTTATCCATAGCAGCAGTTTGCCTCCAATGCCACACTGCTCCAATTTGTGCAGCAGTCTTCCATGTTCAACAGTATCAAAAGCCTTTCTAAGATCCAAATATATGATATCAAAGTTATTCCCTGCATCCAGCTCCTTTGTGACCACGTCATAGTATCCAATCAAATTGTGGTAGATGACTTTCATCAACCGGTGAATTACCACCACTTTGCTTATTGGAGGCTTGAAGTGGTGAAACCCATGTTTAGACTCTAGAGCAAAGTTTCCGGCACCCCCCCCGTCCCCCATACTTCTCCTTCGACCCATACACGGTACTAAGTACTATAGGTTTTGATACTTTTCGTGTTTGGGGTTTTCATTCATTAAAAAAAAATTGGTCAGGCAAGACTTTCCCTTAACAAAACCATGCTGTGTCCGAGCTATAACTGAAGTCTTGTCTAGATGATCCTGCAGTGCTTCTTTAACCAGTGCCTACATTAATTTTCCTGGAACAGAAGTTAAGCTAACAGGTCTATAATTATTTGTGTTGCCCTTTGATCCCCTTTGTGAATTGGGTCACATTTGCACAACTCCAGTCCATGGGTACCTCCCCTGAGTCCAAAGAAGCTGTCGTAATTATGGCTAAGGGTTTGCTTACTTCCTTTGCTGCCTCCTTTAATGTAACAGGATAGATCCCATCCACCCCGGGTGCCTTTTATATTTTTATTTTCAACGATTTCTCCACCACTTTCCTCTTACAAAATCATATAGCTCACTGCCAGAGTTTAATTCATCTCTGTCATTCACCTCCCTGAATAACTCCTCATGTGTGAATGTAGATGCAAAATACTCATTAAGTTTGTCAGCCACCTGAGCAGGATCATCAGAAGTTGAACCATCAATATCCAGTGGACCAATTTGATTCCTTCCTTTCCTTCTAGAGTTTACATAGGTAAAGAACTCTTTGCTGTTTTTCTTTGCATTCTTTGCCAAAGATTTCTCATTTAGGAATCACAAAGGAGATTAGGCAGGCAACGGCCTGCCTAATCTCCTTTGCGACTTGGTTACAGACCAGCTTATATCTATCATAGGCTTCCATGTCACCCATTAATTTATATGTATCGCATGCATTTTTCTTCTCTGCCATATGACTCATTAGTTCATCTGACATCAATTTAGGCCTAAACCCTGAACAGTATTTCTTAGTTGGTATGCAAAGCCTAGTAGCTTCCAAGATAAATTCTTTGAATGCTTCCCATTTTGAATTTGCTGTTGGTCCCACAATATAGAATTTAAATACTGTCTCAGACAAACGTAGTCGCCTTTACGAAAGCAAAAACTCTTCCGTTTACCCCTGATGGTAGTTACCTCTTTGAGTAAAATCCCACTTCAGCACACTGTGATCACTGCCACCTAGTGGTTACTTTATTTGCAGATTCTTAATGCATGAAGAGTCACTACTGATAATCAGATCAAGAGTATTACTCCTTCTAATTGCCTCCCGAACTTGCTGATGTAGAAAACAATGATACAATAAATCCACAAAAGCCTTGCTAGTGTGTGAGTGACCAACCCACAAATTCCAGTCAATATCTGGGAAATTAAAATCCCCCATTATAAGACTCTCTGATTTACTGGCCCGCTCTGTTTCTCTGAACAGTTTCTTATAATGCTTATCAGAGTCATGAGGCCTTTAACACACTCCTACTCTTAATTTTGATCTCCCATTGCTTATGTCACATCAAACTGAATCTACACTGCAGTGTCCAGCAATGTCAACTGGCTTCACTTCCTTGGATTTTATGTTTCTTAACTAATAGCATAACCCCTCCTCCCTTCCTATCCTTTCTATACACATTGTACTCCCCAAATTCCAGTTCTGCATTCCTTATATCTGTGTGACACCACGTCTCTGATATCCCAACAATATCTGCCTTTGATGTTTTGAGCATTACCTCAAATTCATCAAATTTATTTACTAAATTCCTAGCATTGGTGTACATGCAAGTATACATGCACGTGTTCCTATTCTTAGCTACCCTAACACAACCCATGTGTTTCCTTGTACCGAATGACTCCTAGCAGTCTCTGAAATATCCTGCATCTTGTTTTCCAGGCTGCTGCTCATTCGAATAGAAGCAGTGCAAGAATCACTTTCACCTCTGCCAGTGGCTACTGTTAATCTGTTAGTCCTTGTATCCCCCCAATCTAGCAGTTTTCCGACCCACCTAATACTGCCTCGATAGTATCAGCAAATATTATTGCACCCTTTCTATTTAAGTGTATCCCATCCCTGTAGAAGCAGTCTCTCCTGTTAACAAGTACAGACCAGGCTGAAAAAATTCTACCCCTTGAGCCTTGCACAATCTCTCCAGGGCCGAATTGATCGACAAGGCTCTCATCATATACTCCCTTCTATCGTGTCTGGGCAGAATTGCAGACACTTTCAAATTCAACCCTAATTCATGGCTTTTTTTCAACAGTGACCTGTACTTGTTAAGTAATTCCACCGGTCTCCTACTCTTAATATCATTAGTGCCAACGAGTACAACAATATCACCTTTTGTTCTTTTAAAAGATGACATCCGCTCTACAACGTCATCAACCTTTGCCACTGGAAGACATACCCTGGTCCTGTTCCACCTATCCTTTTTACATACCATGTTCCCCGTTTCCCTGACAATAGAGTCACTTTCTTGCGGTTAGCGTACTTTCTGCGCATTTATTTTATAGCTGCATTCTCCTTTCGTTTTCTTTGATTGTATGCTTTTGAGATGGTTGTTTTCGACACACACCTGTGATTACGGTTATTTTTTCAACTGCGGCTCTTGACGTGCTTCAACAATAACACTTTTCTGAAAATCGGGGAGATCACTTTGTCTTCCCCGTGACCGGATCGACTAAGAAGATCCAGGACCTTCTTAGTCGATCCGTTATTTATCTGATACCAAGGAACTTATGATCATGCCATATGACAACTTACATATGCGTAATGTACGCTTAATTATGTTTACACGAGTTGCAAAAGGTTTCTAATTTTTTGGCCAGTCAGTGAGTGTACAACTACCAGTGCATTAATCAGCCAACTTGTGTATCTTTAACTCTGAGAAAATAGGGTCCGTTATTTATTGTACTTATTATAAAACAGTTCCAGGGAAAGATGTTCTCTTTATCTCAAAGTACTGAACTTAGGACGCAACTGCTTTTAGTTATTGATCCCAGTTAGGCTCTACTTCGAGTACACTGTTTAAACTTTTCATATCTGTATTTCCTGGTGACTGGAAATTGGTTAATACTTTAGTTGGCTATAAAAAGCCCTTTCCTGTCTGATCATAACTTACTTTTTGACACAGTTCGTCGTTTGGCATTAATTTGATGATATTTTTCACTCGTTTTTCCTTATCTTGAGAGCAACAGTTATAGTCACTGTTTGTCCTGTGTTCCTAAACAAAAATTCAATAAATGCAAACAGAATTTTAGCAAGTAGAATTACGAACAGTCAGCGTGCAATGATATTTCCTTCCATAACGCGCACCCACACACAGCTGTTTCGGACGTGTATTTAATTCCCACGTTGCCTGTCACCTGGTTAACTAATCAGACGACCGGTGACGTGGGAACCGGAAGAATTCATCTAGGTAAATCCCAGCTGTTTTCTGCATTCCCAGTGATGGTTCAGATTGTTTCATAAGATTTCCTTGCTTGTTTGAAGATCTGTTCACCCCATTTTAATAGAATAAGGAAAACCCAGTATGGTGAAAGTTGAAACTACGAACTGCAGTAGAGAACTTGTTCTTCATAATTGGTGTCTATGAGCGATATCGGTCATAGCTGTGGGTTTCTAGGCTATCTTTTCTGCCTACTCTCACTTTCCCTATTTCATGCTGACAGAATGTCTAGACGAAAATGATTGATGTTAACTTTGGTCTTAAAAGGAATTTCCCATTATTTATCTATAGATGACAATATTGTAGTGTTTGCTTTGTATGTTCAGTAAGTTGCATGGCTTTTTTTTTTTTTTTTTTTTTTATCAGACCAATTTGACTAGGCTAGTTTTCTGAAAATTATTGAATTGAATCAATTGAATTTAAAAACTTGTAATTATCACAACCAATCCACTCTTAAATGATCTTTTAACAAAAAAAAAAAAAAAAAAATTCAAACGCAACTGCGATTTATGATGAATTTCTGATGACCTATTCTATTAATTTTATTAATTAATATTGTTAAATTCCAATTACTCAACACTTTAGAGTTTATCAACATATGCAGTGTAATCACAATTCAGAATGATCAATTTTCCCCCCACTCTGGGGTCTCTGTTGATCTAAGGAAATGATGGATTTCAACAAAATGTGTGACAGTGCAATATATGCAAAGACTACCACTAATATCCGGACACCCTTCCGTTGATGATTGGCCACGTCCTACCCAAACCACCACGTGTCAGACGCAACTATAAATACACTCGTAGGCTTCTAGGACAATTGTACAGTAGTACAATTGTGAATGCGAGATCAACAGATTTAACAGATTTCCACCTCGGAATGATAATAGGGTACTGTCGGTCTGTACGTGACATTTCAACGGCATTGAAGATCCCGAGATCGACCATTAGTGATGTGAGCTGGAAACGGATTGGTGCTGAATCACGAAATGACCGGAAGAAAACTGATAGAGGAGTTCCGCATAGAATCGTCCTCATAACGCAGGTCGATGTTGTCACAGCATACACATACCCTGAAAGACGATTGAGACACATTTCAGGATCAGTACAGTGCGCAAGATGCTGTATGATATGGGTTATCCAAATAGTGCAGCTGTCCACAAGCTACTAATCACCCAAACTAATACCAGACGCCATCTCGCTTGGCGTAAGGACCGTAGACTAAAAGAAAGCTGTGCTTTGTAGTGATGAATACTGAGGTCTATCTATTTGTTATTGTTCGGTTTTAGGAGAATCGGCAATTAGGCCATGTTGCTCCTTGTATATTATCTGTAAATTGTGTGCCTTCTATGGTCGATTTTCTGTTTGCTGCACGAAAAACCCGAGTTTCCGACAGAAAAAAACATGCTACCCTGGCCAGCGTTGGCCTGCTGATATCTGTATCAGCAGGACAACGCTCCATGTCACACTGCTCGCGGACTGTTTTGAGGATATGAGCGAAATCCTCAAAAGGTGGACTGGCTAGCCCAAATGACTGACCTCGTACACAAAACTTCTCGGATGAATTGGATCGTCGGGTGCGTGCAAATGCTCAAAAAACAGAACTGAACTGATCGCCGTTTTGAAGGCCAAAAAGCGGAAAATATTAAAGGTTGTTTGCAAAAAAAATTGCTCTCGTAAAGGTTTCAGCACACGTTATTTTATTTTTTTTCCCTGTAGATAAAGGTTATTTGTAGATATGCAGGCATCCGGATATTAATTCTAGGGCAGCTGTTAAGGCCTGTCACATTTTGCTCTCTGGGGAAAGAAAAAAAAAACTATTCAAGCTAATTTCTATTTCGTAGGTCTTCAAACGGCCTTTGAAATAGAAGTATCTAGGATTCTATAAGGACCTTAATTCCGCCCTGCTACAGTGACATTTGGCTGTATTTATTCGAAAAATCCAGTCTTCCATGCTGATGTCCACATCTTTGAAAAGGATGCAAATCAGCACGTACATCGTGTTAATATGCAAATGTCACTCATCATGGTTGTCCTGAACGACGCTTATAATGATTGTCCTATTGTTCTAAAATGAGTATTAACCTTTTCTTGTCCCTCTGGCAAAAAAAAAAAGGAAAAACTGTTCTTTTAGAACTTTTTGATTTAGTAAGTCTTCTTTCCATCCTATAAAACATACATACACTTCCATATTTAAGTACAATCCTCCATTCTTTAGGTCATCAGATGCCTCAAATATGGGAAGGTATACATAAAAGAACTGAAATCTACAGAAGAGATTTTTAATAATGTTGGGAAAGAGTAGGAATAAAATCATTGGGAAAATCCAAATGATATCTAGTCCTCTAAGAAGTATTCATCGTTTGTTACTTATATACTAGCAGTAAAATTTCTTTTCCAGGTAAGTTCTATCATCAGAAATCTTCTCCTACCTATCTTTCTCTTATATGCTGGTGTGCAAAATTTAAGGACCAACACTATTTCTAAAGGTTACAACCACAAAATCAAACGAAACAGCCTGCGGCGATTTGCATAACTGTGGCCGTTCAGTAGAAAGCTGATGCACAGGCAAAAATTTGAATCGTGATGAGAGGGCTCACATAAAAAGATAAAAGCAGCAGTTCAGCAATTATGTGCAAATAACCGAATGGTGAGCACGATTGTTACAGACGTTCGATTGGTTTCATACAGTGCTACAGACAACGAAACGGCCAGTAGACAATATAGATATTGTCTACTGGCCGTTTCTTTACCCAGGGTAGAATAATTGGGAAGGTCGAAGTGCGAGGAGTGTGGCTGCAGAGTTCAGTATCGCCCATGGCATCGTCTCACATGCATGGTCGGCCTTTAGAACGACAGGTACAGCTGTTCGAAGGACTAGTGGTGGTCGTCCACGAAAAACAACGCCCAATGATGACCGGTATATATCCTCTCTTTCTCTCTCTTGATCGGTCCCTCTTGGCCTGTAGGAACAGGCCAGAGGGACCGACATCAGACAGCGGGAATCCATTGCAAACCAACCGCACAGAACGCAGGATATCACGGTTTACTGTGGCCAGTGGCCAGGCGACTCCGCAGAGTGGACTGTTTTCCCGACGGCCAATACGCTGTGTCCCTTTAATACTTGCCCATCGAAGACACCGTTTACAGTGGTGCATCGAACACAAGGACTGGACAATGGGGTAATTTACTGATGAGAGTAGATTCAGTCTCAGCAGCGATTTGGACGTCAGCTAATCTGGCGAGAGCTTGGCACAGTATCACCCTGCAAACACCACTGAAAAGTGGTGTTTGCGGGGTGATACCGTGAAAGAGATCGATATGGCGGTAGAGGTGTTCTTGTCTGGGGAGGCGTTATTTTGGATGGGCGTACACAACTCCAGATACTGGAAGGCGGTACTGTAACCAGTACACGCTACTGTACTGAGGTAATCCTTCCCCGTGTGCGTCTGTTCCGAGCTGCCATTGGCCTCGAGTTCGTGTTTATGGATGATAACGCCACACCCCATCGCACTGCAGCTGTTGATATGCTTTTGGAAAGTGAGGACATCGTTCGTATGGATCGGCCTGCGTTCCACCGATCTAAATCCCATCGAACACATATGGGACGCTCTTGGGAGACGCCTAGCGGCACGTCCACACCCACCATAAAATGTTCACCAGCTGAAGATGTTCTTAGAACATTGTTCTAAGTATGGACAGGCGGTGCAAAGCCTGCATCGACATTAGGAGGTGGCCATATCTCCTACTGAGAACCACCTCTTCCCTTTGTTCCATCTTTGGCAGTGATGCATCTGTATCATGGCAGCCAGTGCTATGTTGCCACTTTTGAATGAAGTTCCTCTGTACCGTTTTGTTTCTGTTGTTGTGTCGGTTGTTTCCTTCATCATTTCTGTACCTCACGAAGTTCCTTTGGTATGGTTTTCGCATATCCAGGCCACTCCTATGAGAAGCTACAGGTGAAAACCTGACTGGTCCTTAAGTTTTGCACACCAGTGTATTTTCAAATCCATTAATATCCATTAATTACAAACTCTTTACGTCTGGGCGCTTTTCGACTTCCAGACTTTCCATACGATGTGCTAGAACGGTGATCTCAACCACAGCGCTAACTATGAGGGCTATTACAGTTAGTATTGTTCCGACTTAATTTTGATTGCCAAATTTGGGGCTTATTTGGTGAGCCACTGTGAGTACATCTTAATGTAGCATGTATGGTGCTACTATTACATGGTACACATGGCTCTTTGGTCACTCCAGAATGATGCATTATAATTTTCATCTTCTCCTTCCTTACTTCGAAATTAACATGATATTGGGACTATTCTTGGTGCATGAAGATTGTTACTTTCATTCTTAGTTGATAACCTGACCTCCGGGACGGCTTAAGGCACGATCGAGCGGTTCTCCTGAACAGGGCGCCAAAATTCAGAGGACGCGAAATTCCCCGAAAATTCACTGATTTGCAGTAAATTTGAAGTCGGAGAGGGCGCACCAAAACATCTCGCTCAGGGCGCTGACAGACCTGGGGTCGCTTCTGGCTAACGTTCAACATGAGAAACAGTTATGGGAAAATATATTATCATGACATGACAGGAGAGGAGAGTCTATGTCGGCGACAGTCTTCAGTTTATATTTCCTATTTTGCTGCTTATATTTTTATCAAAAAATCATCGAAGGAATTCTGTGTAAATTTATGTTTGTTTGTTATATGAGTGTTGTTCATATATGAATATTCTGCTCAATATGTTGTTCATACACCTCTTTGAAAATATTTATTAAAATATGATGTTTTTTGTGATAATTCGATTTTTATGTTTGTTGTATAAAATTTGGAGCCGGAGTGCTCGTGTTTCGCTGAAATTTAAATAAATTGTTTTGCACTCCTATTTGCAATTTTCATATTTTATTTTTGTATAGCAATTCATCTCATGTGCTTCCGATTGGGGCCGAGTAGAGACCTTGAACTGCCTTGATGCAAACCAAAATATGCTGTTCCTCTCCCTCTCCAGACATAAAAAGGACTAAATGTTCATTTTGTTGCCCTATACATGAAAGGCACATGAAAAATAGCGTCTGGATCTAGCCGCTTCGAGGCTTCCATATTAACAAGACCCTGCTTAGATGGATATAAGATTCAGAACTACTCTGTACGAATGGTAAATAACTAATTTAGGATTTTGAAGTGGAATGTGAGTGTTTCACTGAAAGGTGTGTTATTTTGATGGTGTATTTCTCTTTTCAATCGAAAATTATACATATTAGATGTGTGTTAAGCACCAAGCAACTAAAACGTCAATATATTCTTTGGTTGGGTTTATGGACGAAAAACCCTAGTTTGCGGATAAAAACCATACAATTCAATCCTGGACTGAGACCGACGAATTCATATTTTATGAAAGAAAGAAAAAATAAAAAATTCCTCGTGTCATTGGAAGAATTTAAACTCTGGCCTTTTTCACTCGGTGTGGGAGCACCGCGGTTAAACCACTGTATTACCACGAGGACTCGATGCCCTTTCTCAACAAACTGGTGAATAATTTTCAGGTAGAATAATTACAGACAGCTGACGTTACCTAATTTTCATTTCACAGGATTTTACAGCATTAAAAATAATTTGTTTAGGATTTCGTGAACCTGTAATGCTTTTTATTATTATTATTATTATTATTATTATTATTTTTTGTAACTGTTTGCTAATTAATGAAGGCAACAATACAAAAAAATAAATAAAATAAAACACAGATTATAGATCTAATTAAGGTCACATTACAGAATGTTTTAAATACTTTATTTCTGTACGGGAAACATCGATTAGTTAATTATAATGTATATTTTTATTTTTTATTTTACAGAATAACAGTTCCTAAGAAGCGATATTTATTTTACAGAGTATAAAAAGAAATATTCATATATGAATCGTATTTATAAATCGTACGTATACTTATATATGTAAAATACTTTTCATTTCAAGCTAATAACATTTTACAAAAGGAATATTCCCCATTGTTCTATTTTTTAAATGCTCTGCTCGCTGAAAGAACATTATTTACTAAAGCTAATCGTCCAATAGGCACAGGTGGCGCTTCAAAAATTAGGAAAGTGCACGTGTGTGGCGTCATATCATGGATACAGTGCTGTTTACGAAGAATTCCGTTGCTATTCGTGACACGAGACAAGACGTCACTGGCACACTTGTGACCTCTTGCGGAGGACACCGAAATTAAACGGTCAGGTCAACGACCACGGAACAGGAACGATAAACACGGAACTGGTCGATCCTAGCGCGCGCAGCTTTCGTAGACTTCCTGCTTTCTCCTTGCAACGACTTATGTTGGTGGAATAATGCATTTTTGTGTAGGGGAAGCGGTAGTGTAAACGGAGGGGTGATTTATTTTATTTGTAGAGAAAGGGTGGCGTGTACCTGCAGGTGGCGTATGTGCTACTTCTGGGAACCGATCAAGTAATAGGAAAGTGAAAATGATCGAAAAATAAAGCGTAAGCTGCACAGATTTGAATCATGGCTGACGGCTCACATGCAGAAATTGGTATTTAAACCAGGAAGATGATTAAATGGTTGGCAGCTGATAAAATACTTTCCTAAATATTAATACTACCGCCTTTACTACTAATACAACTCTCGCTATGATCACCATGGCTATAAATGAAGATAAAAGGATAATTTTATTGGAAAAAATATATTGGTAATAAAATATACTGTATTTAACATTTTAAAAATCATATTATTTTCTCGCGTTAAGCTCTTTATATCGATCTGTGAGAGCTGAAAAAAAAAAAAAAAAACTACAGAGGAAAAAACCTACTCCTCCGCCTGGGATTGGCTAACTATGGCCCTGATTGAAGAGGCTTTTAAGAATTCGACCTCATATCACTTTAAATGAGTGGCATTCGGCGAAATCGCTATGTCCCTACCCCTTGAGGGGGAGAGTCAAATAAGTCACGACAACTTATTTGACTTGGTGCGCTCCTATCGCTATTCTGTATTTCTAGAGACAAAAGGAAAGAGAAGTTTAAAATGGCCACTTCTTTAAATTCATTACCATGACACTATATTGATAAAAAAATAAAATAACAAAAAAAAAAAAAACTCGGACTTTAGTGCAGGAATTCAAAGCTAGATAAATCGAAGCTGCAAACAAAACTACGGAAACCGAACCAGGAGCGAGTTTGCGGAGCATTTTGTATTCCAACAGGAGCCATAATCAAATTTTAACTGCTGAATTACTTGCCCAGTAAAAAAGTTATCAATGATGCAAATCGAAACAAAAGGCCATATTGAAAGGGTACCAAAATTCACACAAACGTGGTTCGAATAGATATTTAAATCCTTGCGTTTTTTTATTTTTGTTGTTAACGTACTGCAATGCGCTAACAAAAGGCGTGGCAGGGAGGATTTTTTTTTTTTTTTTTTTTCAAGAATATAAGTTAGAATAATGATGACCAAAGAATTTTAAATTTCATTTTATGCAATATGGCTATTTTACGTTCTTCAGCTTTTTCGCTGAAATATTTCTTATTAACGAGTTAAGCAATATTTCAAGTGCGTTAAATGTTTTTTTTTTTCTTGCGTTAATCGAATTTTTCGGTTATTAGTGATTAGTAGAAGTGAAAAGTAAATGTTTTTGCTTCATTGTACGATTCAAACTCTTTGTAATACTTGTAATAATAGTTGATAACGATTCGACTATTTGTAATAAGTTGCTTAGTTCTTCCTAAAATCCCTCGATATGGGCACCTGTACGTGGCGAGGGGACCTCCCACTGACACTGCTGGTCCTCCAGATTAGTATCACTGGGATCCAACGCCTTGGTACCAGGTTAACATCATAGGAATCCAGCGTTTTTGTCGTGCCCTGCAACCCGTGGAAATTTGGAAAGAGGGATCTTGATGGTTCAGGGGGAACAGCTTTGAAACACCACTTTGGCCCCTGCTTCGAGAAGACGGTTGGTCCTGGATGACTTAGCCAGGATCAATCGACTAGTGGGTTCGCCTGCAAGGGTCAATCATGTCAGTGCCATACCTCTACCCTCAATAGTTCTACGGACAGGATTCAGGCTGGCAGCGATGCGGGTATAGTGTCTGGGTAGCCCTAGGGTCCTGCTCCAGAGCTCATTTATTGCTTTCCGGGTAGTGGGCGTCCCATTTGGGCTCTGTGGTGGGTGGGGGGAAAAAACTTTGAATCTTGATAAAGGTCTTTCTTCTGGGGTCCCAAACACGGCTTATCTGAAAAATTAAATGTTCACCCCGATAATGTCACTTCAGCAAAAGGAGAGAAAACAGAAGTTATGTCAACTCCAACACCCAGTTACCTGATAATGCACTCTACAAGCAGGAGCATTCCAGGGTATGTTGCGCCCGGATGCCAGTCGCAATTTGGTGCTCGGGTGCCAATTGAAAATTTCCACCCCCTTTAAAATTTTCTTCATATGTGTATGTAAGTTTCAGATTTTCAGGAGCTCCTTGAACGCTTGTGCCCGGGGTTCAGTGCACCCCTCTCACTAATTGGACGGCTCGTCCCTGTCTACAAGTGAGAAACCTATAGGGGAAATGTCACCCTTCTTTATCCAGAAGGATTTGGAAGGGTTGGCAGGTTCTTTTGAATCAGTGAAAAGGCTTCGCTCAGGTGACGTCCTCGTAAAGACTAGAAGTGACGAGCATTCAAAACAGCTCCTCCGAGCGACATCTATAGGGGAATGCCAATCATAGTTACTCCCCCCCCCACACTCAAGAGACTGAATTCATTACGTAATGTCATGGCCGAATGGGATCTCATGGAAGTGTCTGAAGAAGAAATCTGTTCTGAATTAAAACCCTAAGGAGTGACAGCTCCGAAACGAATATTCATGTGCAGGAATAGGAAACTTGTTACCACTAGAAATATCCCAACATTTAATTTACCAACGTCTCTGAATGAGATTAAAGCTAGCTATATTAATTGTCCCGTGCGTTCATATGTCCCAAATCCTCTAAGTTGCTTTAAGTGCCACAAATACAGACACTCGCAAATGCCTTGACGTGGAGCCCTTGCGTGAGCTACATGTGCTGCAAAGGACTACGAAACCACATCACGTTCAGCTCCAAAACCAACATGCATTAACTCCAAGGAGAGTATCCTGCTTATTCACGAGAATGCCAGAAGTGTAAAAAACAAAAAGAAATTCAAAGACATAAAGCAGAGCTGAACATATCATATCAGGAGGCAAGAAAATCGGTCAAACCTACCAACGCTCAGAAGGTAGCAGGGAGATGTTCCCTTGGAGCCCAAACAGAAATGATTATATCATCAATTCACTTCCATCGCACACTACCTATTAAGCTCAAAAAATCCCGCACAGAAAGATCAATCAACTGCCACTCCCATATCAGCCTCTTAATGATCCACTAGTAACAAAATAAATTGCTGGAGAAATGAATAATAAACCTGAAATACCCCCTGTTTCAAAGAAAAAATTTATGTCGAGGAGATGGAGGTACCAGATCATTCAGTCTTGGAACTCGTTGCGCAGGAGGAAATGGACACCGCACAATGTCCATACTTCCCCAAAAGAGATAAATCCAAAACAGAAAAGTAAGTCCTCAGCATTTCGGAAGCCGCCTGATGGATCTACCAAGCCAAAATAATGGCTAAATCCCCAGCGCAGAATTGTCGTGAATTCCGGCAAAAAACATCAAGGCCCTTCTGCAAAAGCACAAGCCGGTTTGCTTTTGCTTGAGAAGACATATTTCAAGGCAAATGAAAACCCATCATTTCATAATATTACTATCATACGTAAGAACAGAACTGGGGATGGCTCTGCCCATGGAGGAGTTCCCACTTTGTTGACAACCAGACTCGTTCCAACATGTGCCGCTTTCCACTAACTTAGAAACGGTAGCAATTCGTCTTACAGTTGGGATTTTTATAAACATTCTGTTCGATTTATTTGCCACCTGGGACTGGCATCTCCCAGACAGACCTTGATGATCTCATTGTGCAGCTGCCCACTCCTACTTGCTCCTGGGAGATTTCAATGGACATAACACCCTGTAGGACAGTGCCAACATTAATGGAAAGGGACGCGTCATAGAGCATATACTCACAGACGACTTCTCCTTTCTAAATGTGGGAACTAACACCTTTTTACATACGCCTACCCGTATTCTCTACTCTCAATCTTTCTATCTGCTCCCCTTCTCTGTTCCCCTCAAGGAGAGCCTTGTCAATCAATTCAGCACTGAAAAGATTGTGCAAGGCTCAAGGGGTAGAATTTTTCTCAGCCCGGTCTGTGCTTGTTAACAGGAGAGACTGCTTCTACAGGGATGGAATACACTTAAATAGAAAGGGTGGAAGAATATTCAATCTGTCACGCTGAAAGTTTACACTTTCAGCGTGACAGATTGAATTCTTGGCCGAATTTCTGACTACGTTTAATGTTTGTGAGACATGAAAAATCTTGCTCACAGAGGTAAGAAATTGAAAACTGGAGTAAGATGTTTACTGCTCTCATTGAGAGATCAAAGGATATTCTTTTCTTATTTAAATCCGAAACACATCGGATGACACTTCATTTAATTTTATCTTCAAAGTTCAATCGCACCGTTTTTTTTTTTTTTTTTTTTTTTTTTTTGCTGACTGAGTAAATTTTGCTTTCAGTGATTCCAAATGACTGATAATTAATGAGCTGACTTCCTTATAATCGCTCTGAAACTGAACCTGGAATAAGAGCGGAAACATTTCAGTACGTTTCCGCTCTTATTTCCTGAAACACTTTGAACACTAGTTCAAAGTGTTTAAGTGCTGATAAATGTCTGCTGAGTAGAGTTTCAGCTAGTTTCAGTTTTTTGCTAGTTTCAGCAGCCGTTTTGTATCTTCAAGAAAGTAAAAAAAAAACTGGCTGTTTTAAAAATAAAAGCAACACTTCCTCTCGCAGCTCAAATACCCTTGTTAAAACTTTCCTCTTGAAAGCCAACCTCAGTGTACAGAAAGAAAATCACGTGGCCTTTTGCATATTTTCTCACACAGTTTTGCAAACATGTGTGACTTAAGTGTGCTGCTTTATAAAATTTTAAATCCTCCCAATAGCTTTTGAAATAAAAACTTCCCAATCGAGGAAGCAATGGACCGTTATGACATCAGGATTTTTTCTTTGATGAGTGTAATGAAGCCTTTTATTGAGTCAACAATGGAGGGGGACACCACTAGTGCAAACTCCAAAACATCGGCTCAATGGCAAACCACAGGATTCCAAATAAGAAGACATGATGTTGAAAATGTCTTGACCTTTGGTCGTTTGTGGTAGTTTTTTACAACATCAAAGCTTTTCCGTTATTTCGTCTAACGTTTTCAAATCGTAATATTGCCAACGGCTGAGCGTTACTTATTTCTGTTAACCCGCCGACCTGGAGAGCAAAGTCGGTATTTTTTTAATATTTCAGACAAGACATTTGAATGTCGTGTAACATATTCATCCACAAGCCTACTAATAATATCTGAGAAACAAGAATTTTGTCATTTCACTTTCCGTCTCTTTGCCTATCATGTTTTTACTATTATTTTACAAAGAGGCATTATCAGGTTCCAGAAACAATGTGACTTTTCATTTTTTGTGCAATTAGTTCAGCTGAAAAATGGCTTCTTTACTCTTTTCATTGAAAAGTTTTTCCTTCTCAAAATGTTTACGTTGTTTACTTTTTGAATCCAAAAAAATTGACAGTAATAAATTGTTTTATTTAATAAGTAGTTGATTAGTAGTGAAATATCAATTTAACTTGGCCGGGATCATATCTGTCTGTTAATTTTTTTTCCCCAAAAAATGCAAAATGGAGCGAGATATTTTTTGTCGCCAGTCCATGTAAAATCCATGGCCAAGTAACTGTCCTTGTAAAGGCAATTTTTTTTTAAAATCAATTACTTCTCTTTCTGCTATGGCCCTCGTATTTGGCTCTGATCATTTTGGTTAATTTTCACTATCCTATCCTTCTCTGATGCACTTTCTTTTCATTATACTCCAACAACATTTTGCAATCTTTAATAGCAGTACGAAATTATTGTTACGTGGATAGGATTTCAGACATACACAAAAACAACTGCAGTTTCGGCAAAAACGATAATTATAAAAATACGCTAATTATTACACAAAAACTACAAATCTACAAAATAGCGAACAACCCTAACGCTCACTAAACACCACTTGGGAAATCACTCTGAGTATCACTATCGCTGAAATCATTGGAATCGCGCTGCATACTCAAGACTGGTTCGGTTGCTCCATTGTCACTCTTTAAAAAGTTTAAATAAAGAAAAAGAACTTTGTCGAATAATCTGGTAGCAGAAAGAGATAGACAAAAGACTAGAAACGTGGAGAATTCTGATAGCAGTTGGCAAGAGAAAGGGATTCTAGGAACTTGACCTGCAAATGTAGACACCACTTCCAGGAAGAGTGTTCGCCGAGCTGCACTTTTTTCTCTTGGTAGTACAGGGCTGGCCTTTCTGTTGACACTGGAGAGATGGCTCTGTAAAAATACGAAAGGAACACAGACACAATACAACTAAATATAACCTTAAATATGAATTGGGCAAAACAACACAAAGAGACAGTTGGTAGCACACGAAGACTGCTCTAGAATTGCCGGACAAAAATTTCCTCAATATTTTGAAAGACATTTAGAAATTTTTTATTTATTTATTCCACGGTTTCTCGTGGAACCCCTGACGATGTTCTAAGGATCTCTGGTTGAGAAACACTGTTTTAGAGAAATGCAGTCCATCTTCCACGCACAGGACAATTGATATAATCATTTTCAATTGTACTAAATTTTGTTGTGATAAGACGACCCATGTAATTCGTTTTTTGGTGGTCGTGGTTTGTTTTAACAGGAGCGAAATTTTAACAACAAAAGTAAACACCTAAAAGACTACCTTTCCAAGCACGAGATTCAAGAGAATGCAAATGACCATTATTTAAATATAGATATGATAAGGAAATTGTAGGCGTAGTCAGTTACTGATTTATGCATACATATATGCATATCTCTGTCCTATTATCTCTGGTCTTTGACGTCTCAGATATATATGTGGTGTGGTACCTGTTTCAGCTTGTTTCAATAAACATCCTCCTTTAAGGGGTGTAACTCGTGGAATGGCGACTAAAGACAACAGCAACACAAGGGACTGGAGTTCCTGTGAAAAAAAAAAATCTGAGATCAAACGATTTACTTATGACGCACACAGGAAACAGAAGATAAGAAGGTTCGGCCAAAGAGGGCGTAAGGATGAGGGTGGGACGTGGGAAACAAAATAATGAAAAAGGAGAAGAAAACGAGAAGAGGAAGAGCGATCGACAGAAAGGGTAGAGAGGAAAAGAGAAATCGAGGGAGAACCAAAGAGAGTGGAAAAATCGCCAAAAAGAAATTATAAAGGTAAAAGTAAGAAGAGATTAAATAAAGGGATGAAACTTCTTCAACCACAAACTACATTCTCGTATTTTTCTTTGGTGTATTTTGATAAGGATTATGGTAATTCTGTATCACATGTATTACCCTCGCGAGTAGCGCAGTAGTTATACTCACCGTCCTCTCGCACTGGGTGAAAACGGCCTAGATTCGAATCCGTCAAATAACGCGAGGAACTTTTATGGATTTTGTCACAACGTGGTTGAGTTAGCCGGTCTCAGACGAGAATTTTACTTCCAGAAACGCGTGCAGCAAACCGGCCGAAGAATTGGTGATGACTTATAACCTTAGATGTGTTGGTCCTTGACACACACACACACCCCAATACATTACCTTTACTTCTGTCTCTTTTGATCGTATGGTAGAAGTTTTTCCACGTTATTGTTCTTTGTTCGTCCCTTGTATTGCCGAGTTGTATTGAAACTGCTGACGGTACTGAAAACAGTAGAACTCTATTGGTGTGGAAGAGGGAGGTTCCCCAGAAAGCAGACATTCTAAAATTGTCTCTTCATTTGTTCTTTTCATTCATTTGAAATTTGGGTATATCTCAAGGCTATGATTCATATTTACTGCTCTGGTAAATTTTGTTTGATGAAGGAATTATATTAATTTTCTTCTGCAGCAGCTTGTTTTCTCTATGATAGAACTTGTTTCTTGTGTCTGGTACTCCAGAAGAGTTTCGCTAAGACTGAGCTTTGCAGGGCGCAATCCTGTATAATGTTTGAATGTTTAGCAAACAGCAGTTTTCTGAATATAAAATGATCATCACGTGACGATCTCGGTGCACTTTGAATTGCTAGATCCAGATCTTAACAAATCATCCGGCATCTGGAACACCGTAAATTATTTTCTCAAGAGTCTTCTCTCGAGGAAACAAAGATTTCTTGCTTTGGATTTTAGCTTTAACAGTGACGTCATGTGCCTTTACTGATAGTATAGGAGGTGAAGATCGCGAAATTGTATGTACAGTATCTTGATGACGTGGCAGACCCATATGACACCCCTTGCACGATAGAATGATGGTGGAATATTTAATATTGCGATTATCTTTACTGCCCAATGCACGTGAAAGCATCGCACACTGATTTCATACTAGGATTTAAACCCTAAACCCTTTTAAGTACGATATTTTTTATTAAACGCTTTATTCTTACTCCTTTAAAACTCTGTAAGTACTCACTTAAGTACGCAGTGAATAACACTTAAGTGTTAAGTATTTACTGTTGGACCATCCTGATCCTCTGATTATTCGCAGAAGTAATGATGATGTAAAACTGCTTCATCTGAAACTACACCTCAAGCAAACTTCTAGGGAAGATATGCATTAATTGTTCACTGGCAGTACTCTGTAGAAGAGTTACTCTCACGGTTTGTGCCTTCCAAACCGATTTGGAAAATAATTTGAATCATTAACAGACTGGTCATTATTTCAAATATCCCCGAATTAGATGTGTTCCAGGAGTAAGCTAACTTCCTTCATGATTTGATGAGTAGACTCAGAAATTCTGTCTGAAGTACCTCTTCGTTTCCAGGACTCTTTCCGTGTTGTGCTTTTTAACTTGTTAAACTACTGTACCTGTCGTTTTTGTAATTTTTACCTGGTTGTTAATGTGTAATTTATTGCAATTATTAAATTTTTAAAGTTTTCTCTTATTCTAAACTCTGCTTCATGCTAGCTATTGCTATCAAAGATAGCATTAATAAAAGAAAATAGTACAAATATTGTACTGTTACTTCTCCACATAGTCTCCCTGTTTATCGTTCTCCTGACAGTACAGTAGTTTCACCACTTTTCACTCTTTTGTGAGGTCTGGGTTTGAGTGCTGTCAGAGGCTGGAGGAATTTCTAAATCCCTGTTCAATCGCAGCTATAGCCGGCTCGTGTCAGGAGAAAGCATTACAGGTTCCACCATGAGTTTTTCAGCCCGCTCAACGTACAAATCGGCCCGACAATACACACTTTACATACATAATACACACATGGAAATATGCCCCAAATTGCTGATGCATTTAAAAACCAGCAAGAAGACGAAGACTAACTTGCTAATGACTTCTTCGTGGTTGTTATCGAAACCAAAACAAAACAATTTTCAAAATTGAATGGCTCAATGACGTCGTTATTTTGAAATTTTTTACTGTCTAAGAATTTTGTAAGTATTTTGCTTTGTATTTTGTATTTTATATTTTGTATTTTGCTCACAAATCATAACCAGATGTTAGGATCCGGAGTACGAAAACGTGTCCCCCATTTCATGTATCTCGGAGCATAGATACCAAGTTAGCGGGAAGGGGATGGGGAAGCAAAATGAATTATCAAAAACAATTTTTTTTCTTCCCCATTCCTTAGATGGATCGCAGGATGACTATAAGATACGAAGCAGAGGTTGTCGTTAATGGTTACTGTACAGACAAGGCGTTAAAAGTGATGTCCCTCGAAGATCGGTGCTGGGTCCCCTGTATTTCTGATTTTCTCGTCAAATGACATTGACGAAGGAATACGGGGAGTGATATCAAAATTTGCAAACGATATCAGTTCGGGAGTGTTTAAAAACAAGTACCAAGAAGTGTTCCTTCAGAAAGACATATATAGGACTCAGGGATGATCAGCAAATCTCAGGCAATTCTTGAATGCTACAAAGGGCAAGGTTTTAAAATTGGTCATACAGAATATTACTCATACAGATAACTTATACTTTAGGAGAGGTTGACAATTTAAGGGCAATATAGAAGGAGAAAGAGATCTAAGGATTAGGTCCAGGCAGATATGAAGTTCTCCCTGCGATATAGACAGGCAGCGAAGAGGTCTCTATGGTGTTTTCTCGATATGGAGACCACGAAAAAAATAAATAAATAAATAACCATTGAGCTTCTTGAAAAGGCTCAAAGACGGGTAAAGGTAAGATGAGCACCCATATGAGGAAATACTTCGAATATGTGTGTTAACAAGCCTTGATAACTAAGCAGCACAGCTTAGAGGAGGAACTGGTTTAGATCTATAAGGCGTCAGAGAGGATAATAAAATGGAGTGAATTTTTCACGGTTATAAACGATACTAGGACTAGGGGACATAAATTCAAATTGCGAATTTTCTTTTAGCCAGCGAGTTGTAAATCGCTGGAATAAATTACTTCCATGGGTAGCTGAAGCTAGCAGTTGAAAAATTTCAAAGGTCAGCTGAATCAGCACCTAGGAGAGAAGTACGCATGATTTTTTTTTTTTTTTTTGTTGTTGCAGCAAACGCCTAGGGCTTCTTTGCATCATAATGCAAGCACTAATATTTATACTTTAATAATGCTAATACTGATGTGCAAACGATATAAATTTAATAGGATTTTAAAAGACCATGATAACGGCTCCCCTTTACCACGTAGTCGGTGCCTGTACCTGAAGGCATTCATTACCATTGCGACCATATGCTTCTTTCTGTTTCCTTTCTTCCTTTGCAACTGTCATCAATGGCAGTGATAAGCCAAACATGCATAGCAGCAGTTAAAATGTGTTCTATTTTTGAAGTGTCGTGACAAACAGACAGCGTAACGCATTATAAAAACATGCAATCTTAGTTTGGTACACAACAGCTACCGAAAGTATAAACAAGAGAGAAAGGAAGAGATGTAAGGAAAAAAACAAGCGCAGTTTTTAAAGCTCAACTCTCTTAAAGAATCTTCCTGCAGACGGCAGAGGTCCAACAAGTGTCGCTTGAATAATAACTGCTCCTGGCGCTCTTCAAGCGATGGAAGCCGGGTCACTAGCCAAGTGCCAAACACGTGGATGGCCTCACCTCAGTACATGCGCTGCAGCATGGTGTAACACTAACCGTGTGAAAATGGAAAGATGAAAGAGGTAGAGAGAATAAAGGCTGCAAGAAGATGCTCACAGTCCCATCATGCTGACGAATGATTAGATGTCCCAGGGCTGGAGTTCAGAAAAGGAGGGAGGATATAAAGCCGGTTTGCCTGGTTCGTGAGATGCTGAAGGGATTGCTGAAATAATGCGTTCACGTCTGAAGGTAGAAAGAAATAGGTGCTTTAGGTTAAGCCATATTTTTCCATCAAATTACAAAAGTGTGCTGTTTACCACGTGATCGAGCATCTTCCATGATAGCTAAATCAAAGTGAAAATGCGAAACTTGTTACCGACAATGATTGCAATTAAGGCGAACTTCAAATAAACATAAATAAGACAGGAGAAAGATATGTAACACATAACTTCCCGATGTGGGATTACTTAAGTATTATTTGAATGCAGAAACTGCATTCCGTAGGATCAGATGGGGCATTTTCACTTTTCAAACTAATATTAAAACATAATAAACAGAGCGTTCCCGAAGGCTGACAAAGATTAAAAATCGGTTATTGAAAATCGATTATGTTAATCGCACAGGAATGCTGTTGTTGAGCAACAAATGTCTGCTAGTAGGGGATTTTTATCGATCCTACATAAAGTTGTCAAAGGGGTGTACAGGTATTTTGAAAGTCATTCATTTACCGTTAATCCATGTTATCTTTGTCCAAATTTCACACTATAGCTACCGCAGAAAACACACACACACACCCCTTCCACCCTGCCTCTTCCTGCGAACTTCCCGGTGGACACGATACACTGTGGTAGATGACGTTCTGCGGACATCTATACACCCACATTCAACCGACTGATTGATTAACGTTACTCGTTTCCACTGTTATACTGTCCAAGTACTATAGACCAGGCAAACTATGTCTAGCATCCGTTAGTATGATGCAGAGCTTGTGAGCAGCCACTTTGTCGTGAAAATCCATTCAGTTCCCTACGAACAGTGGACTCGCTTACAGACAGCCAGTTTGGAGTTCCAGACGTCCAGACTATGGACATCTGGAGTCCAACATTTTCAAAGGACGCCATGCACTTGGCTTTTTCCGCTTTCTTCAGGATTCGCAAATTTCTCTCGTTCTTTTGACATCGGCTGAGGGTGCCGTGGTCGAGAGATCGAATGCAATGGCACAGAAGTAACTTCTCATTTGGCCTGACCTCGGAACTTTATTCATTACAACAGAAACTTTATTCATTATAATAACAGTAATTATTATTATGATTTTATTTTGACTTTGTGAAGTTCAAATGGTGTCTGACTCTCGCAATGACAAATTACTGCTATGACATCCTACTATTAAACTTCTTTGAAACATCATAAATGCTTTGCCGCTATATATTCTTCTTAGTTGAGATATCCCTGCTTCCTGCAAACTTTTAAACGTGTTCTGCTTTGCGCACATCTCGTTAGCAACGTTGAGTACATTTGGAGGAGTATCCGAATACTTTTAGTAGGATCGTTTATTTGTAAGCAGAATTTATCTCTTTGCTATTTTTGATAACATCTGAGTTGGCTGATAGAGACAGATCGACTCTACCGGCATTGAAGTTGCTTCACTTGCAATGTTTCTTATGTTTATCTTCGCTATACCCAAGTTTTGGTTTCAGGTCTTTGAAAAACTTATTTGTTGTAGGATAGCTATCGTCATGCAGTGGTATTTTCTCATAAACATAGGATTTTCTCATAAATTTATTTTTCTAATACTAATTAATTCGTGAGAAGGACGTTGCGGGAGAGCTAAAACGGGACACAGAATATTTGTTCCATGAAGGAATCAAGAAAAGCAGCCGATTTAGTATTTGAATATTTTAAAATTCGGGAATTTGTAATCTGAAAGTTTAGCATTTGTGAGTTAAAATTTCGATTTCCAATATTAAGGTAAGTGTCTTTTCTCAAGTATTTCTAGTGCTAATAGGAAAGGAACTTCGCGATTAGTACCATAAATTTTTTCACCGAGATAGATCTTCTAAGTCATACAATTGGGGTGGGTTGTTCTTTAAGATAAGCGCCAAAGTAGCCAAGGTCATGAAGTGCTAGTATATTGAGATTATAAAAGTCTTCTGTGCTTTTAGTTCTATACATTGAGGCACTTTTTTTCAGAGTTTTCAACTTGCAGAAGATTTCTGATTTGAGGCCTTACAAAGATTCCCTCTTTCACTTTCGCGGCGCTGAGCTCTGGAAATTTCTCACTTAAGTAATGAAATCCTCCAGAATTAATTTTACACATTACCTTCACAGAAATCTTCATTAGGCCAAGTTTGATATGAATAGGTGGATGGAAAAATCTTCATTGGAACACTCTGCATAGTACTCGTTACTGGCTCATATGTTCTTCTTTGAGTCTAGTCACGGCTGATGGTCTGCGGTAGAATGGCTGTCTTGTGAGCATAGGAAATAATAATGCAATATGGAGAGGGATTTGTCAACCTCTCTGCATGCCGATTAACATACCAATGACTTTGAAGCTACCACAAATATTTCTGCTGTGATCTCTCCCCCTTAGGTGTGAGATGAGTACTTCATTGAATTGCTTCGAATAGTGTCCTCATGTTCTAGTGCGTCTCTTTTAGATGAACAAAGTGGCAATTGTAGATGAATGGCTTTAATTTCCCCTTTTGTAAGATAACATCTTTAAAATTTCGCTGTGAATAGTCGATGAAGAGGCGCCTTTCAGATGTAATGCGTGCTTCTGACAATTCTCTAAAAACTCCATTGATATCATGGCAGTACAGAGAAAACTGTTTTCTGCAAAGAATATTGTCAAAACTTGATTTCTTTTTTGATAGTGAAATAGTTTGACGTTCTTTTTAATCAAGCGAATAAGGATGCCATTATTCCTTTATACAAGACGATTATTAGACCTCATTGGGAATATTCTATTCGTCTAGAGACCTCACCTAAAAAAAACAAACATAACTTCTGGATAGGGTTCAAGGAGAGGCAACCAGACTAGCGATAAGCGCAAATCGATGCACATTTGAAGAACGTTTAGAAGGTGTAGACCACAAAGTTTGACAACTAATCATATAAATAAAGGGGTGATCTGATTGAAGTTTATAAGACACTGAAGGGGTTGAGTAAATTGAATAAGGAAGATCTGTTTTCCTTCGTAGTGAGACAAAAACCAGGAGGCACAAAAACACAAATTTCACGAAGTTCACATGGGCAGGCAGCGTATTGTCGAACATTGGAATAAATTCCCTCTTTCTGTGGAAAAGGCAATTTATTCCAATAAATATCTTTTATTTATTTATTTATTATCTCTCTCTATACATTAAAAAAGTTTTCCTCCTAGTGATATCAATTCGAGCCAATGGGAGAAGAGGGCGAGGCGAATACGTCACTACAAATGCAATTAATTATTGACACCTGCCTCCATAACATTCACCCACCTCATGCACGCGCTTCGCTCTCTAACATTTGATGTTCCATTGGAACGTTTTTTTTTTTTTTGTATATTAATGAATGTTGTATATTTGTAAATAGTTTAGTCATTTGTAAATATTTTAAATATTTGTATAGTTTGTAAATATTTTAGTTAAATGTTTTAGTCCTGCTCTTTAAGATGCAACAATATTCCTCATGCATTATGGGTAACCGAGGCAAAAGGTCTTTTCTTTTCTTAAGTGACCTATGTGAACGCTGGTAAATAATTACATAGTGATATTTATTCGACTTTGAAAATGCCGCGCACTACAATTGCACAGGTAAATAATTACATAGGTCATTTCCTGATTAGATGTCGAACACAGTGAAATTGGGGTTTTTTGTTTTATTTGTCTGGCGGCACGGGAGTCTCCCCCAACCCCGCGTTTTTACTCTGTGTAGAATACAATACTTTGCATAAGGCCAAGGCGTGTGTTATTGTGTATTTTGTGAAGTATTAGGGTGGTTGTATTGTTCCTCTGGCCACTTAGCCTGGGAGGGCTGTGAGAGCCACTAACAACTCCAGTTTCCGTCACCGCCACGGGGAAGCGGGCCAGGACACATTTGGAGAGAAGAAAGCTCTGGCGGGGTGAAGCCTGGGGTAGCCTAGGCATCCAAGGAGAGGCCAAAAAAAACGAAATTTTTTTTATTGGAAAGGTGATAATGGTGAGATAGGAAGAGGTGGGATAAAAGGGGTAGAGAACAGAGGCGGCAGTGTTGAGGTACTCGCCTGATTTAAAAGTGGGGACTGTAAGGGCGTCCCTGGTACAGGACGCCCATCCTGGTCCAGAGGGTGGAGTTGAAATTGGGTGGTGGGGTGAGCCACCAGGAAAAAAGGGATAGGGACCACACAGGATGGGGAGAGGGGATTTGGGAAGGAGACTTAACCACTCCAGGTGGTAGGAATAAAAGAACATAGGAAAGAGATTCCTATGGTGGAGCGTGCTTTTTGCAGCTCTGTCCTACTGGCCTCGGGGTTACCCTAATGGCCAGTGTCAGCATCCCATACCATGGAAAAGATACAGCATGGTTGTCAGCTTGGATAACCATGAGGCCTCTGAGGGCCTGCATAGCCATCAGTCTGTCCGGTGAAGAGGCTAAGGTACAACATGCAATTAATAATAACTTTCATTCACTCAACATTCACACAATTTTATTTTTTATAGTTTTTTTCTTACACTTTCTATTTTCTTTTATATATTACATTAGATATCGATCAGTGCGTTTCGACAGGTGTGTCTTTTACGTATAAAAGATTTGATTTACTCCGTCATACCTCTACATATTACGTAGAAAAGCGTGCGCGGGGATTGGCGAGCAAAGCGAGCAGGGGGCAGAGCCCCTAGTTATTATTATATTATTTCTCTCTGATGGGGTTTCCAGCCCGTGACGGGTACTGGTACCAAGTGCATAGGGTGATTGTTATGTCTGGTGTTACTGTTGGTGGAGGAACTCTCTGACTATGCTATAGGTGTTCAGGATCTCAACTTTCTGGGGTTCCACGTAAGTGCACTCTGAGAGGCCTATTGCTGATAGGTTCGTATGAGGGCTCTTTGGCAGCATGCCAGTGGTTGGCACATGATCGGGGTGGTCATTACTTGGTCCATATGGCACTTATCTTTGACTTGCTGTCTGAGGCGTGAGTACTTCTTTTCGTCGTATGTCTTCTGGAGGTTGTTGGTGTTGGGCACCGCTATGTCGATCAGGTGGGTAGCCATTTCCATCTTGTCTATGAGGCTTATGTCTGGTCTGGTGTGCAGGATTGTCTTGAGCAGTGCCGTACTTATAAACAGGCGCATGAGGCGCTGGCCTTGGGCCTCACTATAGAGGGGAGGGGAGGGGGCATAGTGGGGCCCGAGGCATGGCCTCTATAATCTCAAAATTTTAAAGCGATCTTTGTATTGCAACGTTTGTGTTTAAACAGATCGGTAAAAATAATTGTTTTTTTTCTGATTATATTTATATATACAAGTTTTTTCTTTTTGGACTCTGGCCTCTGGTATCTTTAAAGGGGGCCCCGTAAGAGCTTAGCGCCTCGGGCCCAGAGAAGTGTAAGTACGGTCCTGATCTTGACCGTTATTATGGCATGTCCCAGTACAGTCTGTGAGTAAGGGTCTCTAGTACGTCCTGAGGCTCGTACTTGTAATAGGGTAAACGTTCTTTGATCAGCTGTATTTTTGAGCTAGCGTCTGATGTATTATTTTGGCCACTGGTCGTGTCTGTGAGTGTACTCTGTCTGAGTGATCATCTTCCTGCATCTTGTGGTTATATGCTGGATTGTTTCTGGGGACAGATGGCATCATGGGCGTCCGCAGAGGAGGAAAACGGGGAACTTGCCCCCCCCCCCTTGGATCGAGTAAAAAATTCCACAAATTATAATCGTAAAAGTGATTGAGATATGTAACTTTACACCCTCGACCATGGGACGCTTTGTCTACCTTAAAATTTAATTACGGGTTGGCCGGTTTCGGCGGGGTAACCATACAACACGCGTTTCATCTACTGCGGCAATAAAACACGTGTTCCTGTTTTTGGTTCATCTTTTTCCGATTTGTGAAAAAAATGTTCATTACTAATACATATATATACGTATATTAATTCTTGTTTCCTTTATATTGTAAATGTATATCCATTATGTACGTGTTTTTGTATTGATGCAATACTGTATTCTATAAACTACTTGTGAAAAAAAAAATCTCAAAAAAAATTAAATAAAAATTTATTCGTGTAATTATTTGTCTGCAAGCTTTGCCCCCCCCCCCCATGGAAAATTTTCTGTGGATGCCCATGGGTGGCATTGTCCATATATGTCATCTGTTACTCCGGGATCTTTGGCGATATATTTCCTGTAGTTCCTGGTGTCGAGGTCCTGGTCTTGGATGGCGAGCATAAATACTTCGGTTTCAACCTTCCATTTGTGAGCCAAGGGTTGGAAGCCATCTTATCTATGTAGTCTTGGTTGTAGTGTCTGACACTGCCCGTTTAGTACAGTGGTATCGTCATCGTTCTCCCCACACCTGATGGAAAAAATCCGGGTTCGAATTCCGTCGATGACGCGAGGAACTTTAATGGGCTTTTTTCATTCTGTAGCTGAGCTAGTCGGTCTCAAGCGTAAATAGCAAGGTTCTCCCCACCCCAAAAAAAAACTGGGATTTTTCGTCCAGCAAAACAGACAAATCGACCATAGAACACACGCAATTAACAGACATAAAAATACACAGCACGCCAGATGAATTTAATTATTCGGGTGGCCTAAAAATAATAGTTTTTTTTTTTTTTTTTATAGTGTCTTCCATAGATTGTTTTTTTCTCCAATCTTTCTGTCTCGTTGAGTTTGGTCTCATTGCTGAGGTTGAGTGTTTTGTGTGCCGTTTGTTTATCTTTCTTATGGCTTCGTATATTGGTTTTATGTTTTCCTGGAAGTAATCCTGCAGGTCCTTAATCTCCTTTTCTTGTTCAATGAGGTCAGTCAATCCCCACCCTCCTTCATTAAGGACGATTTCTCAGTTTCTCAATGACATACTTCGGGTGGTGTTGGCGGCTTTTGGTCATCATTATCCTGGTCGATCTCATAATCTCCTCCAGCTCGGTGTTGGTCCAATCTATGATCCCGAAGGAGTACGTTAGTACTGGAACTTTGCGCCGGTAGCACAGTGGTATCGTCATCGTCCTTCCCACACCGGGTGGAAAAGGCCGGCGTTCGAATTCCAGTCAACGACGCGAGGAAATTTAATGGGTTTTTTTCGCTCCGTGGCTGAGTTAGGCGGTCTCAGGCGTAGATAGCAAGGTTTTTCCTCCCAGAAACTGGGGTTTTTTCGTCCAGCAAAACAGGCAAATCGACCAGAGAACACATGCAATTTACAGACAAGCGTAAGTGTTTATGGCTGTGGCTAAGTTCTTGCAATTCAGCTTTGATTTTAGCAGACTTCTCAGTCTCTGATGGTATTTCTCACTCAGGCGGACCTTGATCTCCTTGTGCTCTAACTGCTGAGCTTGCATCATCATCCCCACATATTTGTATGTCTCTCCCTCTGTCGTACCTTCAATCTCTTCACCAATCTTCAGCTGGTAGTTTTGTCCGACTGGATGTCGTTGATGTAATCCGTGAGTTTTGCAATTTGGCCAATCTTGCATTTGTCTCGGCCAAATTACATACAGATGCCATTGCTGAATTCTTCGGTGATCAGGAGTAGCTGTTTGCGTTAATTCTTAGTTGCGGCATAGAGTTTGATATCATCCATGTACATCAGGTGAGAGAGCGTGTACAGGTTCTTCCTCCCCCTCTTTCAGGGTATATCCGTACTTGCTGTTATTGAGCATCTGCTTGGGTAGCACAGTGGTATCGTCACCATCCTCACCACACCGGGTGGAAAAGGCAAGGGTACCAATCCCGTCGATGACCCGAGGAATTTTTATGGGCTTTTTTCACTCCGTGGCTGAGTTATTCGGTCTCAGCGTAGATAGCAAGGTCCTCTTCCCCGGAAAAACTGTGGTTTTTCGTCCAACAAAGCAGGCAAATCGACCAGAGAATACACGCAATTCATAGACACAATGCACATGGGTAGTTGAAAGTAAATTTCCAGGTGACCCTAATATGATAGTTTGGTTTTTTCTTTTTTTCCTTCTTTTTTTTTTTTTTTTTTTTTTTAGCTGTTATTGAGCATGGTGGACAGTGGGTTGAGTGCTAGACAGAACCATAGTGATCTCAGGGCATCTCCCTGGAAGATTCCTCTTCTCGACCTTGATAGTGGTCCTCCATTTTGCCATGATTACCTCTAGAAAGTGTGTCTGTGTCGGATTGGCTTTGTATTTCATCAGTATCTCTATCAGCCAGCTTTGAAACACGGAGTCGAAGACTTTGAGGTAGTCGATTCGATGTAGGCCGCGTTTAGGTTGCGGTGCTACTTGTAGGCTTGCTCTATAACTACAGCCTTAGTGGTCATTGCTCCTTGCATCCTTTGCACATCTATTTAATCTCTTCTGCTGCTCAGCCATGATGTTCTGGCTCTCCAAGTGGTCTGATATCTTCTTAGTTATACATATGGTCAGGATCTTGTACATTGTTACTACTCCCAACAATGTACTCACCCTGTAATGGCGAAGTCTCTTCCCGAGTGCAAGTTGTCAAGGTATTCTTCGATCCTCTGGTTATAGGTCTCGTGTTTGCTGTGGACGTTCTCTGTTTGCGCGGTAGCACAGTGGTATCGTCTCCATCCTCCCCATACCTGGTCAAAAAGGCCCGCGTTCGAATCCCGTCGATGACGCGAAGAACTTTAATAGGCTTTTTTTTTTCACTCCGTGGCTGAATTAATCGTCTCAGGCGTAGATAGCAACATTGTTTTCCCCCAGAAACTGGGGCTTTTTCGTCCAGTAAAACAGGCAAATCGACCAGAGAACACACAATTTACAGACACAAATACGGGTATATGTAAGAAAATACCGGGTGACTCTAATATAATAGTTTGGTTTTGTGGATGTCTTTCTTGGATGACCTTCACGTTTTTGTTCCGCTTCTTACTTCTGTTACTCCGTTGGTACTGGATCAGTTGGCCTATCTTCACTCTGATCTCTTCTATCTTTTGCTGTAGCCTTCTTTCCCAGCCTGGTGGTTCCTTGTCTTTGCGTTGTATTGTTCTCTGGTTTCCTTTCCGTTCATCCTAGTTGGCTGTGTGAATGATGTCTAGTGTTATTTCATTGTTGTAATTAAAATTCTTCACTTCACAACATAGCAAAATATGAAAGCAGCAAAATATTGGCATAATAATGGGCACAAAAATAATCACTATGGGCACTTTAAAAAAAGTGCCCATAGTTATTGTTTTTGTTATGGTCTGTCTCAAATGCAAGTAGAATTAAATAGGCCATTCGTTGGTGACATACTGACAGTCTGTGACGATTTATTCTAGTTAAAACTCAGGAAGTGGGTTTGGATTAGCAGAACTGCAGCCAAATGGTCTCCAGGATTGAGTAAATTATACGGTATAGATCCATAAGAAAGTCTAGAATTGTTTAACGAACAGAAATGGAAACAGTGCACGACAAAACTAATCTACAATAAAGTTTAAAGAACGCCAATCAGCAGAAATTTCGACACGTAGAAGAACATTGAAAAGAATCTGTTAAATACTGAGAAATGTGCGATGATGTTTATGAAACGCAGGCTGACGATACTTGTCTTTCACACACGCGTCCGTTGTGTCGCAGTTCGGGCGACACAACGGACGATCTCTGTTTCAATATATTTTGTCATTGTGCTAGGAGAAAGTTGAGTCTCCATTGGCGTCCTCTTGAATGTGGTCCTGCATGCCCTTTATAATATTAGAAACACTGGCTTATATGTACTACAAGTTGATCCAAAAGAATTGTGGGAGCAATCTGTAAAATCCGATGTTCTCTCAATAAAGGGAATCCTTGATTCACTGCATTCCATGCCTGACACCCTTGCCAGAGGGTAGCGAATGCCAGGATACACTCATGACATTGTGGTGCTGCGACCAACCTGATCTCCTTGTTGTGATAGTAGGTTGCCGAGAGTAGGGTCAAGGGAATCTGTGCTCTCCTCATGTAAACAAATGAAGGCGTTAACGGAATAAACCTGTTTAACGCAAGTATGCGGCAACACGCATATTAAACACAGTGCACAGTCGCACATCATTCGGATCTATCTTTATCGCACATATCGGTGGCATGTTTAAAGCACGAGATCGTTGATTTACGGCAGAATTCACTCCAGTCGTCCATCCTCTGCGCGGTGTCAGGAAAGCGATGGCATTTTATCAATGCATGCAGGGTTTGTGCGGATGAACGCGACATGACTTAGAGCCACGTGTGCAATAATGTGGCATTCCAACAGATATTATGGAAGGAAGATGACAATCCGGGATGTAGTTTAAGATTGGTTCGGTTGATATGAATCTGCTGTTTGTTTTTCTGCGTAAATTATCTTGTTGTGACTGTAAGTCATAGGACATTGAAGAAGTTCCGAATCATTTCAGATTTTGTTTGCGTGGGAATCGTGAAAGGACGTGAGAAATAGGTTACTCATAATTTAAAATATATTATGAGCCGGTGATGCAACTTTATTGAATTCACCATTATTTCATCACTTAGTACTGTTTCATGGCTTTGTCTTTTTTTTACACAATTTGCCTTGTTATTATTTGTTTTGTTTGATTTAAGTACAATCCCCCAAGGAAACGTACTTGTAGGAAATTCTACTACAATAGTACAGTTTATGTTTAAACAAGAAATTTAAGCGTAGTTAAGTGGTTAGCGTTTACAAAATTCGGTAACATTTTTTACAATCTTGTAAACCCCTCTTCCGAGAAGTCCACTACTAATGTGTGACGTCTCGGAATATAAATAGAAAATCTTCTTAATATAGTGAAAGTCAAGCCATGGTTTAATCTTAATTATTTATTTCAATCACATTAAAAGTTCTCTAGAATGTGTAAGGTTAGTGTGCACATTTCGCTATAACAACTTTGTAGTACATGCGTCGTCACCTTAATAACACGAACTACTAGAGAAAAATGTTTTGTTACAAGCCGGAACTAAATACTGTTGAACTGATAATAATTTCTTGTCTACTTTGTTAATCTGTCACTCCACTTACATTTTAAGCTCAAAGAATACACTCCTTTTAGACGGGACAATTTAGCGATGAACAATATAATTTTTGGATCCGCTAATGGTAGGATCTTTAGAACTAGTTTTGAATCATCAATATCCACTGTGCTGCCACTTTGTCTGAGCGAGTAGCACAGTGGTATCGTCACCATCCTCACCACACCGGGTGGAAAATGCCATGGTTCGAATCCCGTCGATGATGCCAGGAACTTTGGTGGGCTTTTTTCACTCAGTGGCTGAGTTAGTCGGTCTCAGGAGTAGATAGCAAGGTTTTTCCACCCAGAAACTGGGGTTTTTTCGTCCAGCAAACAGGCAAATCGACCAGGTAACACACGCGGTTTACAGACAAAATAAATATGGGTAGATGTAATCATTTACAGGGGACCCTAATATCATAATTTAGTTTGTGCTGCCACTTTATTAGGTACACACCTGCTGTGCACACAAATGGTTGGAAGTCACATGTTGTTGTTGTTATTTGGTTTTTAGGAGCATTAGCAACCAACGCCATATTGCTCTGGGGATATGCGATGGTCATTCCCTAACCTTTCCGCATCCTCCATATTTGGTGGTCACGGGCTCGAATCCCGGTCTAATCAAGAAGCATGTGCTATGCACTACTGCTCCTGCCCACCTGGCTACGGAGGCGCCTCTGCAAGTCACATGACCACAGTTGTGGATATAAATGCAGCAGAACAACCTTTCTAGTATCAGTTAAGCGTACAAACCACAGCAAGAATGGGGAAAAGGAGTGATATAACGGACTTCGAACGTGGCAGGGTAGTAGGTGCAAGACGTGCTGGCCAAAGCATCTCTGAAACGGCAGTTTTCGTGAAATTTTCACTCACCACAGTTTCAAGGGTGTATCGAGAATGGTGCAACGAACAGAAAACATCCTCTCAACAGCACTCCTGTGGAAGAAAATCGCTTGTTGATGAGAGAGGTCAGAGAAGGATGGCTTGTTTGTTTGTTATTTGATTTTTAGGAGCATTGGCAACTAAGGCCATATTGCTCCGGGATATGCGGTGGTCATTCCTTGGCCTTTCCGCATCCTCCGTATTTGGTGGTGGAGAAGGATGGCTAGAATTGTGAAAGCAAACAGACGGACCACAATGTCGCACATCACATCAGAATACAACCTTGGTGCGCACAACAAAATATCGCAACGGACCACTAGTCGCACTTTGTCGCGAATGGACTACAACAGCCGACGGCCACATCGCGTACCTTTGTTATCAATGAAGAACAAGAGAGCACTCCTCCGGTGGACACAGCAACACCAGCACTGAACTATTGAGGATTGGAAAATAGCTGCTTGGTCTGACGAGTCGAAGTTCCTGGTGCATCATGTTGATGGAAGGCTCAGAATTTGGTGAAAACAACATGAAGCAATGGACCCGTCATGTCTGACGACTACCGTGCAAGGTGGTGGGAGCAGTGTTATGGTGTGGGAAATGTTTTCTTGGCACACGTTGGGTCCATTGATACCCATAGATTCACGTCTGAATGCCACGTCATACCTAAACATTGTTGCTGACCAAGTGCATCCGTTGATGTTGACAGTTTATCCTCAGTCGGATGGTTATTTCCAGCAGGATAATGCGCTGGTGCACAAAGCCTGAATCACTATGGAATGGTTCCAGGAACATGACAATGCCTTTTCTTTGCTGCAGTGGCCCACTCAGTCCACGGATCTCAATCCTATTGAACATCTTTGGGATGAACTGGAAAGGGCTGTTCGCTGCAGGCCTACACCTCTGTCGAATCTCAAGGAGCTGCGTGACACACTCAAGTCTGTATGGTACTCCATTCCTGCACAACGTTTTCAGCATCTTGTTCAATCCATGCCTAGACGAATTCAGGCTGTTTTGAAGACTAAAGGAGGCTCAACACGCTACTAGGTAGGTGTACCTAATAAAGTGGCAGCACAGTGTAGAGTAGGATACCTTGTCGGCAGAGACCAGCAACGGCTAGACAAATGGAGCAGTTTTGGTTTTAGAATACAAAAAAATGGATGGATCTAATTTTAAGCAGAAATTGCAGAAAGAGGGAAAACTTCTACTCCGGCAAGACACTTACATTGAAGAATTTCGAGGGTTGCTTTGAAGTCTGCAGAGACAATAGCAAGTTATTTGGCCTCGAAGCTTTGAACCGAAAGCATGTTGGTAACCATGGATTATGTTCAACAAGTTTCTCTGAGTACTAATAGTATCGATATATAACGTAGTTCTGTGGTCTTGAGTGATATACGCGGACGTAAATTCGTGCATTGAGAGAATTGGACCTACCCCTCGTGGGTAGCACGAGGGCTGGGTTCCTCCCTACACCGAGTGGAAAAAGACCGGAGTTCGAATCCCATGAATGACGAGAGGAATTTTTATGGGCATTTTTCACAAAATGGCTGAGTTGGTGGTCTTAGGAGGATCGAATATGGTTTTTCCTCCCGGAAACTCTGGGTTTCCCGTCCAGCAAACAGCAAACCGACCACAGAACACACGCAATATACAGACATTTTATATACCGCGCAATATGGCCTAAGTTAGTGATGCATCTGAAACCACAACAACAAGAACAATCGAGCCCCTACGTTTCCGTGCGTTGGCTGCCGAAAATAATTACAGCGAAGCTGCAGACTCCTCCTGCTACCTTGGGGCTATATTGTAATATAAAATGAATGATCCTTTTTTAATTTATACAAACTCTCTATTTATATTAAAACTTATTTTCTACATACTAGAATAAAAAAGTTTCAGAACTATTGGTACAGTAGTCAAGGAACGAAACTCTTTGCTCACGTGGGACATTTATGGATTTCCTGGTCAATGGTTGGTTCGGACATGAGCATTCAGTTTTCGAAGCCTGGGAAAGATAGATGCACTCTTCTTCAAAGCACCAGCTCTTGGTCTCTTGTGTTCATTGAGTTTCTATTCAAATTTCTTGGCATCCCTGTTCTCCATAACTGCCCTACTCGCTAGATCTCACCTCACTACTTCCTGTTCCAGCGAATGAAACAGCTCATGAAGGAACATAGGTTCAAGTCCATAGAAGAAGTAGAAAGTGCTACGACAGAGGCACTTTTGGAAATCGCAGGGAAAGGACCGCTTTCAGCAATGTTATTTACACTGGCAGAAGTACGTCTCAATAAAAGAGAACTACCTGAAAGATGATGTGCTGTAAACTTCCCATCATAATAGGTAATTATTTTGATGGGTGTGTTACTGAAATTTCATCTAAGGTGGCGTCAGTGTACTTCATAGCTCAGAGTACGCATTCAACTGTTGTTCTGTGAGCTGTCTTCCCAACAATTTTGTAAACTTCGATGTCAGAATCCATTATGGTTTTTATGAATTTTGTCGGACATGAATTTAATTTAGTTTCTGAGGAACTACAGTTAAGATTTCTGTGCTTTACTCAAGAGAAGAATTCAGAATAGTGTTTGATAAACTGCCATATCCACATCCGGTGAGTTAGTTTTAGCAAGAACTATTATTAAGTTTTGTTGTTGAGCCTGTTACCCCTCCACATTATTCGTGTTTAACTGAAAAGAGCGATTCAAATTTCTGCCATGGTAGCTTACATTCTAAAAGTAATTTAAAAGAACTGTTGACTACTAATAAAATTGCCGAATTAGTTGCTTTAGAGAAAAAAATACGACTTGTTGGACAATTGAGTAAACTTGGTTAGGTCCTTATGGGTATTACTACTAATTCATTATCTACAAATCTTAATAAGTTGTAATAATAACGCAGATTTTGATAAACTGCTTAAAGCTTATTAAAGCAGCTACTGATGTTTTAACCAATTCTTGTAATACATTTTGAATCGTATTCTGGTGTTTAAACTGAATATAAATGCCAGTGGGAATATAGATTTCACTCTATATAGATTTCATAGAGTACAACAAATAGATACGAGCTTAATCAAAGCTCTTGATTTGGAAATTGCTAATCGGTTAATTATAATGTCATCAAACAACGCTAGAAATTTGATCACGTACTAATTATAGTACGTCATGAAATTCTGAACTGCTCAATAAACCAAATTTAAACATCTAACTGGATAATTTAATACCTCATCTAGTAATGAAAATAAGTGGAAGTATATTGGAATATATGCTAAAAAAAGTTCATATTAATGCATAGTAATCAAATCAATATTAATCAGTTAAATATTATTGACCAGTCTTCTACTGCAACTAACCCAGAAATCATACTTAATGCAGTGGTTCCACTATTTTGTATGCAAATTCATTACTCGTTGCACTGTCTAGCGAAGCGATAAGCTGTCACCAGTTCTAAAGAATAAAGTTTTAGCGGTTCAAAGAGAGAGAGTTTTTTTTTCTTTTTCTTTTTGTTGTTGGTTTGTTGGCTAGAACCAGTAGTTTCAATATAAAGCATAGCATTAAACAGTAATCAAACACTTTGCTTCCCTTAAACCTGATTTTTTGCTACGATTGATTCTAACGAATTTTAAAATCTTTTCTACTTGCGAAAATAGAAATATCCGAGGGGGAGGGAGTGGAGTGGAGAGTCACGTTGGTATTTTATCAGTTCTTCCATTTGGAAACCTTATTACTCACTGGTATTTGTTGAAAACTGACTACTAAATCCCACTAAAGAAATATTGCGATAAATCTGGAGTCAGCACCTGGTTAGAATACCCCTCCGGATCTTTGTACCAACGTGTCAACCCATATTCCCCTTCCCCCTCAAAATAAAAAATAAAATACTGCTAGACAAATACGACATGTTAACACCACTATGTGATGTCCACATATTCATGGTAAATACTTGAGAAAAATATAGACGTTTTCAACTTCCCTTATTTGATAATCGAACGCGCCTGAAATATTATGAATAATGATGTGTACATCACCAAGCTGATTTTAAATATGGTGGAAATTTTTCCAGCATCCACAAATTGTGGGTGCTGGAAAATCACTTATTATTTTCACGGATTAGGAGAAAACGCATTTTGAAGGAAATTATGTTACTGTAAGAGACAGATCTGAAGTTTTTGTACATACGAGGGATGATCAAGAAGTTCGAAGAAAGAACGGAGTGTAAAAGGCATAATACAAATTCAAGTCCCCCCCCCCCTCCCAAATGTATTCACCGTAAGTTCAATACACTTATCGTATTTAATCTGAAAAGAGTTTAATCCTTCAAACAAAAACAAAAAAAAAAAAAAAAAAAAAACACCCCCAGGTTGGGCATCAAACCCGCCTTTCACAGCGGCTTTTAGCTCTCATCATTTAAAATGAGTTCCCCGAAGATGAGACTTGGTGTCTGAACAAATAATAGTCACTTGGGGACAGATTTGGACTGTGCAGGAGGAAGTTTAATTGTTCAGATCCACATTCATGAATTTTATCCTGTACAAACCAACTTGCACAAATTTTGGTCTTTCCCAAATGTTCATGTATTACTGCTTCCATGGGAAACGTTAAGTAGTTTTTAAAGTTCAGGAACTTTAATTCTTCTGTTTTCTAAAATTTTTTTCTTGAAGGATGGCAGTTGTTTCAGAATTGATTTCTTCAGAGGGCCGACCAGATCTTGGTCCATCCTCAACTGATTCCCATCCCCCTTTTGAATCCTGCTGCCCGTCTTGCAACAGGAGCATAATTAGGTGATACTTCCCAAAACTCTAGTCATTCGTTCATGGATTTCTGTAGCAAATTTCTTACCAAATACTCGGTTCACGTTGGGCGACGTCGATCTTTCTGAAATTTCTTGCCATAGTTTTGTACAGGATAAACTCAGGTAACTTCATAAGTGTTGGTGTACAACTTTAAATTACTCAATTGTGAACCTACTAGGAAAGAAAACGCAATAGATTTTTTATTTTATTTATTTTTCCATTATCCGTTCCGACGTTACAGGATGAAATCATTTCACGCTTTAAATGCGATACAAGTTCAACTGTACTCCTGTCTTGTTAATTGGCCAATAAAAGTCCAAGCCAGACTGGGTGGACTGCACATAATTTTGGTCCTCAATGGTCGGTATCACCGGTGGAGTTCTGTAGTATGCTGAAAAACATAATTCGTTTCTTTCAAATTACTGTAGCGAACCCCATCCCTAATTAAAAATTAAAGAAAAAAAACTAATTGTGTATAGGATTTATTTTAAGAATATTCAAAAGGGTGTATTAATAAACGTACTGTATACGAGGGGTTATCAAAAAGTTCGTACGCTGACCTAGATAAAACATCAGTAGACAGATGCCGTTTTTAATATGTTGTCTACATATTCAATAACTAACATGTGAAATTTTATTCCCGTAGGTGATCGTACACCCGAGGTGGAGTCCGGAATCTGTGGAAGGACGCTACGGTTGACAAAGTGTAGTATCGAGCAGTGATCAAGTTCCTGCATTTGCAGGCCATGAAAGCTCAGGAAATTACCGAAGAAATGAAAGCTGTGTATGGGTGGAATTGTCCATCCTATGACACTGTAAAAAAGTGGACACGGGAGTTCCAGTGCGGTGGTTCAAGTGTCTTTGACGAGCCAAGAGAAGGAAGGAGAGTGAGACAGTTGCGAAGGTTGAGCAGCTGGTGCTGAGTGACAGACGTGTGACTTCATTCCATCGCAAATGCAGTGGAAATTAGTTATGGGTCTGCCCACGGCATTTACATGACCATCTGCACATGTCCAAGGTCTCCGCACGATAGGTTTCAAGATTGCTGACGCCTTTGCAGAAGCAGTGTCGAATGCAATGTTGTCTCCAACTGTTGGATTTGTGTAATGCGAATGTTGAGAACTTTTTTAGGGTGAACTCATCCTATTCTCCTGACCTAGCCGTCAGACTTCTTGTTTCTAGAAATGAAGAAACCATTGCATGGACGCTGCTTTGATTCGTCTCAGGAAGTCATCAATGAAGTGGAATCGTGGTTTCAGGCAAAAAGTGCGGATTCTATGATCAAGGCATTAAACAAATAATCCATAGAAGAGAGAAATGTTATTATACATGAAGAGTACATAGAAATTTCTGTAATGTTTCACATTTTTAGTGCTTTTATTTCTAGGTAAGGGTACGAACTTTTTGATACCCCCTCATATGTTAGTCCTTTCTAGCACTTTAAGCGATCTTGCAGCGGGAAGTCAAACCACTAGATAAGAATTGCGTTTTATAAAGGTATGAATTGCGACTTGATACAACAAAGACCTTGCCAATTTATTACAATTTGCTCCAGTTTATACAATAACCTCTGGGGAACTGTATTAAAAGCTTTATTGAAGTCAGGGTAAATGTCAAAGTTGTTTCTTGAATCCAATTGTTTTATGACTTTCTCATCATAATAATTAACTAGATTTGCCAGGAAAGACTTCCCTTTTACGAACCTTGCTATGATCTATTAAGAATACCATTCCCATCAAGATGGTCCTGTATTGTATCCTTAATCAGCGACTCCATGATCTTACCCACCACTGAAGTCAAACTCGGATACCCATCACGTCTTTTGCATTTCCCTTTGGGTGTCATTAGTTCTTCTTCAGTCCAAGTGAATCCTCCTGATTTAGAGCCTAATGATAATCTCATTAACATCCCCAGCTGGATGATGCATTCACATTCAGCCGTTTTTTGGTATAAAAATAGGATGTATATCGTCCACTCCTGGACCTCAACTTCAGTTGCTTTTCCTAAACCTTCGAGATTTATATCTCACTCAATTTAGAGCAGTATGACTCCTTGTCTCTTTATGGTTCGAATGACCTTTAACATATATTCTTTCCTATCATATATGAGCAGGAATGCAGACACAAGAACTGTTTGTTCTTTTTCGAGACATTTTACCAGCATCAACGTATGTTTCTTGACCAAAGCATCAGTTCGTTTGTTTTAAGTCATTAACACACTCATTGATCACCATACATCCTTTAGTGTCCTTATTAGTCGTATCATCAATTTTTGCACGTGATAGACACGCTCTGTTCCATCTGTCTTTATTACAGAATACATGTCCGGTTTCTCTTATAACTGAATCCCCCAGTAAGACAACTTCCTGCTGAACCAGAGTTCTGCACTGAAAGAACCAGTTCTGGGATTCGGGAGAGCGTTGCTCCTTATAGGATGACACACTTGAATCTCTTTCGAGCCCCAGTTTGGATTTCTGTAGAGTATCAACTCGTGTTCTCAGAGATTCAATTTCGCCTGAAGGTGCATCGAACTGTAGTTTAAGGTCGTCACACTACATCTAGCACACAGAAAGGAATCGCCATCAGATAAAGCACGTTCTGTATACTTATGACAGGAATACAAGGGAAAATTCTATTACTCGCAGGTGAATTTTCAGTGACAGTTCTAGTCATGACATCCTGTGACATTTTATGCGTATCTTTTCCAGTTGAAACCTTATTTATTTAAGTAAAGGTTTAAATTATAAAAATATCAAAATACGCGCTAGTGAATTACCTTTAAAAATGTTCCCATTAAATATTAAACAAATTACAAAAATTTATCATACTACACTGGATAAAATTTAAATTTAGAACTGGTAGCAGGTCCATCTATACGAGGATGCCCAATTAAAAACATTTAAAACTGCCTTTGTTTATTTTTGAAAATTTTAAAAAGTTATCTTTAGCATAAGTAGGGCAAGATTGCCTGAATTGAACTCCCCTAACTTTGCCAACTAATTATTATTATCTTTATTTTCTCCTAAGAGACACCCGCTTACAGCTATTAACCAGGGGGTGCACATTCATATATGCAAATATAATTTATATACATAATTATCTATTTATAATTTATACAATTCAGTCTTTATAAATTATACAAATTATACAATGTCTAAATTATACATTTTCTAAATCATACATTGTCTAATTAATTATACTATACACATCATTGCCTTATTTTACATGGCAGGTAGATAGAAAGAGAGCACAAGCATAATTTACAATTTTTCAAGGAATTAGAGAATGTTCACATCTACAGCACTATTTGCAGCGAGTTCACAGAAAGAGAAGAAGTCCAATATAAACATAACAGGAGCAAAAACAGTCCCGACCAGTTCGTTCTTCATTTCCTGCATTCTCTTTTGTTTCCCTCAGTCGGCATCACTCAACATTTATAGGTGGAGTAATGCCTTTTGAAACACTTCGGTCCTGTATCTCTTCTCTGCGCAAAGCCTTTCTGGGTCTGCTTGTAGATCGTTGAACATCTTAATGGTGTTCAAAGGAAAAAATCGCCGAAGGCTTTCTAGCTGTGTGAGCGCGCTACTGATTGGAAGGGATGTTGTTCTATTCTCCAATTATTTCGAAACACGTTGGTAAAAGTCATTGAAAATGTATCACGTCAGTCAGCATAAATACTTTTACTAAATAGTAATCAATCATATGTGTAATGGCGTTACAATTTCCAATAAATACATACTGAAATTGTAGAAGTGGTCCAATGTAGGAACCTGGCTCCTTGATTGGACCAGTAGGTACCTTAGATTGGACCATAGTGAATTGTTCTAGAATCATAAAATACTGCTTTTTATACACAATGGAATATATAATACAGATATACAGTAGCCAACTTTTAGAAAATAGAACATGCTTTATTATTTAATGGGCTTACACGCAAAGCAATATTGCATTTTTTTTTTTTTTTTTTGCTCTTTTTAACTCCAGCTCATTCTTCGTGTACCCATTTATGATATGACATAACATGCATTGGATCATATCGTGCATCTCTTGCTTTTTCACAAATAAAGCAATATCAGCTTTCGTTATCTTACTGTTCTTTGGTAGGCCGCGGGAGTTCTAGGACCCTGTTGGTATCTTAAGTTTTTTTCCCTTTAGGCTTTCGCTGTTTCAGCTACAAACTTAAGAGCAGGGTCTTATATATAAAGGAGAGGGGAAAAGATTCGGTTCGAGGTTATCTAGGTGAAGAGATGCCCACGGGTGAAGGTAATTTCATCTTTCAGCTGGTTCTGGGTTAAAGGCGATATGGATACTTGGTTGAGGTTATTTTTTAATAACCTTATCAATAACGAATTGATGTTTCAAATATCAATAAATTGCCCGATTCATAATGCTATTAATTTACATTGCTGTAAAACGTAAACATTTTCCTGAATTATCTGTTTTTATGAAATGTCGATAGTTAATTGACGACGACAGTTAATTAAAGAATATCTTTGAAAATACGTTTCCTTCACTGGACTACCAGTCCATTCTAGGTAACAAATGATGTATTCATCATTCTGACGTAGAGTAGTCAAAAGATAACAAAGAAAATAAATCGACAGTAATTCGAGGAAATTGTAATTTATCAGTGATAATCAATTATAAGGATTCAGAAATCACCGAGAAATTATCGCGAGAATTGAAATCCTCGAAATAAGATAAACAGCAACAAAAACACACTTTTTTCAATTTTAGCCGTGTTCCCCTGATATTAAAAAGTAAAAGCAGTGACAAACAAGCGTTTCACCGTTCTTGAAGGGAAGAATTTTTAAAGTGTTATTAAATGGGTCATATACTGTAAAAATTTCTTGTTCTTGCAAGTGGAAACATTCAGCTGTGATGAAATTCATTACCATTTCAGCACCAGCTGAAGATTCTATTCAAAATTCATTTAATCAGTTTCATAACTAACTGAAAATTTCGTTCACGCAGAAAAATTCAAATAGCGATCACCAAATGATCATCGGCTGAATTTTTTTTATTTGCAGGAAAAGAACGGATCGGAATATTTAGAAAGTCCCATTAATAGAATTTTTAAAATTCTCTTTTTCTATAAGCAATGAGCATTTGTCTGTAATGTGTGGTTTCAATCGATGAGGCCTTATGTTCTCCATGTGGGCACTGATGTATAGTCGTCACTGATTGGCAAGACCCTGTAATAATGGACAAGTCAGCTTCCCTATTATACTTTACTTACTCGTTATTTATTTATTTTTATCTACATAACATGGATGGCATTTCAAATGGCTGTTCCTTTGTGAAGGTACCACAAAAAAAATAACACATCCATGCTATGGCTCCATATCATTAAAACCATCAACATATCTTGCCTAGAATTTTTCGATATGTTCCAAGAGGTACATAGTGTTTAAGGTCAGCGGCACGGGTGGTTTCGAACTCCACGATCAGTACACTTGTGTTGAATAGAGAACTCTGTAAAGGCCAGATATTGGATGGCATGTGCTTTGTTTTTGTTCACAGGCCTCTTAGCCCAAGGTCTCGCGGAACACCACCGATTCCTAGTTACCTTACCAGGCGCGGTGAGCCGGGTCATTCATACCAAAATTTAAACAAATTAACCTGTAGGGATTTTTAAAGAATTTGTTTAAAGCATTTTCAGAGTGCACAATTAAAAGGACATTAATTGATATTCTCATTCATTCATTCAACCAATCTCACATTTATTCCTCTCAATACCGCACTCTTAATAGGGAATACTTTTTTTTGTTGTTGTAAGTAACACACACTCGCGCAGATACAAAGCATACATACACCCTTACGTAAACACAAACCCAATACAACCGCACGTTGTTCCAAGAGGTAGTTAAAAAAAACACAAAGCCACAAAGTTATTTTTCTATACTGTCCAATTGTGTAATGCCCAAAGAAGAATGTATCGCGTGATGAAATTGCATTGCTGATTTAAGATATCACCAACAAGAATTTCAAACATTCGCTTCTATACTGACTGTAGATGTGAAATCAGTAGCAGAGAAATTGCGATTGGCAATAGACCATCACAATTTAACGAATAGTTCCATATTATGTCGTTTAATTTCAGGTGCAGTTGAATTTCATTACAAGACTCCAGGCGCCTTCGTAGCCAGATGGGCAGGAGCAGCAGTGCGTAGCACACGCTTCTTGATTCGACCGGGGTTCGAGCCCGTCACCACCAAATACGGAGGATGCGGAAAGGTCAGGGAATGACCACCGCATATCCCCCGAGCAATATGGCCTTAGTTGCTAATGCTCCTAAAAACCAAATAACAAACAAGACTCCATTGTGATCCGTGTTCGCATTGGTTTGATAGAATGCGCGTTTTTATAAAATAAAAAACAAACTACATTGAAAACCAGAGATCAGCCGACCAATACATTGGAGAGCGTTCTACCGATCTCGAACTCGTACATTGAATTGGACCGGGGAGAAGTTAAACTCAAAAACCGTTCTTGGAGGGGCTAGAGGGTCGTACCAGTATGCGCACGATACACCAGTCACGTTACTGAGGGAAGTGTATTAATTAAATGGCCTCCGTAGCCGAGTGGTCGTTAGCGGGAGTGCAGTAGCACGTGCTCTTCGAGTAGACTAGGGTTCAATCCTCTGGCTGCAAAATACGGTCTATCTGCCAACTGCACTGTACCAGCATTGCAGATTATGGTCCATTTCCCTCAGCATGAATCATTGAATCGGCTTCCATCCTGCAGTGGATTGATAATGGCTGTAGTTTACCCTTTTTTTTTTTTTTTATCTCTATAAATTAAATTCCGCTGCGCTTTTCTAATATGGAGAAGTAGCCATTTCTGCCTATTTTACTTAAATAGTCAGAAAATACTCAAAACGACTCTCTGGACAAAATATTTTTACCTTTAAAAGGTATAATAAAAATTTTAATAAAATATTTTGTTCATAGGGTCGTTTTAAGAGCATATTTTATTTATAAGAAATATTGCACGCTCACAAATACGGCACACTAATATCACTTATTGTTACTATTCACATAAAGGTAAAGTGCAGCCATTATCAACCCACTGCAGGATGGAAGCCTCCTCAACAATTCATGCTAATGGAAAATGGACCATAATCTACCACGCTGGTCCGGTGCGGGTTGGCAGATCGACCGTATTCAGAAGTCAGGGGCTTGAACCCCGGTCTACTCAAAGAGCGTGTGCTACTGCATTCCTTCTCCTGACCACTCGGCTACGGAGCCATGATTGAAAATCATGGTTGATTGGAAATCCCGCTCCAATCGGAGCGGGATCTCCAATTGGAGCCATGATTGGAAATCCCGCTCCTGACCACTCGGCTAAGGAGCATACGTTGAAAAAACAACGAATTCTGCTTATCTTTTAAAAATTGGATTTATTTATTTTTCAAGCAAATGCTTCCATAGCCTTATTCATAATGTGGACTACACAGTTCTATTTATAATTTTACAATGAATTTTTTTCTTTCTTTGTAAACCGATATATTTTAGGCATATGTGGACTTTTGCAAATAATTTATACCGAATTTTTCAAGAGAGATTCACAAAATATTAATCATAAGGACCGGGACCTACACATGTTTTCGGTAAAACCATATTTGTTCTAAATGGATGCTACTGAATTTCTCCTTCCCCAAAAATACACGATCATCAACATTTACGAAGGTTAATGTCAGTTGTGAATTTTCTTTAAATTTTATATTCGTATACCACCACGTTATTTCGAATAGGATTAACACTGTTAACCTATGAAAGCTGAAAACGCTTAAGGGGTGAGGGGACACACCAAACGTCTGAGGCACGCCATGCAGTGTCAGATACTCCTATATCTCCTTAAATAGGCGTGTTTAAATTCGTGACCCATTCCGTGAATTTGCACGTTCCTTTTCTATAACAACAGAATTGGTGACTTTGCAGGGATGACTGATTCTAAGGGACTGCTGCCAAACTGTGCTCGTACATCTGGTACACGTAGTCGTTGGCGAGCTGAAATTCATGGAACTTTTGTTGAGATGCGATTCGCTCTGCATCTGTCATCATTAGCCGGATTACTGAATTGTCCTCATTATGATGTCTCGAAACATGGTAAAGTAGGGCTCTCGTGCCATTTCCAGCGGGTACACACACAAAAACCACCTCGAAGAAAAATATTTCATTCGCTTTTGACGACGCCATTCAGTTTGCTTCGGGGCCAGTAGATTCTTAGCGCAGACTATTTTACATATCTTGACTTCCGGAAAGCTTAGTTTTATTTCGTGTCTGACTTTCAATCCAACCGTGACTACCGTGTGCAGTTTCTTAAACTGAGGACATCCCATCCGCGTTTGTGGTTAGTTCGAGAAACCAGTGTTTCTTGGAACCCCAACTGCATACTGGCAAATTGACTCACCTTGGACAAAATGACCTTGGCTCCTTGCCAGTTCAATTGCTCAAGTTGTTTACAAAATGAGAATTTGTAGGTGTCCGGCGGTTTTGTATTGCGATCATGCACGTGATTGCTCTCACACATACACGGCCTACGCTGCCGGAACTCTGTGTGTGTGTGTGAGAGAGAGAGAGAGAGAGAGAGAGAGAGAGAGAGAGAGAGAGAGAGAGAAAGAAAGAAAGAAAATGTGGAAAACAATGAACTGGCATTTCTTTGCACTCAAATAGCTGTGCTTCGGCCAGAAGTTCCGCATCTCGATTTTCCGCTTTCTCGTGCAGGAGGAAGACAAATAGCAGTATTGACCTATGAACTCCATCACCTTGTAAACATCATTACTGCTGACGACCCCCTATTGGGATCAGGAAGCTTTGAAAATTGTGTTACGTGTCATCGCATATTAAATTGCTGCGTGGTTATACGGGAAGATGAAGTCTAACAGTGACGTCACATCAGCTGATCATGAAGCAGGAAATTCTGCCTTTGTATATTTGTGTGTGTGTGTTGAACGATGCGGGGCCTCTTCTTTGGAGTTTTTACATTGGATGACTATCAGTAATCTCGTATATTCTCCAAATCGCCGTATTCTTGAGTCTGTTAGAAGGCTCTCTCAAAGACAAGCGATGGAGATATTTTGAGAAAAATTTACTGCCTAATTAAACATGCCGGTCTGGCCATTGAATCCAAATGCAAAGTTTTCGTATACTCGATTTTTTAGGCTCATTAACATTATGAGAGCGCCTGTTGTCCTCACAATGTAACAACTCACACCTATTGGATGGATTTTCATAAAATTTTATATTTGACTATTTTAGAAAAATTTGTAGATTCCTCCCAAATCTTATTAAAATCGAACCAATTATTGAACCATTAAAATTCGGCAGTTATATTTGTTCTCCTTCCTCATGTAATAACTCTACTTGCGACGCGGTGGAGGAATTTTACATTTTGCTCTATTAGAAAGATTTGTCATTTTAACTGAACCTAAAATAATTAAAATTTGCCAGTTAAGTTATTATTTCTGTGTCCGTCCGTCGGCATGTAATAACTGAATTCTCAATCGATCGATTTTCAGGAAATTTTGTATTTGGTTCTTTTAGCACGATTTGCCCCAAATCCTCCAATTATTGTTATTCAACCACACTCCCCAATACATATCACATACGGTATCCATATACCTTACATTGTAACTGAAGTACTGGATATTTGTTGCAGTGCATTGATAGAGGAATGAATGGAAAATGTTTTATGCGCAGAAATTAAATGTGCTTGTTTCGCGCATAAGATTCTTTTTGTTACAAATAAGTGCAATTTTCACAAAGAACATTCTACAATCTCATTTAACACGTATTACAAATTTCCTATTGTCCAGCTTGTAGACTCGGGGCTTACCTTTCACCACCACCTAAAGTATCTAGCCAACAAAATTCAAAGGTACAGTGCTATGATAAGGCGAGTCAGCAGGGCAGACTGGGGGCTGAAGCACAAAGCTCTTACTCTGATATACCAAGCGGCATACGTGCCAATTGTGTGTTATGGTGCCTCTATCTGGTACCGAAAAGCCATCCTAGCAAGAAATAAACGTAAGCTGGATTCAATCCAGAGATTCATGCTCCTTTCAATTTGCAGGGCGTGCCGCACCGTCAGCACCCCTGCTCTGCAGGTATTAACTGGATGTCAGCCACTATACTTAGAAGTGGTTAAAAGAGGGCTTTTTTTATCACTTAAGGAAGGGAGTTCCAACCCAACTGCTAAATTTTCAACTTGACACCACAAACGGCACCAGGCAGGAAAGACAACGGATAACCCAACATCTACAAGAGATATGGCAACATGACTGGGACACTACAACAAAAGGGGCCATCACAAAACGATTCCTTCCATCCATAAGCTCAACTCACCCAGAACCTCCACCCTGGTTTTCGCCTGGCCTCCATGTGACCTTTATCATCACCGGCCATGGATCCTTCCAACAAAAACTGACCGCCATGGGAATCGAGAATGATCCACGTTGCCACTGCGGCGAAGAGGAGTCCTGGGGGCACCTCATGTATGAGTGCCCCAGCTACGACAACATTAGGCTTAAATTTCTCACCACGATACAGAGAAACCCTCGTAATCAAGAATCCACTCTGCTACTCGAGGAGCATACCTATAAGGCATTAACCACCTATGCGCAGGAAACATTTGCTCTTAGGCGAGCTAAGATTGCAGAACTGAGAGCCCAAGAACTAAACCGGACCGGCGTGGGATAACTCTCTATTCCCCCGGAAAACGCAGACATAATCATGCAAACCCTAATAGGGTAGGATCTATTGCAGGCACCATCCAAGGTGCGGGATGCTGGCACTCCTTGGAGTGCGGGATTTAAGTCATCGCAAACCCGAAATGGGTAGGATATACTGCTGGCACCGATCTAGGTGCGGGATTGCTGGCACTGACCTCAGTGCGGGATCTACAGGCACTATGCCATTGACAGTTACACAGGGGCACCTGTCCCCTGTGACTTTTTAAACCCACACTCTTTCCTATACTTCGCCCAATTAGGGTGGATTTATTCTCCACTGTCAACCCACCCAAATTCATTCCCCCTCAAATCCTCTATTCTTCTATGCCCCTCTCTCTCTCTCCCCTTTTTTTTTTTTTTTAATCTATTACTTTTTTACTTATTTTATTAATTTATTTTATTTTATATATATATATATATTTTTTTTTTATTATATATATATATATATTTTTTTTTTATTATTATATATATATATATATATATTTTTTTTTTTTTTTTTTTTATTATATATATTTTTTTTTTTTTTTTTTTTTTTTTTTTTTGTCTCCGTCAGGAAGCTCAGGCAACCCTGGCGGAGGCCAGCCAGAGTAAAATGGGCAGCCTGGCTCACCTCCTAGTGGTGGTGGCGGGCAACGTGGGGTTCCCTTAGGGGCCTTGCGGCTAAGCAGCCAGAGACAGAACAACAGAACATAGCACAACTCTGTCACAAACCAGACACCACACTTTTTCTGGCTTTTACAGAGATTCTGTAAATCCTTCAGAGTACTATGGTGCAGATGTGGGAAACCACCGGTGGCGCCTTCCACAAAACACTATGCCACTATGTCCAGCTTGTATGCTCATTGCCTTTAATATCCAGTAACATTCAGTTCCTGTTAATAGTTATTTGCATTAATCGTGCAAACAAGGTGACAGCTAATAATTATTGCTAACCTATTATGTGCAATTTGGGTTTTCTCAGCGATTCAGCACTTGAAGATAAAAAGTTTTCCTTGCGGATTTATCTTCTGCTGTAGCTGCTTTGCCTTGATTTATGCATTTTTGGTACACGTTTTCCGTTGGGAGCGGCAGCATCCTACCGATTAGCTACAGCGAATGTATCCTTTCTAGTGCAGCTGCCATATGCAGACAGACGGAAGCAATCAGAACACCACCTGTCTCATATTTGACCTAAAATCGGTTTAACTTTACTAGTAACCCTTTGTTCGGCACTTCAAAACTGCACTCGTTTGGTTGCCTAATTTGTGCAGATTGCTCAAGGTTTTATTTTTGTGGTATGAGTCATTCTGTGCGGTTGAAGTCATAAAGGATTCATGAAGAAATAGACCGCGTGAAGAAGAGAACAGTCAGAGAGGGATTAGTGGAAGTTGTAAGATGAGAGAGAGAGACATTAATAGAAGTTAAGAGAGTAAGAAACAGAAGGATATAAAGATGAAAGGGGAAGACAAAAGATAGAAAGAGCAGAGGAGGAGGGACGATAGATCAACAAATTGAGTGGGAAAGAGGTGAGAAATACGAGAGAGAGAGTCGAGGGTTGCCAGAAAAGTAATGCATCTTAGTTCATAACCTCAGCGCAAGGGGGCGCAGAAAGTTTGTTGTTATTTGGTTTTTAGGAGCATTAGCAACTAAGGTCATATTGCTCCGGGGATATGCGGTTGTCATTCCCTGACCTTTCCACGTCCTCAGTATTTGGTGGGCACGTGCTCGAACCCCGGTCTAATCAAGAAGCGTGTGCTACGACACTGCTGCTCCTGCCCACCTGGCTATGGAGGCGCCCTTAACGCAGAAAGTTCCAAATTCGTTCTCAGTGTAGCTAGTTTGTAGTTAACACAGTAGCGTTTGTGTGGTGGATTGTTTAAAAATCAGACTGTTCTAAATAGAATCAGCTTCGAATACATGGTTTAGAGAACGAAGTTATTGAGTCTGTGACTGCTGGAAATGTTAGGTCTGTAGGATGTATTTTTAAACCTTATAGTGACTGGAGATGAACCTGAATTTATTACTATGATTTGGAAAAAAGAGCCAGTCCAAGAAACTTCGAACCAAGGGAAATTTTGAAAAAAGGGGCCCAGTCAATTTAGTCCGGTATATCGAGACATTGAACAAAATCAAAAAAAAAAAAAAAAAAAAAATCAAAACAGTAAATCCTGCTACAACACAACATGCGACCTCACTGAAAAACTTGACTGGTAGAAATGCCAGCATTAGTAGAGGCATATCATGCAAGAAAGCAAGCTTATACAGCATCAGTAAAAAAAAAAAAAAAAACTTCCCGTTTAACCCAGCCATTCACTCCAAAAGTTTGTCTAGTTCAGCCTTCAATTTATTTAAACTACCAACTTCCAGAACAACAGTTGGAAGTTTGTTCCAGCAATCAACCACTTGGTTAAAGGCAAATTTCCGCTTATCTATACTACAACTGTCTTTCCTCAATTTGAAACTGCGCCCCCTCACATTCTTAATCTGAGCAAGAGGAAGAATTCCATCAGCATACAGCTTGCTCAAACCATCAATCAGATCACCTCGCAGGTGCCTAGTCTCCAGATGCTGCAATTTGCAGAACTTAAGCCTTTCTTGGTAGAAGCAACCCTTTGTTCCACTAACTAATCTCGTTGCACTTCTCTGTACACGTTCAGCAGCTCTACATCCTTCCTAAAATGAGGCCTCCAGACGTGCATGCAGTACTGAATGCATGCACGTCTGGAGGCCGTGCATGCAGTACTGAAGGTATGGCGTGACCATTGTCTTATATAAGGGGGTGATCACCTCCTTATCCCTGCTATCAAAATTCCTGTATATTATTGACAAGACCCCACGAGCTACTATTGCAGCCCGTCTGCACTGCTCAGAAAACTTCATATCTGATTGCACCATTACCTCCAGGTCTTTTTCATTCTCTACTACCCTGAGTTTAATACCGAACTGTTGGTTCATTACTCTGGGGTTGCTGCTACCCATATGCAGCACGTTGCATTTGTCAATGTTAAACTTCAGTTGCCACCTCTCAGCCCATCTGCTCAACTTTTTCTAGATCCTGTTGCAGTAGGGTACTGTCATTTACAACCCTACCCACCTTCGTATTGTCTGTCTGCAAACTTGGACATTAAGCCTGGTATACCTTCATCAGTATCATTGATAAATACAGAAAACAACAATGGGGCCAACACCAAACGCTGGGGCACTCCAATAATAACATTAGTCCATGAAGAGCAGTGTCCATTGATTACCACTCTCTGTCGTCTCCCACTCAACCACCCTTTCATCCAATGTAGCAACATGCCCTTAATGCCATACTGCTCCAACTTGTACTGCAGTCTTCCATTTGCAACAGTATAAAAAGCTTTCCTGAAATCCAAGTATATGATATCAAAATTATTTTTTGCATCCAGTTCCTTTGTGACCACATCATAGTATCCAATCAAATTGGTCAGACAAGACTTCCCCTTAACAAACCCATGCTGTGCCTGGATGTCTGTGTCTAGATGATCCTGCAGTGCATCTTTAACCAGTGACTCCATTATTTTCCTCGGAACAGAAGTTAAACTAACAGGTCTGTAAGTACTCGTCACCCTTTGTGATCCCCATTTGTGAATTGGAGTTACATTTGACATCTGCAGGCTATGGGGACTTCCCTGATTCCAATGATGCTCTCATAATTATGGCTAAGGATTTGCTTACTTCCTTTTCAGCCTCCTTTAATATAACTGGATAGGTCCCATCCACCCCAGGTGCTTTTCTTAAGTTTAACTTCAACAATTTCTCCTCCTCTTTGCTCTCAGTATTCAATTTGATGGGATGGGGGAGGGAGTTGTAGAGAAATTAGACTTGTTTTTATGTTCAAGTCCGTTTTTAGGTATATTAGTGAATAAATAATAATGCCTATTGTCTTCATCACTGTCCATTCCTCTTTCTCTCTCTCTGCAGATAAGAACTCGACTCCTAATGGATGGATTGTCATGAAATTTTACATTTCACTCTGTTAGAGAATTTGTCGACACCTTCCAAATTTTGTTAAAATCGAACCAAACGAAATCTGGCCCAGTTATTTTTAGACGCTTTATGCGAGCGCGTACACACACACACACACACACACACACACACACACACACACACACACACACACACACACACATATTCGACCCCTAAGAATAGAGTAGAACTCTACTCCTGAGGGACGAATTATTATATTTGACTCGTATATGAAAAATTTGTCGATACTTCCGAAATTTCATTAAAATTGGACAAAAATGAATCCAGCAATTACTTCTTTGTTCCATACAATTTGTAAGGGAAGAAAAATTCACAGATTTCATGTAGTATTTTAGATAGTGCGTGTACGCTTTGCGTGTGTTCTTACATTAGACTCGTGAAAGTGGTAACGCTTGTGAACAAATACACATATACAGAGAGAAAAGAGTTAAAAGTATATGGGAGAAGAGTAACAAATATTATACGGTTGTAATTAAACTGGACGTCTAAGTTGAGAAAATAATCCATAAGTTTTATTAAGTGTTCTATGTAGTTATAATCTTAGTAATTAATTGATAAGAAGATAACTATATTTATCTTTCATTTCTATTAATCACAGAAATAGAAAAAAATCAATTTAAGAAAGAACACGAGCCAGCAATGAAACGTACTATATACGTTAACTGATTTATTCCTTTTTGATTTATCTCATTGTTCAAAAGTTATACAGTGACAGGCATTACTCGTTCGTATACAGAGAAGCATAATAGAAGCAAAGAGATAAACATGGAGAAAGAAACAAAGATAAGAAGAGGGGACAGAGAGAGACATGCGGCATTGTTACTATGGCAATGTCGCATCTGAAATAGTGGACATAGTGTTTTTTGTTATGCGGTTTCCCACAAATCCGCGTTAAATACTCTGTTAACATAGCAAAGCCAGTCAGCGTGGGTTATGTGTGAGTAGTGTGTTGTTTGACTGGCCTCTTCGTTACTGGGAGGCGCGATCACCAGGAAGGAGCCTCCCAGCATCCGTCCACTAGCACGAGGAGCCGGACCAGGGAGTAAAAGACATCTGAGGGGCCGTCCACACTCTTGCAGGAGCGAGAGTGGAATTTTACGTTGAGCATGCACTAAAGTCATTCGGTGGTATCATACTGCAGCTCCATATGTGACAATTGGTATAAATACTGCTGAGTATAAAAGGCGTTCAGTTGGTCCTTTAAGACCCCAGTCCTTGCGGGTAAAGCGTGCTAACATAGTAATGTAATTTTTTATCTTTTCTTTGATAGCTTGGATATGGGGGATGAAAGTTCTTCTGTCGTCCAAAATTACTCCTAGGTACTTCACCGATAGGTAGTTTTTCAGTGGGCGGCCATTAAAACGTATGGTAGGAGGTCTGGAGAAGTCCAGTTTGCCTTTTAATAGGAGGGTTTTTCTCTTCTCAGTGGAGACTGAGAGTTTATTTTCCGTGGCCCATACGGACAGAGCAGCGAGAACAACAGTAGCCTGGGTTTCTATGGTGGCGCGGGTGGGGCCCTCAATGATAATAACCATGTCGTCGGCATAAGAAAGCTGAGTAGTGTGTGGGTAGTCCCTATTATTATGATATAATGATGGTGTGTAATGTGCAGTATTGTAGGAATGCCTTGGCATCGGGGCAGGTGCGAAGGGCGCTACCGCCAGGCCATATCAGTTCCCTGCTAACCTATTTAAACACCTCACGGAATGGCGCCCCTAGATGTCGTATCAGGATGAGAGCAAATGGCGTGTTTTCAGATGGTAAATTCAAGCCTGAAAGCGTCCTTAAATCTGAGTACATAGCAGCATAGATCTCTTCATGATTAGCACGTAGGACTGCATAAAGAGGATATTAAAAATAAAATAAAAAACATTCCGCTTGATTTTGATTTAATATTTTTAATTTTTTTTTTTTTTTTGAAACTGTCCGAAATAACGGGGTCACTTGGATATTCAATTACTGTTACCATGTAAACAGAAATCAGAGAAATTTACGGCAAAGTGTGGATGATTCACTTCCGCGAAACAACAGATAGTAGAGGCATGTGATACAAGAAAGCAAGCGTATGAGCTTTACGTACCATCATCCAAAAAAAAAAAAAAAAAAAAAAAAAATTCACACAACCATTCCCTCAAAGTTTATCCAGTTCCTCTTTAAATTTATTTAACCTATCAACTTCCACAACGACAGATGGAAGTTTGTTCCAGCAATTAACCACCCGCTGGCTAAAGGCAAATTTCCGCACATCTATTCTACATCTGGCTTTCCTCAATTTGAATTTATGCACCCTCAGGTTCGTAATCTCACAAAGGGGAAGGATCCCATCAGAATTCAGCGTGCTCAACCCGTTCAAAGGCTTATACACCTCAATCAGATCACCTCGCAGGTGCTTAGTCGCCAGGCTGCAATTTGCAGAACATAAGCCTCTCTTGGTAAGTGGATCCCTTCGTAACCCTCGCCAATCTTATTGCCCTTCTCTGTACTCGCTCAAGCAAATCTACATCCTTCCTAAAATGAGGCCTCCAGACCTGTACGCAGTACTCAAGGCGTGGCCTGACCATTGCCTTATACAAAGGGATAATCACCACCTTTTCTCTGCTAGCAAAATTGCTGTATATCCTTTACAAAAAGCCATGACCTGCCCTGGCAGCCTGTCTGCATTGCTCAGAAAACGTCATATCTGACTGAAAAATTACTCGCAGGTCTTTTTCATTTTGTACCACCGTAAGCGTAGTACCACACAGTTGGTATGTTCCTCTGGAGTTACTTCTACCCATATGCAGTACTTTGCATTAAACTTCAGTTGCCATTTCTCAGCCCATCTGCCCAAATTTTCTAGATCCTGTTGCAGTAGCACACTGCCATTACCCTGCTAACCTTTGTATCATCCTCAAACTTCGACAGTAAACCTGATATACCTTCATCAATATCATATAAATATACAAAACAGTGGGCCCAACACAGAACCCTGTGGAACTCCACTAATAACATCAGTCCACGAAGAGCAGCGTCCATTGATTACCACTCTGTCTTCTCCCACTCAACCACCCTTTTATCCATTGTAGCAACTTACCCTTAATACCATTCTTCTCCAATTTGTACAGTAGTCTTCCATGCGCAACATGTCAGAAGCTTCCCTGAGATCCAAGTATGTAATATCAAAATTCTTTTTTGCATCCAATTCTTTTGTAACCACATCATAATATCCAATCAAATTTGTCAGACAAGACTTTCCCTTAACAACCCATGCTGTGTCTGAATTATTGCTGCAGTCTTGTCTAGATGATCCTGCAATGCAGCTTTAACCAGTGACTCCGTTATTTTACTCGGAACTGAAGTTAAACTAACTGGTCTGTAATTACTCGTGTCACCCTTAGATCCCCCATTGTGAATTGGGGATACATTGCCCATATCCAGTCCGAGAGGACTTTCCCTGAATCCAAGGATGCTCTTATGATTATTGTTAAGGTTTTGCTTAGTTTCTTTGCTGCCTCCTTTAATATAACTGGATAGATCACCCCAGGTGCCTTTCTTGTGTTTAACTTCAACAATTTCTCCTCCACTCTACTCTCAGTTATTATAAAATCATTAAGCACCCTGTTACAGTTTCTGGCATTTCTCTCCCTGAATAACCCCATGTGTGAATGTAGATGCAAAATACTCATTCAGTTTGTTAGGTATCCGAGCAGGGTCATCAACAGTTGAACCATCGATATCAAGTGTACCAATCTGATTTATCCCCTTCCTTTTAAAGTTTATATAAGCAAAGAAGTCCTTGCTGTTTTTCTTAGCATTCTTTGTCAAATATTTCTCGTAATCTGCCTTCGCTTGCCGAACCTCCTTTGTGACTTGATTACAGACTAGCTTATATCTGCCATAGGCTTCTGTGTCTCCTGATAATTTATATGCATCCCATGCATTTTGCTTCTCTGTTACGAGTCTCATTAGTTCATTTGACAACCATTTAGACTAAATCGTGAACAGTATTTCTTAATCTGTATGAAAAGCCTAGTAACTTCCACGATTAATTCCTTGAATGCTTCCCACTTAGAATATGTTGTTGGTAACATCACCAGTTGGTCCCACTATACAGAATTTAAAACTGTCTGAGGCCACTGTTGTCACCTTTACGGAAGCAAAAATACTTCCCTTTACCACTGACGGTAATTATATCTTTAAGTAAATCCCACATCACTACACTGTGATCACTGCACCTAGTGGTTCCTTTATTTGAAAATCCTTAATACACGTATAATCACTGCTGATAACCAGATCAAGAGTATTATCCTCTCTGGTTGCTTCTCGAACATGCTGCTGCAGAAAACAATGACCACTTGTCGGGGTAAAGGTAAACCATCATTAGCCATTGCAAGATTAAGGCCTCTCCAGCCTTTCCAGTTCCTTCTGTTTTGTGCAATGGCTATCCATTTACTGCCCACGAACTCTTCAATTTCATTTGTCCATCTCCACAACGGAGATGTCTTCCAGGTTTTGAAAAGATACTCCTCTTGGGTACCATTCTGTTAGTTTCTTAGTCCATCTCTCATTATATCTTAGCTACGTGACCTGCCCAAGTCCATTTCAGTTCTTTAATTTTGATAAGAATGTCCTTTACTTGAGTTTGCTGCCTAATCCACGCGTTTCTCTCATCTAACAGTCTGATTCCCAATATAATTCGTTCCATTCTTCGCTGTGTAGTTAGTTCTCAGCTTCTCTTCCGTTCTTTTGGTGAGTGCCCAAGTTTCACTTCCATAAGCCATGGTGGGGAGTATACGTTGGTTTGTAATTATACATTTCAGACAAATTGGGATATTGCACCTCAGTATGTGACTATTTCCTGAATGCTATCCATCCGAAATTTATCCTTCTCTTGACTTCCAGCCATTTATCATTATTACACCTAATGACTTGTCCAAGATAAATGTATAAATCCATCCAGGGCCGACGCTAGCGTTTGTGGCGCCTGAGGCAAAAACCTTGAAACGGACCTTAATTCATATCGTATCTTAACACGTGTGTATATATATATATATGCTGTGCGGTGTGTCGCCTATTTTATACAGCGCTTGTGGCAAATGGCCTCACTTGCATACCCTAGCGTCGGCCCTGAATCCACCTTTCCAATTTCTTGTGGCAAGTGCCTTACTTGTACACCCCTAGCGTCGTTCCTGAATCTACTTTTTCAATTTCTGCTCCTTCAATAATTATATCCCTTCTTGTGGCATACTTGTTCATTACTTTTGTTTTAGCTATATTCATCTTTAGTCAGAAATCCTTAATAATCTGCATAACTGATTAAGATTTTCCTCCGATTCTTCAGGATCGTGGCTTATGATCAGAATGTAGGTACTCTCCATTCACATTGACTCCTTTCTGCGACCAGTCTAATCTTCTGAAAGCTTCAAGAGCAGCAGTAAACAACTTCGGAGATATTGTGTCTCCTTGTCGAACTCTTTTCCCAATTTTAAATTTGCTACTGTCTTTGTCTAGTCTAATAAAGGAGGTAGCGTTTTCATATATTTTCTTCAAAATCATAATGTATAGGGACGTCTGTGCCTTGTCTTTCCAGTGCCCGAAGCATTGGCTTGATAATCACATTGACAGAAGATAAGGGGCTACTCTTCCCTAATTGCAAGAGTCACCCGTAAAGACTGGGGACTCAAGAAAAGAACTCTCTGCCTCTTCTACAAGGTAGTAATCCTACCTGTCATCACATACGGCGCTCCTGTATGGTACAGAAGAGCCAGTACTGTAGTCAACCGAAGAAAACTTGAAACCATGCCCCGCTCAATCCTGCTCACCGTCTCTCTCGGGCGTACTGCACTGTCAATACGCACGATCTCCAGGACTTGATGGGAGCCCTGGACCTGGAGGTCGTCCGGGGCGCGATGCTCTATCACCTGGCCAAAGATAAATCTGTCACCTTTCTAAACTTCACCACCGATCCGACTAACAACCTCTCTGTGGGGAAGCGACGACTTGCTATCTTTCTTCAACAGACCTGGCAACAACAATGGACAGCCACAGATAAAGCGACCGTAACCAAAAAATTCATTCCGGACAACCTACCCGAAGTTACCAACCTGGTTCTCCCCAAGTCTCCTGGCAACCTATCTTCTGACTGGACACGGCGTCATCAGAGGAAAACATCACCCTGGGCCTCACCGACAATCCGTTCTGTTCCTGTGGCCAACTTGAATCATGGGAGCATCTGATGTACCAGTGCCCATTATATGAGGATCTTCGGTGCATTCTGATATCAAAAATTCAATTCATCCCGATACTCCGGGAAAAATATCTCCTGGAATCAGAGGACACCTATGCTGCATTTTCCAAATTCGACCAAGACCTCTTTGGAAGGTGTAGGACTCTCCCACCACCACAGGACCTACCTGATTTAGTCTTTCCACCAATTTTCCTAGATGACACCTGTTCCAGGATCTATGACACTTCAGGACTAGAGCTATGACCTTCAGCTCCGTTGCCAATGCCACCTGGTGGTCTGAATAGGGTTCTCTTACCCGATTCACTCTAACTCTCTATCCCTCGGCGGGGGGAGGAGACAGTTCCCTGTTCCTCACCCTGCCACCCCTTTTCCCACTGGTGGGGCATGGGAATGCCCACTGACTCCTGGGGTTGTCTTCTCTATTGGCCCCCATACTTGTCTTTTCCCTCAGCTTTCAGTCTCCCTTCCCTCTCTATCTTTATTACTAGCGTCAAACACATGTAAAAATTTACCGAGCCGAACACCCAAAGTTTTAATTTTTATATTCCTTTTGGCCAAACCCAATCCTAGTGGTGTTTTTTTTTTTTTTTTTTTTTTTTTTTTTAGGTCTTAGATACTGAAATTTCAGGAAACTAGGTGGCGGGACCTGCCAGAGTAAACATCTAATACTCGTCCACCTGACCTGCCTCCCAGGGCACAGTTTAGAAAACGGTGGGCCCAACAGCTAAAAGGTCAGATGAACAACGTTACACAACACTAGAATATCCATACCCTTTTAAATCTCTGGCTTCTACAGTGTTCTGTATCACACGACAATGTATGCTACTAGGAGTTGGTGGGAACCCCTGGTGCCGTTAGACCCAAAACACACTATACACTATTAAAAGATGGGGGTGTGTGTAAAAATAAAGGGAACCATAAAATGAAAATGTTATATCTCTCATAATCCATTCGTTATAGGGTAAATTGACTTAGTTCTACGGAAACTATGTTAAATATAATTATCAAGGGGAATTTAAAAAAAAATTCGCTATAAAGAAGTTCGTTAAACAGAGGTCCGACTGTACTTATTATAATTTTACCAACTGTCGAAAAAAAGGCGCGGAGCCACGAACTTGTCAAGGGCGCCAAAAACCTAGCTACGCCTCTGGTAATGTGAATCAGATAACACTGCTAATCAGTAGCCAGTAACAATCGTGGGCTGTTTTCTGTTGAGGCCCTTAGGCATCTCTATGATCAATTATCATGAGCTGTGATTTATCCACCCAAAAAAGAGGGTAATGAAAACATCAAGAGTTTATCTAAAAGCCAATGTGTGAATTGGCGGTGTTTATTGACAATTTCTTTGGTGGTTGAGAGACGGATGAAAGGGGTCAGTGAAAAGACCCCTTCGCACAACATCGAGGAGTCGCACAGAACAGCGCTGTTTCCCTCAGTGAACTGAAAGACCAAAAACAGGCGGACGAACAAACAGGTACAGAAGACCTGACCGGAGAGGAACGGGAAGAGAATGACAACGAGGGGTCCAAAGGATGTAAAGAAACAATGAGAAGTGGGACGGAGATGTTGCTTCAATGCCCCCTTTTTGAACTCTTTCTATAAGAACAGACACCGGAAGGCTCTTCTGCTGTTTCCTGCAGCAGCTCTGATTCATGTCATTATTTCACGTTTTTTGCGACATCTTTAGGCCTAACGACCGTTGTGTTTCCGATTATCCTGCTGTCATTGAGGTTGCATAACGGCCGTTACTGCTGATCGAATGACAAAAGGCGAGCAGATGATATTCTTCAGTCCCTTATACGACTTAATTGGCTTTGTGTCATCAACGATAGCTAACGATGTCCTCATTAATTAATGCATCAGCCAGGTGGCTAGTATTTTCTCTCTCGCGCTGTTTTTGTCAACAGGATATTCATGACCTAAAATATCAGTAAAGTTGTCGGAAACAGCACATCAGGAAATCGTTTTGCATGGCGAGTGGAAACACTTCCTGAATCTGACTCAGAATCGCCGCTTTCTGTGGATTACTGATATGAAGTCTCATCGACATTCCAGAATTAGAAAGCCAAACTGTTTAACAATTGCTTCGTACTAACACTTATGTAAATAAGACGATCTCTGGGACCTCGTTACTTGGTAGGACCCATAAATATCTATACACTGATTTTATAGAGAGAGAGAGAGAGAGAGAGAGAAAATCCCCACCTTTTGCGGCTGGGGATTCTCTCTCCTTTTGTGAAGTCCAATACATGGGTATTTTGTTCGTGGACACGCATATTTATAAATTTTTCTGCTTGCCTTATATTGTACTTCAAACTGTTTTAAAGTTTGAAGTGAGATGTATAAAAGGGGAAAAGAGAAAAGCCAATAATGTATAAATCACCTAAAATCAGGAACTAAGGATCGAACAGCTGAATGAACTGGAAACAAGTATAAATGACCTTGTATTGTTGCTGCGCCTTTCGCTGTCTTCTTGGCATTGATGAAATTAAATTTTTCTGGTATGACTCATACTGTTTCCATTAATTCTCATCTTGGGCTTCTCTTGAGACGAATTCTTCTCTGTATCCAGGCAGTACTCTGATTTAATGTGGTTATCAAAAGCGTGATCTCTAAGACGTCCTTTTAACTATCAACCATCCCTCTTAAAATTCATCTCAGGGGCATGTATCTCTATACCATAAAGGGTGATGAAATTCCTTATGAAAAACGTGAATAATTCCTTTTTCACAGATCAATGTCCCAAAAATACAGTACATTTCTAGTTTACTTCAATGCACTTTTAAGTAAACAAATGTAATTAAGCAAATACAAACTCAACAAGCCGTCAGAATGGTGCAAATTTTATAGAGAATCTCTGGAGAAAACTGAGGTAATGTGTGTTGGAAAAAGACCCAGACCATAAGAGAATTAACAGACGTCGTAGATATGCTGCATTTGCATAAAAAGAAATTTATTGTAACTGCTAAACCTAATTTCTTCAACGTTAAGAAAATGCAAAGCAGTAATTGTCACCAAAGTTGAAACTACAGTTGGCTTGTTTATAGTTCATCTTTGTGTTCAGTCCTCCGATAAATTTACATATCGGGTTTTAATCGACTCCTTTAATGAAAATGTTTTTATTCTTTCCATTTTTGCGTAATAGATTTGGATTGAAATGTTAGTCCTTGTACATACCCTTCCTAAATTACCCTTAAAACAAAACTATTCCGAAAATACAGATTAAATGCAAGCTGGATTTCATTATCCTGTGTTTGTCTGGGTGAATGAACTGTGCATGCACGAAGAATGTTTAAATATGCATTCTTCTTACAAGCGCAGTATATATTACTAATTGCACATAATTTTATTTTTTTAAATCTCGAAATTTGTTATCAATCCATCTGCCAACCACACTTCACTGTTGTCAGTGATATTCCTAACGATGGTTTCGTTCCAAAAAAAAAAAAAAAAAAGTAAAGCCTTTCGTACAGTATATTCGTAAATAATAATTTCATTGCTTCCTCCTAACAGGGTTAGGAGGAAGCAATGAAATTACTTCGGGAAGAGCAATCTTTTATGCATGGATGACGTTTATTCGAGTGATCTGACACGAGAGAGACTCAAAGAAATGGGTGAAGGTGATATTTTAAATTAATGCCTTTTCAGATTCATCAACAGGAAATGCTCAACCTCATTGATGCATCGAAAAACCGTTAGGCAACTAGTGGCATGTAAAACACATCCTTTTGGCAGCCGCATAGTTGAAATTTTCTTAAAAAGTAATCTGGATGTAGCGGGATTCCTTCAATGGACAGTGGGGAGAAAAACTTGCATGACAGTGCATTAAGCCAGTTTCCCAACGATTTTCTTGCTCCCCTTGAGAAACATTAGCTGTCTTCCATCATAATCAATCACGTTATCTATTCCGAGCCAGGCTTAGTTAATGCTGATATTCTGTGATAGCGTAATAACAACCCGCACGAGAAGATAACACTTTGCTTGTGGATATGTAAGTAGGACCTAGAAGTCAAACAACTTTGCAAGGGGCGTGGACTAAACAGGTGTAATAAATACCCGATCCGTTAGTTCGGCCAAGGACAGGCGGCGTGTGCCGAGAAGGGGTTGAAAAAGACAGTCTCAAGGTGGTCTTACTTTCTCCATAGTTACTTGATTCATAATGAGATTCAGAGCATTGGAATTCGGCTCACTTCCTTCTGTGACAGAGAACGGGGACTAAGTTCTAGGTTACACTTAAGTTCGAAATTTTTCTGAAATACGAAAGAGGGACGTTGAAACCTACCTTCAATAATTCCCTTTGTGAATGTAGAAATTTATTTCATATTAATAATTCTCAGGTCCTTGCTGTTCGTAAGACAAGCCTTATAACATCGACGACTTATCTACAATTATAAATGAGACTCTGTTGAGCACGGTGGATCTATTGAAAAAAAAGGGAGCAGCTTAGTTGCTGGAAACTGAAATTTTTTTCTGATTTTTGTTTTCTTGCTTATTGCTCACTCGGTAACATTTTAATTCAAGAAAATCTTCAGTTTTCTCTCGCGTCGGCAGTATCTTTAATAAATTTTTGAGCCTGATGATAGGGGAAGCTCAAGGTAGATTGACAACGATAAATAAAAAGATAGTTCAAGTCAGTGAGCATGCGCAAGTCAGATTTATGGAGATGAATACGATCTTTATTTGTCAAGTAAAAATAGTTAAATATATTTAGGTAAATACTGAGAAAATATAAGCAAGTATGTTAGTCACAATAATATTAATACCTGATTGGTACCACACATTTGTGTGGTACCAATCAGGTATTAATATTATTGTGAGGTTAGGCTTATCTGGAATGATAAAGGTTAGGCTTATCTGGAATGATATGCAATTGGACGCATCTGGGCAATAGCTGGATACATCTGTTGCCATGGATTTATTTTTTTTGGTTCATGTCTTTGCCTCCTTTTCTAGCGAGTACCCGCCTTTGTTCAAGTCAGCATTTGTAATCCCTCTTCACGTAAAGAGATATTCTTAGATTCAAAACTGCCAACTATTTTTACTATTGTAATATTCGACTGGAAAGCTGAAACTTGGACAAAATTTGAGCATAAACTTGCAGTATATTTCGATCCGTTATTATTCCATTAGCTTAACACAGCTTCCACTCAGGCGAATTAGTCAAGAGACAAGGACAAGCAAGTCGATTTTATTTGCGCCAAAGTCCTCAAAAGGTACAGTTCCACAGAATGCTGGGTTCTTTGTCAGTTTGGATTGAAAGCTATACCACAAATACATCTAATCAAATGTGGTCAATGGTTTCTTTCCAACTCTGCTTCTTGAAGTTGGGATTCGCCCAGGACGTTATGCAGAAAATTTATCTATTCGACTTCACCGCACACAAACGACTTTAAATATTTGTAGTGACCAGTTTAGCACTGGATTACTAATCTCCAGAAAACATTCTTGAGACTCTGAAGTGCTCAACTTTCTAAAAATTTATCTCCAAATGCTCACAAGTATAAAATTCTAAACATTGCTCATGCCAATAAAATTATTTGAAACTGTAGCCATTATTTAAATAGCCGGTTAATCCCCGCTTTTACAGGTCAATGAAGACTTGGAAATTCAAGTTCCCTTTATTCGTTCATTCATTTATCACAGGGAAAATATCTCAAGGAGCGCAACAAACCCTTGGATCTGGTGAGATTTCTTATATTTTTAGTAAAGCGATTGTACTCAAGAGTTCTTTGACTGTGGGCCATTTGAACTTAAATTTTCCTCTTCAGTTTTTTCCCCTCTAAGTAGTGCCAAGAGAGCCATATTAACAGAGCTAACAACACAAAATAACTTAGCCACTATTAAAGATTTCCTAAAATGCGTTGGTATTAGCTAACTTGTTTTATAAATATAATTCATAAATTTCTCTCTCTCTCACGAGGTACAGTTTCTGTGTGGGCAGCAAACAAAAGTAGATTTTTAGTGTTTTGTTTCCAAGTTAAAATTATTAGTATATGTATTAACAATTTATTCGAAAAATAGCGTGAGTAATTATATACTAGTTCTTTATTCTACATCAACAGAACAAAAATACCAAAAAACAATTATGGAATCTTCCTAAGCATAGTTGCATCAGTGAACAGAAATATGAGATTCCATTTTTGTCGGGTGAGAAGCATCCAGACCCAACGTAAAAGGAATCCTCCTCAAATGTTTGTTAATAAAAAAGAGGCCACCGAATATGCACCTGGTTCCCCAAGAAACCATTTCACCTAATCAAGTATAGTCAATGATTTATAGGGCGCATTATGCCCATAGAAGCTGATGAGCCAGAAAAATACCTAAAACAACCAACCAAAACAATCAATGATTTATGCTATTTGTTACTTATACCTATGTTGTCCATTTGCTTCAATTCAAATCTAATTGCTTTTCCAATCTATTGACCTTGAGCAAGGACTTCAATTAAAGTGAGAATAGAACTGTAATTGGGAAGGCTGGGAATGTACTGGTTTTATATTATGGGCGCTGGATGAGATCCCGGATCTTTCTGAGTCCACCTTTGAAGCACTAAAAATAATCTAAAATTTAAAGGTCGGTTTGAGCCGGTTGGTTTTCATATTTAACTAAAAATTATCAATTTTTAGTTAAATTTGAATCAAAGGCACGTGCCTTTCTAATAAGCATTAGGAAGATGTGAATTAATGGCATTGTATTTACAATCTATTGCATACATTTTTACAGAAGCATACATTTTTGTAAAAAATATATATATTTATATATGTTTCCAGGTTTACTTTTCCAGTTCTCGAAAGGTAAAATTTATTTGTTTTCATTTACTGTACGATAGTAAACAAGGAACATAATGAAAACCTCTTATGTATGCATATAATATCAGCAAGTTTTCACCTATGTCTGTAGGTTTTAATTTCGCCCCCATTCTAGCCAGTACTGTATACGCTTACCGCATTATTTACAGTATAATGAAAAATCACAATGTAAACTTTTATTTTGACAATTTTATTATATTGACATTTAAAAAATAAAAAAAAAGGAAAGGGGGGTCGACTTTGCACAGCGATTAAGTGTTTAAGGACGAATTTTCAAATATAGAAAACTCTCAAATTTCATTGCCAGAAATGCTGAAGACTTGGAATGAGTGTTTCTGCGCAGTCCTCACACCTGGACAGGTATTAGGGTGCACGCACACCTGTCCTTTGTGAACGAGGTGTAAGTTTACAGAAACTCCATAAACAGGAAGAGATTGCTTCTGTCTTCCCGTAACCTGCTCTCCCACGAATTGCGTCTCCGCGTAGTGGACTGTATAGGCTGAAAGGGCTGTCATGGCACGCTGAGCAGCGGTCCATGTGCGGAGAAAGTCTCATGGCCGTTAACTGAGTCATTGGCCGGAAAGTAGGCCAATGGAGCGTTCGTAGGCTGTACGTGGAATGAGTTTGTCAGAAAGCGGAAATATTGAAACCCCACTGCGCGAGTAGTGTAGTAGGCCCGTGAATGTCCACGGTCTGCTAAACACCGCTGTAGTACAGCGAGTCGCTAATCACCATGGAAACATCGCTTAGAACGGTGCGGGAGAAATTATTCGTCTGACGTCTCAACTCGCAATTTCAGGAATGTCGTCAGTTTTCTTAGAATGTGGTTCCAACAGCTTAAGACTCGTTTGAAGGGGGTACGCCTTTTAATAAGCGCAGGTTATCATCGGTATAACGCTTAGCCGAGGAGCGCCAGCTGGTGAGAAGAAATGGAATCCTAGAAACTGGCTAAGGAAAGCATTTTGTTTTCATTTAATTTTTATTTACAGTTCGTGTGTACGAGTTGGGGGGGGGGGCGGCTAAGTAGTGATGCGTAACCCATCCTTGAAAACTGTGTTTACTGAGTTGTCTTGTGCCAGGTACTACACAACTGAACGCTAATTGCACACACATAGGGTGGACCAAAATTCAGCAAGACTTAAAAATGGAAATATTTAAACAAATATTTAAAGTTTCAGGATTTTTTCTTTTGTTTTCGGTTATCTGAAAACGAATCTCACATCTGAACTGAGCCCAGAAAAAAGAATATTCTCGCGGTGGTAAGTTTGATTCAACGCGAAGTATCCATGATGTTTCAAGGTCTAATACGATAATAATGGAAGGCTAGTGGATAAGTTCCGGGAAATTACATGGAAGATACTCTCTGGAGATAGGAATTTCTAGGATTAGTCTCGGGAACATTCAAAGAAATAATAATAAAGCTTTCAAAATCAATATTTACCATCCCACGTTCCTTTTAATCATCCTACAAGCCTTTAATGAGGATGGCACTGACAACTTTCCCTGGGAAAGGAAAATGAGGGTGGACAAAACAAGATTGAATCTTTTGAATCTAACTAAAATTGAAATTCATTTTTTAATTGCTGTCAGGACCAAATGAATGCCATAGGCTTTATTCCATCGTGACCGAGTTAATCAGCCTTTGGAAGTTTATATAAGTTTTGGCCCTTTTCTTAAATTCTGATTTATTTTTCATTCCGCAAAACATCAGTGTTTACAGAGACGACAAGACAAAACCAAAAACCCGTTAGAGTAGGAAATGAGACTTAAGTAGATCTCAGTAAATAGATGATAGCTGTGGAGAAGTTATCTTATGAGCATTATTATTAATACGTGGTATTGGGAGTTTGAGAATGCAGCGTGCATAGAAATATCAGTCTGGATCTCATTTATTATCTCACTGAACAATCGGATAATTTCGACTCGAATGCCATGATAAAAGGACTGCATAAAATGTACACAGAAGTTAGCGGTGGTAGAGAAAGCCAAAGTCTGAACAGTCACCTAAGAAATCTATAACACAGTATTCAAGAGAGTCCGGAACGAGCGTGACATCGTATTCTAAAAACGGATACGATGCTGCTTGGGAAATATTTGGTTTTGAACAACAGCGATGCAGGCTGGAAAGAGGAATTTTGTAAAAGAATATGCAAAAGGACCTGCTGTCAAATTAAATCGAAACCGAGTCTCTTGGCTGTTATTTGCTGTAGAGAAGATTTATGGAAGCGATAGAATTTTTTTTGTGGAGTGATTGTTTTTCATGCCCTCCACATTTCCATTGTAATGCGCACGCATTTTTGGATTAACTTTCCTCACTCGTGGATTGGAAGAATCAAACCAATGGGTTTCCAACAAAGTTCTCCAGCCGAACTCCTGCGGATGTTTTTCTGTGGTGATAAAATGCACATTACGAAACTCAGCAGTTTATCTCAAACACAGCTTTATGAACGTTGCAAATTGCGTTAAATCCCTTTTACTTGTCAATGGGTATACGTCCTATTATATCAGAAAGTTAATACTTGCAGATATATAATTCCCAAAATGTAAGTAAAGTGAAAAATATATTGTTCATATTCTATGCAGACAGGAAGGAATCTACTTGTATTCTACCGAAAAAATATTAATAAACTCGAGTAAATGGCATGATGTTGAGCTTCAAGGTAATCGAGCCAAATAGGAAGTTTTCTCAGAATCTTAGATACTGGAAGTCTGTGTTGTCTACGTTCTAGAAAGAAGAAAATAATTCACCATCATCTTTGTCTATCGCATTCAACAGTTTCTGGAGACAAAATCGTATAAGATTGATAAGATTTTGCAACATCTTTGTAACCCTACATCAAGGTTACAAAGATGTTGCAAAATAACCCCCACTGGGTATTCATTGTTCCATGGGACGGTGTACTGAATCCAGCTAAACACTGGTTTAGCTGTAGCGAGAAGGAAACTCTTGTACCGCTCCATAAATTGACCAGACAGCAAGCCAAAAAATCAGTTCAGGGACTGTCATTAACTCGATGGTCCAAGTACTCATTTCCTAATTAGAAAATATGAAATATTAACGAGAAAATATTCTTCATCGATCTTGTTCTTAAAATTAACATTTCTGTATATATTTATCCTTTCCAGAAAAAAAATAAACGCAGCAAACTTGATACGTTAAAAACAAGAAGAGAAAAAATAAATTAATAAATAGCAGACACCTCCGCGCGAAGCAGCGAATTCAATATCGATCAATGCCTACAAATGTCAGTGTTTAACCAAGATGGCGTCTAATGATAGCGAAAACACAGGACACCAACTTGATCACACATCGACGTTCAAAGCAATTGATTTTCCCTTTCTTCCTCTCTCTCTCTCACACACACATTCCAGCCTTGACATTAGCAATGCCTGATTGTACGGTTCTATTTCTGTGTCCGACAGACGCATGCAGACAAGCAACTGGCATTGGTGGAAAGATCAAGGAGAAACTCACTAACAGCGCTGTTAGCAGTTTCACGACTGCAATCCGTTCAGGAAGGTTATATTCAAAAACCGTCGTTGCGCAAACTTGTTTACATGTTGCGGAGATATGAATGCGAGGTCACGAGCTAGTGGTTGTCCCCGTTCTCCGGGGTGAATAGCCTAGTGACCTATTTCTGCTGCCGAGTGCCTAGGGAAGGTTGCTTTGTGCGTGCGACTATCGACGCTTTCTTCTCCGAGCGCTACCTAACGCCGAAGTCGCTGAGCCGTCGGCAGGAAGTACACGTACACGATTTATTGTTATTGCGGGGGTGACTGACGGTGTGGTGGCACGTGCTGTTTTTCCGCCATAAAAAAAGTGCGGTTTCTTTTTTTTTTTTTCTTCTTCTTTAACTGAATATTCAGCGATGGAGGAAAGTTTCAAAGGCTGAGCAATCACCTGGGCGGTTGGTGAATTTCATAGCCGCCACTCCACCCCTTTTTCTCCTCCAATAAAAGAACGTACGGGAAGCAGGTGAGCCCAAAAAGCCACCTGCTTTATTTTCTTCGTGTGGCTTTTTTCTTTCGATAGGTAAGATTCCATCGGTCGATTCCTTGACCGATTTTTCATATACTTCCGGTTGATTCCAAAACAGGTGTTTGCAATTTCCGGTTCAAATAGAAAAATCAATTATTCCCCCTCCCCAAAAATTGCCACCTGTTTTTTCACACTTTTTTAATTCCAAAAACAAAAGATTGTTGAAGCCAGGGATTCAATGAGTTGGGAAGGTGGAAGAAAAGAAATTTGCTAATGTTGAGAGCTGAAATTGAGAAATAAGTTTCAAGAGGAAATTGGTATTATCCAGCCAATCTCACTATGAGGGAATTGAACTCGTCACTGTCAACCTTTTTGTAGGTCAGGGTGTTTGTCAAGTGTGTTAATTAACATGTTTATAATTCATTGGTAAATTTCTGATTTAAATCAGAATTATTTTTCACTTTATTCAAATCAGAATTTTTCACTTTATTCAAATTTTAATAAAAATTATTAAAATTTGAATAAAGCAAAAGCTGTCTTTTAGAGACTTGTGATTTTTAAAAACAAAATGGAGTAGTCACAGTAACGTTTACAGTTGCACAAAACAGTAGTTGAGCATTGGTCGTGACTTAAAGACCCAATGCACAAAAGTTATGCGGTATTTAAAAAAATTTAATTATTCTAAAAAATTATGTATTTTTTAGCAAATAGACCTTGAGCATCGGGAAATATATCAGTTTAATTAAATCTTGTCTTAACCGGCTCATAGAATATAAAATCCAAAGAATATTACGTGTGAAAAGTATGCACACTGCTGTTCAAAGCTTAAACGTTTCTTTATGAACTCGATTTGAATATTTAAGCGACTGCATTTTCATTCTTTTTATATTTTATTTTCTTATATACTTAACACATTCATGCGTAATGTTTATGATTTTATTTTCGTAAATAAACTTTAATGTTATATCATATTGTTATCGATTGAGACAAGATATGATTTAATTGTAGTAATGAGATTTTCTTAAAAACAAAGTGAAGGGACACCATTCCTTTGGTTCACCCAGAATTTAAGTACCGGTAGAATGGAAGTAGAAGATATAAATGAAGAATGTTTAGTTCTGCAAGTTTCGGATCAAATTGAGGAGAAAGTGAAGTTATTTAATATTGGTAGAAAGGAAAGCAGAACGGTGGGTTATTTATGACAGTGCTGATTAACTTGACTGCTCTTTTGTACAGAATCAGGAAATTTTCGTTTTTTTTCTCCCTCCCCCAAGACAGTATTCAAAATTGAATCCAGGATTTCTATACAATTGATTACGTTACCGAGAAAAATAAATATCGTGGAGCACGAGAGTTGACCTGCTGATGTAAGACCATGACCTAAGTTGGTTGGGTTGTTTAGAATTTGCGTCAAAGCAACTAAGGCATTGAAGTGTCTAACTTGACTTTAAATTATTAATGCCTCCTTAGCCAAGTGGTCAGGAGCGGAAGTGCAGTAGCACACGCTCATTGAGTAGACCGAGGTTCAAGCCCCTGACTGCTAAATACGGTCGATCTGCCAACCCGCACTGGACTAGAGTTGCAGATTATGGTCCATTTCACTCAACATGAATTGTTGAGGAGGCTTCCATCCTGCAGTGGGTTGATAATGGCTGCAGTTTACCTTTTTACATAAAGTACTGTACTAAAGTTTTGTTGTTTTTTTTTTTTTCTTTTAACAAAAATCCCTCTAGAACCAAACGAGCGTTGAAGCTCATTTGGTTCCATTTCTATTGTGTACTGAAAGAGAGGGATTTTTTCTTCTTTTTGTTTTTTTGGCAACACTGAGAGAATAACAGTTTACAAATCACATGAAAACTTAGTATTTCACGCCTAAGTATGAATTGCCTCGCTATCGCACTACTTAAAACACTTCCCTATCGCATCAGGAATCGTTTCTTTAAGCAAGTAAGATACCACTTGATATAAATAGGGAAATGCTTTTCATTTGAAATAGTGGAAGTTTCAGAGGCGAAATGTTCGTTCCTTATGAGAGATCTATGTCATTACATTAAAAAATAAATAAATAACTTATGCAAATCTTGGTTTTTAAGGCTACACTACAAGGGCATATATCCATATTCACAGGGAGGGGATGTGTCTCGCCAATCAGTCACTCCGCAGCAGACAGTCTTGTAATCGTGAGCACACATGGCGGTATGGTAATGGGCGTTGCCAGAAATTTTTCTCGGGTAGGGGTACGTGGGAATACAGTGCCTGTCCATCTGGTGCATGAAGTAATCTAGGGGATGGCAGTTCTTTTCCCTTCCCCATTTTCATGCCCATGGCTTTGGCAGTGACTGATGTGCGAACCGGGTTAAATGTTGGTTATGTAACGACCAAAATGAACTACTTGGGCTGGATATCCTCTTTAAGGGGAAACATTTTAAGCTGATAAAAATACATATTTTTTGTTAGACGTAGTTTGATATTTAGTATTTTTAAGTTTGATTCGGATGATGTCAGATCGTTTAGGGGTTCCTTGGAGTATCGACTGAAAAACGAGACCTCTAAAAATTCCACTACACTCCGGCTAGAAAGGAGAACGACACTAGATGTTAAAGGAATCCCCTACATGGTCGAAGCTTTAGAGAAAGTTATTCAATCTCATACAAGAACGCCTTCAGCAATTTCAATAAAACCAGGAAAGTTTAAAAATACGCGCACATAACAAAACAATCATTAACATAATTGTCGATTTAGAAGAGCGAGAGGTCAAGTTTACTCAGTTTTACATCACATAACGTCAAGGGAGGGTTGAGTGAACGTAATGGTATGCTAAGAGAGGTGACAAATTACACCGCTCAGCCTATTTTAATTTCAAAACTTGTTCTATTTCACTACTGCATAGCCCGATATGGAAAGCCAATCTCACTATGAGGGAATTGAACTCGTAACTGTCAACCTTTTTGTAGGTCAGGGTGTTTGTTAAGTGTGTTCATTAACATGTCCACGCAACCATCTCCTTGCCTGGCCTACTTAATCCACAAGAAATTTATTTTTGAATACCTTAGTTAATTTTTTTGAAGTAAAGCAATAAAATTCTGAAATTGAACGTTAAACCCAAGATCATCACCCACTTTATCACTCCCAATTTTGGCGTTCCACATTGTAAACCAATGCATACCTTACCTGCTCCAGTTCACCAGCCAGTAGATGGCTTGCATGGTTATTAAGTGCATGTAGATGATATCCGAAGATCTCAACTAAGAAGCAATTATCAAGTTAGAATGCGTGTCGTAAACTTATTTATGCCAACCAGAACGGAAAGTCTGTGAATGATGGAGACATTTGGATTTCTAATAACGTGTGGAATCAATTTGAGTAAAAGATTTATATAAAGTGTTTAGCGATTTCAAATTAAACAAAAAACAAAGCGTACTAAGAACGGGTATTCTGCCGACATGTAGTGCATTTGTTTCTGATAATAAACAAAAGAAAGAAAGAGAGAGGAAGTCGGTTGAGAGGTGTAAATTACTTTAATCTGCCAGAGCAGGAAGATAAAGCTAAAAGTCCGGCCAAGGAGAACTTATCCAAAGAAATATCACTTGGGTCAATGCACGTCGTATACACTCTTGCGGTCCGTGTATTGCACAGGAGAGAGTTTCCGGCCTGGGCGTGTACTTTTCCGATCTCACACAGCCACCTACTGGACTCAGCTGACTAGCGAAGGGCCCGCCATTTAAGCTGATGTTCGCTGCCCGCGTTGCTCATTATTCTGAGAGAGCCCTCTAGCGGTGAGAGATGCCGCTCCTGAGCACTAAGATATAGTCACTTTGGTCCCGAAGCAAGAAGGAGGGGAGAGGGACCGTCAGTCGGATCACAGTCGAGATGGCCTTCTAGGAGGGGAAGAGGGTCACCGTCACTTTTCACAACTGCCCACAGTTATCATCACAGTAACGCCCTCTATCGTTAGCTTTCAAAAACCCACTGGATCTAATCGTCGGAATTGCTACCTGCTGATGCTGGTGTTCAACAAAAAGGGTACATAAAACATCTTGCTCTGCAACAAAAGGGTTGCTGCCGCCTGTACTTCCGGCACGCGAGCTAACAGGTCACTAAAACGATTTGGTTGTTCAGGAAAGCGGTTCTCAACGAATACTCTCAATGCCGTTAGGTAGCGTTCTTGTATGGTCTCGAGCGCCTTCTGACTTTGGACATCTTCTATGGAAAAGAAAAGAAAAGAAAATTGATTCAGTTGAAAATCCAATGTGACTGTCATACGTATTGGTTTATTTAAGCCATGAATTCATAATAAATACAACGTTCAGCTAGTGGATTCAAGCCGTCCAATATTCAAGTGTCTTAGTGAAAACAAACGGTTCTCTAGAATTAATTTGCGTTATTCTTAATTGTTATCTTAGTACTAAGGATGTTGAAGTTGCCATGGGCAATTCTCCACCAAATACTAAGTGATGGTGGCATGAGAAAACAGTTCCACCAAAAAAGCAGTTCGTCATATCAAGAGAAAGCTACTGTAGTGAATGAAGTCACTGAAGTCACGTGGCTTCCATGGAACTGTACAAGTCATTTTTCTCTTATTCACATCATTGATCATATGATTTTTTCATTTTCATGAAGGTACCAAGTGAATATGTTTACAATAATGCTTGTGAATATGTGCAATGATCCATTATCCATTAAGTGAAAACCGTGCCCTATCAACAGTGAACGTGATCTGTGCAGGAATATGCACCTCCCACTTGCGATCTGCCATCACTTCAACAGAGATCTCGATACTTTTCATAAGGTACTTTATATTTTTAGAATATATTGTTTTAATGAATTTTACTAGCCAGAAATTATACAGGAGGATAGCTCATGGCATCAACAAACGGATTACGTCATAACGAGAAAACATTGAAAAAAATCCAATACAATGGTCAGACAATGACATGGCATTCAACTCACCTTGGCTCTGCATAATGACCACCTTTAGACACACGTATTCTTCTATTAACAAAACCATCCTCCGAAACGTGGCAGTGAGTCCGGCTAGATGCTCCACTAGGGGGCCTGCTTCTAGCCGTAGTTGTTCCAGAGTGATAGGTCGGCCCATCATGGCCGCTAGGCAGTTTTGTAAAGTCATTAGTCCAGTGGATATCTCCACCTGTAGTTCCGATTCAGGATCCGATACCTCTTGGACACTATGGATTGCTTGATACGCACAGGTAGTTAGTACTAGCAGCTCGTGCCACTTGTGTGTAAGAAGCTGAAAATAAAAGATCTGTTTTAGTCAAGAATAATAACATGAATATTGCTTGATTGTTCAAATTGCTGAATTTACTTAAACGTAATATTTGTTTTCACAATCGTTGAAATTGCAAACGGAAACTAGAATTTAAATTTTATGCTGAATTATAAAGGAGATACACAACACGATTGATCAGTGTTAGATATTTGATATCTAATACTTCAATCATTCTGAATTAGAAACCGTTAATGTAATTGAAAATACTGTGCTTATGAAACTCCTGATCATAAATAAAGGGTTCAATTTTATATAAAACCAATGTGCTTTTTTTACATTCAGAAGACTAAGTTTAGCAGCCCCTTTATTATTTTGAGAATCTATTTTGTATTTAGGTAAGTCACGACTTCCAAGGATTTCTTTCGAGTTCCTTCCACCAAACTCTGGAAGTCTCAATGTGTTGGAGGACTCAATGTGTTAGGAGTGTTACAGTTAATGTAATTGAAAAGACTGTGGCCTCCAGGAATGTGTCCACTGAAGCAGTGATATCACTGTAGAAAAATGGATGCCAGCCAGGTATTTTATTTATTTTTTTTTTTTTTCAAATTAAGAAATAAGTTAAAGTCCGATGGTGCTAGATCTGATGAATACTGGGGATGGCTCAAGATTTCAAAGCAGCATTCATGTAGTGAAGCCATGGCACTGACAGACTTGTGAGCAGGAATATTGTCATGGTGGAACAAGACTCCTTTACTGAGTTTTCCTCGGTTTGTCTTTGATATTTTCACGTAAACGCCTCACAAGGTCTGCGTAATATGCCCTTGTGACTGTTTGGCCTTTCTGAAGGTAATCCATTAGCAGTATTCCATCATCCCAAAAAACGGAAGCCATCACCTTGCCACAGAAGGACTCGATTTAGCTTTCTGTAGAGGGTGATAAGAGCTGTTTTTACTGTTTAGATTGCTTCTTTGTATCTAGCCGAAAGAGTCTCATCCATGATATCATCCCCACGTCTCATCTATGATCACAAACCCTTGCAAGGAAATTTGCTGGATCTTCTGGAAATCGAAACAATGTTCAATTGACAACTTTTGTGATCTGCTATCGACAACTTTGGAATTCATTGTGCTGACACCGTTTTAATGGCGAGGACTTCTGTTATTACGTGGTACACACGTTCATATGAGATACCCTGGCGATGTACTGAACTGTCGATCAGTCATCACCAGATCATGCACATCTGTCAACTTCTGGTGTTGATGGTCGCAGTAGGTTTTCCACAGCGTTGGTTATCCTACAGGCTCTCCTCTCGTTTAAATTCTGCTGCCCACTTCTTAACCATGGAACAGGAAAGGATATCCTCCCCGATGAATCATATCCTCATGAATTGCTTTTGGCGTTAGTCACCCAAATATTGGATGACTGCACGGTGACCGATTTTTGTCCATCTTTCTTCATTCACACAGCTTTGACTTCAGGACCAGTAAATAAACAAAGACGCCATTGAAACTGCATGGAACTTGGCGGGTTACTATTTCCAGTATTATGGATTAAGTACAGAAATTTTTAACGCTGTACCAATATCCTTTCATACTCAGGACACGAACTTTTCAATCCCCCTCCTAGAACAGATGTTCACGTTGAATCTCCTAGACCAACGCAAGCGTCTGAGTTTCTATCTTCAGGGGACTACGTAATTTATATATATTTATCTTAATTTATAGACTTAAAAATTAAAGAGATTGATTTTTAATTTAGCAAATGATTTATGTACGTATATTAAGTTTAAAAGAAACGTCTACAATGGTACGTTTCAGACATTTTCAAATTATTTTTTTATAAATGATCTATTCATAAGTGACCATATGAGGTGTAATTAAGGAACAATAGCACCTTCATCTTTATGCCTTCTTATTTTGAACATATTTTGAAATAAATTTACTATAGTAAAGTAGTACAGGTTGTCAATCAGATCATTTCTAAATACACTAATGAAAGCAGAAGACCTTTTCTAGTTTGATTTGTGTTAATAATATTATTAGTATCTTCTGAAGAAAGGAATAAGAATAACGTCTCGAAACGTTGAATAATAGTTACTAATTTAATACAATAGATTCATCATAAAATGCGTCGTGTAAGCGATTTTCTTTTAATTATTTTTATAAAATTTGAATTCAGTTTTAAAGACATTTTCATTTTGTTTGTAATTCTACAATTTTTTTTTTAACCAATGAATGATTATTTATAAAACATAGGTTTTCTGGTCTTTAATCATGTAATTACTGTTAACATTATTTCCAAAAATTGAAGAGGAGCTATGAGATCACAATGCTCGTGTGTTTACCCTACCCCAAATAATTCTTGTGTTCACAGTCTTATCCAACAAAATTATAAGTACTAATTATAAGATGTACTCTTAAGATGGACGATCCACATTGTCCTTTGCCATCAAAGGACGATATGGCCATATGATATGCGTGAGGATAAACCCGAAGTACCCTTATTGGCATACTTTTAAGCACGTTAGCATATATGTGCCCATTGTCTTCATATCCGTCCGTCCACATGTAATAACTAAGCTCCTAGTGGATAGATTTTCATGAAATTTTTTAGCATTTGGGCCATTTAGAAAGATTTGTCGAGACATCTCAAATTGAATTAAAATCGGGCCAATATAAATCTGCCAATTATTTACTTGTTATTTTTTGATGCGTAGGCTATCGTAAAATGTGGCTGAAGCTCTGAATATTGCGCTAGTTGGAGGAACGAGTGATCAATGTGGCGGATGCGCAGAAAAGCAAAACGAAATGGTCGCAGTTCGCACATAAGTCCTTACTTTTTTTTTTTTTCGTTACAAATCATGAATTATTATTATTTACTAATACGCCTGAAATGTAGCGAACTGTATGCATTAACCAATTTATTTCGATTCACGATTTTGAAAGCACCGCTTAGAGATTCTTCTTCCATTTTCCATAGATGTATGTATTTTCACTGTAGCTATAGATTTTTTTGTGTGGTTTATAATAATTATTAATTATTACTGGAAGATTAAATGAGTTATTTTACAGTAATTTATGCGTCAGTATAGGTTTTATACATTCATCATAAACTCGTATTAGAAATATTGAATATTCGCATGAAATATAATAAGACTGTTAATTGGACAGCAAAATAAGGGTCAGCTTTGTCTGTGAAGATGAAGAATGGTTAATAAAAATATTTCCTGAAAATAAAAGTGGCGAATTTGGGAAGAATAGAAAAACTGAATGGAACAGAGTTGCGTATTCGTTCCTGTTGGGTATTCCAAATCTGGTTTTTGAGTAGTCCGAGCAAGCTTTATTACCTGAGTATGGACGGCCACAGGAAGCTCAGTATAGAAGGGCAGCCGCTTGGTCCATTGCACGAGCTTGTAGACTATATTGTCTCCAATCTGACAGAGCTTGTCGCTGAGTTCGGCCTTGGCGTCCATTAATTCCTGAAGATTCCGTAAAGTTGCTACGTCCTCGAAGTCGTCGCACTCTATCAGCTGGCTAATCATAGCCACGGCCTGTTCGGTAGGCATCTGACGATCGCGTGAACTCGTGACGCAGTTCTCTAGTTGATGACGTAGATGCATGACGTCGGCAGGGCTAGTGAGAGCTGTTTTGAGGATCTGGCCGTTAGCCCAGTCCTGGGTTGGATACCGCTGTTGGGGCTTTGGTGTCTGCTCTTGCCGTAGGTGGCCATTCTTCTGCCCTTTTTTCTGTTTCTTGTATTTTACCTGAGGGAATAACAAAAATCTGCTTCAGAAAAGCATGCTCGTACCTACCATGGTCTATTTTTCATGTTAAACCAGCCATGACCAAAGCTCCCCCCTACACTCCACTTCATATCTTCCTAGTAAACAATGGTTTGCAGTAGTTAGCTTCATCATTCATGTATATACATTTGAGCCTGCAATTATCCGTGTTGTGGATCTATGCTTTGAAATCACATTAATATAAAATGCTTCCCAGGATCAGCGAATCGATGATTATACCTTTATAGCAGGCCGCATACAGTGCAGAGCGACATGTTATAAAAAGTTTGGTCATGGCTAGTTGAACCAATAGCTTAAAAACTACCAACAGATTTACAAAATTACCACAACCACATTTTACTCTGTATTTTTATTGTTTTATTTTAAATTAATTACACTAGTGTCTAGAACTGTGGTCGGTGTATGTATGTATGTAGCCCAGGGGATAAGCGACATTTTAATTTTGGAGATCCGCCAGTGAAGTTAGGAATCAAAAGGGATCCGTGGTTGATGTTTTGTTATATTTATATAATTCCAAGTGTTACTCAAGTTACGAAAGCTGGGAACCACTGGTCGAAAAGATGAGCAACAAATAAAAAAAATTCTATTACTTTGGGTCAAAATAAGTTATTCGTGATAAGTACAGAAAAAAGATTTCTGAAGAAACCGCACTGAACCATGCCTAAGTTCTTTCGTACCTGCAAAGGGTTTCAAATGGTTCTAATATGCAGAATCATACGAAACCCTTTGAAATCGATCTCCTTTTCAGTGCATATTATCCACTCGGTACATAACCATTTTTGAAGTTGTTCAGACGATACTGTTTAGGCAATATTTTGAAATAGAAAGTCATGGGGAGAAGACTGCTAAGCAGAAAATGTATCAAAACATACTTTTATTTTTGCCGTAGAGATTATCATATCTCAGATTGAAAACCGTTGCTATAGGAAAGATTAATTTGATGCGTTCAAGAAAAGCGGCCTTTGAACAAAGTGACCACAAGTCTATTTCTCTATAACCTCAGCACAAAAAATGGTCTTTTTTTGTGCTGAGGTTATAGAGAAGTATAGGAGTCAACAACTAATTCGGAATGACAACTGACTGATTCGCATGACATATTCGAATCAATCGACAAGCAGCCTTTAAGTCCATTCAAACTGATCTTCTGGAGCAGTGGTTCTCGAGCGTTCTCCCTCCCCCTCCCCACAGGGGAGTTATGACATGTTCTGAAAGAGTCTTTGATGTATTAAGAACTTGAACTGATTTTGCTCCCACTGTGCGGATGGGATGTGTTAGCAAACTTATTGCTTTGGAGATCGGGTGAGGATGAAATGCTGTGTGTTATCAGGAAGAGATAAGGAAGCAGATCATGAGCAATTGCACACGATCTGCTTCCTCATTTTGGTGAGTGGAGAATTACAGTCAGGCATATTGCAATACTTGAGCTCCATGAACGGATTCCTGTTATCTGAGATTCAGGAATTTTCGTCGTCAACTGATACCCCGTTTGAGGGGAGGCTATTGCCATGAAAGGATTCATACTGGTGTCTATCCCCTTCCAGTTGAGTGTGTTCATATTTTTGGTTCTCGCACTCTCATTTTTTTAAAAAACTGACAGAATATTGTGAAAAGTTTTATACCATTTAGTATCAGTATTGGCAAAATAATGCTAGGAAACAAGTTTATGTCGCATCCGCAAAAAGAAGAAACAAAGTAATCGGTGTCTTCATTTACCCATTTCTTTCAGATATTTGTGCAATCCAAATTTGGATAAACCTGCAACTTTCACAAGAGTAGATAGTTTATTCAAACAAAATCACCCTTTGACTAAAGGAAAATTTTCGGACATCTGTTTTGTAATTATTCCCTCAATTTAAATGTTTCCCTCTTGTGTTGAGATGTGATTTGATCAAATCTCCTCTCTTCTAAATAACCCAATATTGCAATGTATTTTACAATACATTTCAATAATTTTCCTTTGCATTCCCTCTTTTGTCAATTTTGACTAGTTATTCATTCTCCGGCTTCGTTCTCAGCTGCATATGAGACAGGAGGAGGTCGAAGGTCCGATTCTTCTTGCTGACTGCAGGATCAACAACAGGAATAGAATGTGGAGACTTCAAAAATCCGGTATCAAGCGACGAAACTAACCCACGGTGCTTTTGTCGTATATTTTATCATTGTGACACGAAATTCCTTCATCTAATAATTTCGGTATTCTGAAAAGTGTACGTTTCAGAATACACCCAAATCATTAGATGAAGTTCAGCTTAACACAGCTGTATTGGCATTATACCTTATCACATACTTTCATAATAATGTCAGACTCTATGGATCCGTGTGTCAATCAATTGCACTTGATTCCTACCAAATCCAAATTTAGTCCTGCAGACGCACTAATTTAGTTATAAGCGATGCTGCAATTTTTTTCCGGTGACACGAGCTTTCTCAGGATAGACTATAGGTCTTTGGGAAATTTCTCAAGCATCATGCTAGCGAAGGTCACACTGCATGCATCTGAACAATTCCTCATGACCTTGCTCTGGATGTGTTCCACTTACATTATATTTTTCTTTAGACAAAAATGAGTTTCAGAGAGTCCACCATAAAAGTTACCAACCTGAAATCTCCAACGTGAATTTAAATGACTTTCGACGATACGGTTATTAATTGAGATTCCATGCTGCAATCATTCAGTGTCTTACATATCGACTTTATAAAAACTTAACTATCTGAATGTATAGAATTATACTTTTAGTAATAATCACTAATATCAGGAATGATTGCTTTTTTTTTTTTTTTTTTTTTTTTTAAATCTCTCCCCCACCTGAGATTTGTCCTTGTCTTAGACACCAGCTTTCCATTTTCTGGGGAATATTTATAGACCGAGTGAAGTGAGAACTTTATTAAGCGTCACTTGAATTTTATAAAACAATATAAAATGAATGAATGAAGTGCGTTTAAGGAGGAAGAACCCCATAGAAAAAGATACAATGGTGAAAAAATTGCAAGATGGTTCACTTACGATAAATTGCCACAGTATTACTCTCTTAATTTTCGTCACGCTTTAAAACTTTTTAAGATTATTTGAGTCCTTCAATTCAGCTTTCGCTGTAGAAGAAAGTGGAAACTGCAGTATTATCCGTTGAGCTCAATTAGAAGGTAATGTCAAAGGGCGGCCATTTGAGAAGAAAAGAAGTAATCTTAGTTAGAATCCAGACTGGAAATTACGGTTAAAAGATGAATAAATAAATATTATTGGGTTTCGAGTTACACGGTTTTTATTAGATTGAGACAATATTTCAATTTACATGTTTAATACATTCCGTGAGATTTTTGCTTAATTATGACTGAGCGTATTTCAAAGTGGTCAGTTTTCTCCGAGCAGACAGCCCCAAATTGCAGAGATATCTGTAAAGGCAGTGTGGAGTTTCGTAGAGGTGACCAGTGTTTATATCGGGGACGGCGGATCACAGAATGTAACATTTATTAATGTACATATCTCATGGCTTAGCTATGATGGAGAAAATCCAAGTTTCATACAAGCCCTGTTATCTCATCCGAGACTGACTCAAATCTAACTCGAGGGGCATAAAAAAAGTTGCATCCGTGCAAAGGGAATCGAACCTAATTTTCTTTTATATATATACACAGAAGAGTAGCAAAGTATGAAATGTATTGCATCACGAAAGCATATCAAGGAACGGTGCAGAGCCTTTGAAGTTAATTAAATTAAACTTAAATTCACGTTTTAAGTGTTTATCTTCCTTTTTCTCTAGCCTAAAAACCGCGGAAGTGAAGTTGCGAGATGTTTAAATAAACAGATGGCCCAGTCTTCCGTTCTAAGAAAAGTGTGCGCTTTTACATTCCTTTGAACAGACAGCTAATTTAATTGCGTTCTTTTTCCCCTTGTTTTAACTGTACTTCACATCAGATTAACCTGCAGTCTGTTGATGATAACCGTAAAGTTAATTTTTGTGGGGATGTTTTCCTGACTTCTGTCACAAGGAAATTGAAATACTTTTACTTGAAACCTGAATGTAACATGCATTTTGGGGAAAGAACCCAAGGATGATCCACGCTGCTGTGAATGAAGCTAAGAGTCACGTGCACCAAACCTTTACCGGCCATTAAATGTGGGTAATATAACTGACATCATTTGCCGGCAATTTAGCGCACACAAAACTTTCGCATGGGTCCAAACAGCGTCATGTGACCAACGTTTTATGCACACCAAACCTTCAGTAAATGTCAGTTATTATTACCTCCAAACTTAACTGTTTGTAAATGTTTTTGTATTATATGCTTATACTAACTGCAATGTGGTATTGCTATTGGACATATTAAAGAGTTTTAATATCTTCCAAATTTTGCATGGAAAAGTATATTGTTTCGTTTAGTTTTTCCTGGTCCTCTGGTAGCATTAATATTTCGAAAAAAATTTAGAAAACTGAAAACAAAGATTATTTTTGCGAGTTTTTATTCATTAATTCAGTATTGATGAATTTATAGTGAGAGTCTGTCACTCCACAGATTCTATTGGGATTCTAATATCCTTGAAAAAAAAAAAAAATATATATATATATATATATATATAGATAGATATATATATACCTTGTAAAGATTGTAGACTGCTCCTGAATTTCTCCCACCGGGCATCCTGTCTTCTCTCACGGCTGCAAACAGAAAATTTATCGCTTATACTACCCTAATTTCAAATGAGAAAATGCACAAAAGCTTTTAATAATATCGAACAATATATAGCATTTATATTTTATAATTCATATTTGTCTTATTTTTTTTTTTTTATAAACGTAACTGTAACAGCAAACATTTTATCTTTAGTTTCACACTTTGAGACAGAATCATTATATAACGAATTTTTTCCTTATTTTCCTCTTCCAGAAAATCTTTTGTAGACATCATTGGAGATGATAACCAATTAGAATAGTAACTGTAATTCTCAAAATTACGTTTACTATGCTAATATTACTCGAATAATTCCAGCAGTCTTCCAACAAAACTTGACTTGTAGAACCAATGAATCAATCTCACAAATCCTATCATTCTAACAATAATAGCAGGGCAGGATAAAAAGCTGTAACAGTTACCAACCCCTTTGACTCCATAAGAATATTGATAAGAAAATCCTCCTGTTTTAGAGAATGGGGAAGAAATAAGTCCGGTATGCTAATCTACTTCCAAAAGCCACTCAGAAAATTCTGCAGAACATCTCAGAAACATTTCGGCAGAATATCTGCGCCATCTTTGTTAAATCATTGAAGTACTCCTTAATTAAGTAATATAGTCCAGATTCGAAAGATCAAAACAATCGGGCCACTGAACAAACATGAAAAATACGCGAGCGTTAAGAGGGGAGAAAAAAGAAAAGAACGAAAAAGATGGCGGAAAAACACGCATACCTTTTTTCTTTTCCCCTAATCCTAGCAATGCTGGCAGTGAATTCTTTTTACATACTTTTTTTTTTCTTCCAAGGCTGACCGTCCAAGTCAAAAAAAAAAGCGACCATTAGATCCTTCGGGTACGTATGATGCAGGTCAAGGTCGAGAATGAGAGTCGCGGGAAGCCTTAGTTCCCAAACATAATTAAAACGAAAAAAAAAAAAAAAAATGGAAAACCGAGGACAAGGCCAGGAGGAGGAGGAGTGAGCATTTCCCCTTGGCCTCAAGTAATTCCCACTCGCGTCATAGTGCTCGCTAGCATAGCAAATATTGTTAGTTCTTTTTTTCTTTTTAATTCCTTAAATGCGTCCACCTAAGTCCTGGCGATTGTTTCTCGAACGGTTCTTCTGTTTTCTTATTTTTTTGGCTATACTGTCATTCTTATAACTCGGCACCTTTACGAAGAACCTTCCCCGTGAGGAATCACTTTCGTACCCCCAGTACCTGTTTCCCCTCATCGTGCTGTCTGCTTGTGGTGGGTTGCAGAGGTGACAGACGGATTCTGATGAATCCTCTTGGTGGCCGCTTATAAATTATAAGGAAGCGCATCAGAACCTGTTATTATCTTGTCACTCAGTTACGGGAAACTCGACTGATGATGATGTGGTGTTTATTATTCTCGACACAAAACCGCTTTCCTCCAACTCCATTTTCTGATCACACTCATTACAACATTAAAATAATTGCTCTCTTTTTTTTTAGATGAAGAAAATTGTATGGGTGACGCCGCACGTTCGAAGATACATCTGCGTTTAAGTTGAGCTATCAGTGGGCTAATAGATAAACTTAAATACAGTTGCGCGATTGTATATTGTTCTTTTCACCTCTAGCAGTAGTTGAGATATTGGATGATGCTTGCTGTTTGTTTGTGTAAACTTGAACTTGCAATGGGACTGTGCGTTTGTAACTATGGTGCTAAGCGAGATTCATTGCGATCGAGTGAAATCTGCTGTCACGCTTATGTTTACCTTTAGAAGTGTTGCCAGAGAGAGAGAGAGATGTATTTGCGTGAGGACTATCCTCTTTTATTGACAGCAGTTTAAAAAAATCAATAACTCTGAAGTTAGACAGTTTGGAAGTGATAACATTTATCTTGTCGCGTTGTATTGGAACTACAAGGGTTGAACCACCTTTGCAATAAGGGTTTTTGAAAATTTACTTGTTTACAGAAGTAAATCAACTTGTTTGTAATCTCACCTGGCTGGAACATCAGAAACTACCTGTGTCATCGTGATGGGCAATCCTCTTTTTAAGGGGAGAATATTTTGGCAACCCGTGGCTCTACTTGCTTGTGTTTTAATACACTGAAATCTCGATTTTACGATTCTCTATTTTGATATGCTTTTTTTTAACCCTGTTTTTTTTTTTTTTTTTTTTTTCGAAATTGCGTGTTTCTCACTTTTTCTATCCTCCTACATGAGCTTTGCTGTTTTATCATTATCAGACTAAAAATGGAACTTATTTTCAAACGCTAAAAAGGGCTTTTATTTGCAAACACTATCTCTTCGCAGCGACAACGTACAAACCGAACTCTCTCTCTCTCTCTCTCTCTCTCTCTCTCGATTCAGATGATGCCACTGATCCAGTCCCTCCACTGCTGTATGCATACCTCCGTACAAGACTCCCATTACAGAAGGAGAATCCTCCGTAGGCTTTCCAGTATCCACTATGGCTGACCGGACCTCCTACGGAATTCAGCTGGTTATTTGCTCTCCGGCCTGTCATCCTTTTCCTGGACAACATCAAAGTCGCAAGATAGAGCACTCTGGAAGATCAACCCCCCCCCCTCCCTCCGCCCATTCCATGCATTCCTGAAATTTCCGACGCAGGACGACTCCTGACTTCGCTGAGTTTTGTATTTTCCACTATCGTGGAATGCTTCTTTAAATGGTTCTTGTTCTTACACCGGTACGACCACCAGGTCACAGAAGTTTACAATAAATCATAAATGCAATCGTTAATTATATTTAGCAGTCATGGGCTTGAACCACAGTCCACTCAAAGAGCTTGCGCTACTGCACTCTCGCCCCTGACCACTCGGCTACGTGGTTGATAAGACGCGTGAGATGCCAATGTTGAAGCAGTTTCCTGTTTTATGACATTACAACTTGTATATTCTCTTTATCTTCAACTAAAACGTGCTGCATATCTCGTGTATGATGTGATCAACATTCAAGAACACTACAACAGTCTATACACTGAGCCTCCTTTAGCCTTCAAAACAGCTTGAATTTTCGCCGAATTCTGAGGCTTCCATCAACATGATGCACCAGGCACTTCCGACTCGTCAGACCAAGCAGCTGTTTTCCAATCCTCGATAGTTCAGTGCTGGTGTTGCTGTGCCCACAGGAGGCGTGCTCTCTTGTTCTTCATTGATAACAAAGGGACGCGATGTGGCCGTCGGCCGTTGTAGCCATTCGCGACAAAGTGCGACTAGTGTTTCTTTGCGATATTTTGTTCTGACGTGATGTGCGACATTGTGGCCCGTCTGTTTGCTTGCACAATTCTAGCCATCCTCCTCTGACCTCCCTCATCAACAAGCGATTTTCTTCCACAGGAGTGCCGTTGAGAGGATGTTTTCTATTCGTCGAGCCATTCTCGATACACCATTGAAACTGTGGTGAGTGAAAAGTTCAAGAGAACTGCCGTTTCAAAGATGCTTTATCCTGCACGTTCGAAGTTCGTTAGATCACTCCTTTTCCCCATTGTTGCTACAGTTTGTACGCTTAACTGATACTAGACAGGTTGTTCTGCTGCGTTTATATCCACAACTGTGATCACGTGACTGGCAACATTGTGGGACAAACTATGTATGCACAGCAGGGGTGTACCTAATAAAGTGGCAGCACAGTGTATATAGTAATTTAGTTCTTCGTTATATAAGATTTTTCTAAACAATGGACTTACATTAAATTATACATGTGCGCCCTTTTTATTTGTTTTTTACAAAAGTGAAAAATTGTCTAACAAAAATAAATACAGTATATAAATTACAGCAAAAAAAATGATTTTAATAATTTTACTGTACTTTATGCATTTCAGTATGTTGTTTTGCGGTCTATTGTTTTGATTTTGCTCCAAAGCAACTAAGGATATGCAGCCTTAGTTCGTGTACTCTGCTTAGTGCATAATAAAGATCGTGTGGTCACGTGCACAGTTTACTGACAGGCCTTTTTATGGAGAACTATAATAGTAGTACTCAATTACTGCAGTTGTGCTGTACACGGAGATTGGCGGTTGAGAAGATTTGCCCAGTGTCATCACCCGCTAGCCTTAATCTCAGTGTGGTCTAACATTAATCGGGCTGTTGATACCCGCGGTAACACAGTGGTTACGATCGCTGTCCTTCCACACGGTGTGAATAAGGCTTAAGTTCGAATCCCGCAAAGATGGGAGGAATTTTTATCGGCTTTCTTCACGTCGTGAACAAGATCCGGTCTGAAGCAAAAACTTTATGGTTACCCCTCTCAATTCCCGGAAGCTCAGGTTTTTCATCCAGCGATCATAGAATACACACAATTTACAGAGGCAATACATCTTCGCATTCGAGCAAAATCAAAACAGTAATCAGCCATTAATGTGCTAAAATGTAGAAAGTACAGCAAAATGATTAAAATAATTTTGTTGCACTTCAACATTTGTTTTGATTATACATATAATTTTTCACTTTCGTTAAAAAATATATATTGAAGTGGAAAACGTAGGCCTCACTTTACTATTAACAGGCCCTGTCCTATTTTTTTCCCTTTTGTTCTCCTCAGTTTGTATATGGACGTCTGTCTCTACTCATAGTGGAGACAGACGTCCATCGCAATGAGAATATTGTCTGCGAAACGGGAGCGATGGATGGACAATAGCTCGGTGGTTTTGCATACCTCAGAAACTGGAAAGGCATGCAACTTCAATACGGAGAGAGAGAGAGAGAGAGAGAGAGAGAGAGAGAGAGAGAGAGAGAGAGAGAGAGAGAGAGAGAGAGAGAGAAAGTTTCAGAGCGGTTCTAATCGCTCTGAAACTTTATCTTTCTGTTTATTTTTATCCTTGAAATCACTTTGCAGTCGCCTTTCTCCACTTTTTATGGTCCCGTTATATTAAGTCTCTGCTGTCACAATCCTTGTTGCGCAGCTACTTAGAACAGTGATTTCGAGGATCAGGGGCAGTAAATTGAGGCATCTTCGTTAGGCTTCACAGTTTCTGACCTCAGGTTCAGAGAGAGAGAGAGAGAGAGAATGAATGAAGTGTCTTTGAACTACATTCTCTTAAGAGTAATCCTTGACTATTGACTTCATAGCAATTGGCGGTTACATTGGAACATCCGTCCTGACACACTTCCGGACACTGGTAAAATGCATTCCACGATGTTAACTCTACCACACGGCGTGGCTTATTCTCGTACTGAGCTGGAGTTTCTATTCTTGATGTCTTGGCCAGTTCTTATCTTTACTCCATTCCGCTCAGTTGATAATCGGCCACTTAACTGGGCTTTCCCAGAACAGTGATGACGAGTTCGGTGTTATGTCTTGCGCGGAGTCTTACTTTCAACTGTATTTATTCTGACTTCTGTTTTAGTCGGCTATAATTTTGTGGTAAAATCTTGTACTTTTTCCGCCGAGACAATCAGCAATATGTGAAAAGAAAGTTTTTCGATTCACTGACTGGATTTAAATTCATCTTTTCAGCCGGTATGGGAGTACACTGCCGATTATGATCAGTATGTCCGGTAAATATAAACTATTCGTAATATTAATGGTGTCATGTTCTTTTGTGTCAATATTGTGATCTCAAATTGGCTATCAAATTGGACAAATTTAACAACTTCTGAGCAGAAGCACGGACCCTGTAACTAATCACGATGTTTTCGAAATTTTTCGATTCTAAAATTCAGCGTTATGAATATTTTCTCCCGCTGTAATCTTTGTTGCAGTACAACGTGAAAGGGCGAAAATCACAGTTTTTGGGAGTGCTTTTGTAGAAGAATGCTTTGCTGTGTGAAGAAAAAAATGGACGCGAGATTATTACGTGCCAGCAGTTTAATTACAGTTAGTAAAATACTAAAGCAATGTTAAAAATGCAATTTCAGTTTTAAATTACTTGTGCGACTGCAAATGAATATTCAAAAGTGAACCTGAGAATATTAGGATAGGATTGCCTTTTCATTTCTGCTGCTTCCTGCGCTGAAGTCAGGCCCGGTAGTCTCTCTTTCTTCAAGGTCTGAAAGCACCTTTATAGCATTTCTCCGACATTCTCTCATCTCTTCTTAGTTTCGCCACCAGCGGAAAGTACTCACAAGATGGCTCTTCCTGTATGCCTTCCGTGATGGCACTAGAGAGAATAGGAACTCTTCTTCCCCTCCGTTTCCCTCTAATGCCAGCCAAAGCAGGAAATTCCTATTCCTGGATTTCGGAATACGAAGATGCACTTATTCTGCAATCCATATGTTCATCAGGTTTAAAAAAGTGCTGCGAGATCATGTCCCCTTTCGGATTACTTTCGTAACTACCCAACACTTCCTTTACCAAAGAACTCCAAATGGTCCTTGTTTTACTTGGACTTTAAGCACTACACTGGAAATATGTTTCTGTCGTTGGTTTCCCCCTATCATAAAGCTCTGCATATTTGTCCCATTCGGATACGATCCTCTATGACACTATTTGCTAATCTGGTTCCTTGAGCATTGGGATCTGCTGCTGTCTTTAGAGAGACCACTACATCGGAGCAGATTCCCTCTGAATGCAGTATATTTACTGCAGAGCTGCACGCTATTGAGTTAGCTTTGGATCACATCAGTAAATGCCAAAACCAACGGTTCATTTTATATTCTGATTCTCTTAGTGTGTTACAGGCTTTAATAACCGTGAGATTTAATTCTCATCCAGTTCTGTCTAGCATATAGCAGAAGATTCACTTCCTCCGTGAACGTGAATATGATATCCGCTTCTGCTGGATTCCTAGCCACATTGGGATTAAGGGAAATGATTTGGCTGACACCGCAGCCAAATCAGCAATTCCCAGAAATAATCGCTGCCTGTCAGTCCCCTATACAGACTACAGGCAAAGAATACACGAGAAAATACGCTCCCAATGGCAGGACTCGTGGAATAGACAGACTGGAAATAAACTATATCGTATAAAGCCTGTAATTGAACCGTGGCAGTCTAGTCTGCGCAGGAATCGTAAGGAGGAAGTTGTTCTTGCCCGGACCCGCATAGGACACAGTCATTTAACTCATTCATTTTTGCTGAGGGCTGATGACCCTCCTATGTGTGAGTCTTGTGGCACAGTTTTATCAATTAGACACATTTTAATCGAATGTCCAGTTTTTAGCAGTATCCGTCTTACCGCTTTTAATCATCTGACTGAGCCATATACACTCAGTCAGATTTTATCCGACAATGACAATGTGTCTGCTATTTTTAGATTTTTAAAGTCAATAAATATTTTTACTCGTTTATAAAATCTACATTTTTCTTATACTTCTTGACATAGTGACCTAACTAATTAGGTCACTGAAAGTTTAAATTATTTTATAAATGACATGGTCTTGGCGCATTATAGCCTTAGTAGCTAATGCGCCAATAAAACCAAAACCAAACCAAATCCTTGAGCATTGAACAGATGGTTGTATTTTAAAAAATAAATGCTAGTTCAATTTATTTTTATGAGAAGAATGTTTCAATGGTCAGTATCTATCCGAATCCACGCTATTATCACGTTCACAATAATAAAACTAATTCTGCTATTTTAATAAAAATCAGAAGGTTTAAAAGATATTGGTGGTCCGCGTAAAATTTGTTCTGTTTAAAGGTGGTCCATTGCTGGAAGGTTAAAAACCATTGCTGTGGAGAGTGATTTGATAGAATTTCTCCAGTTTGACAATTGAATATCTCGGTTCCTTCATGGCATAGTTCTGTTCAGGTCCAACACCGCATAGTTTGTGAAACACTTGTGATCAAAAAGGGGTGGCAGCAAATGTTGATTGAGGAGTAGAAGAGTCTCAAAATGGTTTTTCAAGGCGTTGCCAATAATACTCGTTCTGCCCTTGGTTCTATCATCAGTTCTTGTCTTGATTTTTACGTGCCCATCATAAACACATCCGAACAGTTTAATTGAAATGGCTAAGCAATCGCATATTTCCTTAGTGTAGTTGTTAAAACCAGGATTTTAGTTGATTGGTGTTAATGTAGGAGAAAATTAAATATTCGTTTATTCACGTTTCTATAAATTGAATTATAAAAATAGTCATCAGGTATGAGTACGTATAATGTTAACAGTCAGACATTTAGGTTATTGAAGTGCAGCCCGTCTTTTTTTTTTTTTTTTTTTTTTTTTTTTAATGTTTCTGCTGAGTGCTATGCTTTTCTAAATTATTATGAAAGAGATTTATTTTATACATTATTATTGTTTATTTATTATACAATCAATTTTATGTGAGAATAGTTCAAAACCCGCTCTGAATTACATCCGACAGTTCAATAGATGAGCCGAGAAATGCTGCAAGAGGTTATGGGACATTGTGGCAAAGAATTTTTCTGAAAACCTACATGATTTTAAAGATGACTTATAAAATTTCTGCTTCGAACTGGGATTTGCTAAAATGAAGCGTTTCCAAGAATACAAGACAGATTGCTACTATGCGCACATAGCCAAGCCTCAAGTCAAAGAAATGCCTCAGACTGGCTACGCAAATCTGATGTCGAAAGTGTGAATACTGTTAAAATTGCAGCATGTTTGATACTTTATTTAAATAACTCTGTGCAGGGTAAACTTTACAGTAACAGTGTGTGCAAATCTATCTGCTGCCTATGAAATTCCTCTTGATACAAGTTTCTCGTGAAAAAGTTGTCAAAAACTTTCTCTCTTCTGAAAACTACCAACATGATTTATATATAAATACTGCTTAAATATAAGCAGTATGCTCGAGAGGAATGGCCGAAGCAAATTCCATTCTCAGACTTCGTCCAAAAACTGTTTCGTTGTATGCTGAAACTGTAGAGACCTATTTAAAAAAATAAATATAATAATAATAAATTTTTTTCCAATTTTTGGGATTATTTAAACATTTGAAAAATGCAAATCGTTCTCAAGATGGCTACTTTGACTGGTTTCTGCCCAGCACAAAATTATTTGCAAATCCAGAACTGGATTTGCGAATGATTAATACCAACGTGGATTTTTGCATTTAATTATATCTTATTCTGCCAGTCATCAATTTTAAATACTTCCAATGACATACCTAATCCTTGGTATTATTTTTTACTGCTGTCTTTTGAGTTTCTGGGATGCTGTATGTTTCACGTGGTGCCAATTATCTGATTACAAAACTCTTCATCTCTTTTCGGTGGGTGAACATGGCAAATAATTGAGAACGAATTCATTGTCCATAGGAATGAAGTCATTTTTCATTCTGCAGATAAACAGATATTCTGAATAAATGTGCTAATACATACTGCCTTCATTAGAGCACGGTGACGATAAACCACAAGCCATTTCATTGATATAAGTATTTACTGCATGCTGTATTCATTATAAAACAGGAAAGCAAGCTGTGATATTGGCAAATAAAGGATACTGGAGAGAGAGGGGGGGGAAGAGTTACTTAGGACTACGTGGATGATAGGACATCTCGGATGCAATATAAGCGGATTTCATCATGGTAACTCTTCCTTCCCCATATTCGAGCACGGTAATGGGCCGTGATATATTGCAGGAATTGGTTCACGGAGCAGCAGCGGCCTGCACACACTTGTTTTCAACCCAATACGGCATTTGAGCTTAGGTCGAAATGCTATCAGGAACACCGACTCGGTCCTCTCCTATCGGGGAAATTGAGCGATGTTATTCGGATCTCACGACTGAATACACGAGAGGGGTGAAACGTTATCCTCATTTGTAGAAAGCGAATCATTGCTGTTCGGTGGAATGAGTGGAGCTCCTCTGCTCCATGCATTTGTATGGTGTTTTTCTAATATACTATGTACCGAGTTGTAAGCAAAGAATCCATAATCTTGATTCTTCATCACTCAGATATGTGAAGAAGAATGAGTACTGCAAACAGTATTCTTGATAACAGACATTTATATTCCATTTTTTTAAATGCTCCAATAATTCTATTTTTTATTTATTTATCTTTTTAGCACCGAAGTTTGTCCAAACCAAAATCCTTTCTTAAAAAGAGTTAAATATTTCCATCCGATTATGGTCCTATTGACTTATTCCAACTCTTTCTAGCGGATAATTTTGAAACTCCCACCTAATCACAAATAAGAATGCCACCACTATTAATCTAGGGGAGATTCTGTGATTTAATTCTTCAGATTTCTTAATTACCTCATCGCCAAGTAAAAACCCAATTTTTATTTATTTATTATTTATTTATTTATTTTTTGTACTGTCTGGTTCTAAACAATTCCGAGCAAATAAAATCTGTTCTGATTCAGTTATTAGGCTGTTCGCAATTTGTATAGCGTCTAGTATCTTCACCATGTCTGTCCGTCTGCATGTAATGCTCTATTTCCAGTGGACGGTCCATGAAATTTTAGATTCAGCCTTTTTAGATATGTTTGTTCGACCATCCGAAATTTCATTAAAATCAGACATAGAAATCCGGCAAATTTATTTTTTCTCCTCCTCTTTCTTCTCCTCATACATACTATGTACGAGGAGAAGAAATATGGGCTGCCCATATTATAACCGAAGCTCTATATATTATTTGTTGCCTTGCGCTGATTAGAAGAATGAATGGGCAATACGGAGGATGCACAGAAAATAAATATTCTCAATTCGCACATAGGAACTGGTTGCCTTTTTGATCATCTTTTTTTTTTAAATAAATATATAAATCTTGTATTAGTACTTTTTGCTTCTGGTGAGCATGGGCTTGGCACACCCAGGGTCCTGAGCTGGATATCACCATTCTTCACTTTCCTGGTGATTCCTTTCTACTTCTCTCTCTCTCACACACTCGGGATAATCCAAAAAATTTCTTTTTGGCTGGTGCAGCATAAGCCTCGGTCTTCCTTTTACCATATGGCTAATAATAATAATCAGCCAAAACGTAAAATACGTGCCATCTTTCAATTGTTATTAAATTTCTGTGGGAAATAAGTAAAGTAAAATAAGTAAAACACTGACTGCATCGATTTCAGACACATGTTGCTAATTTTTTATTAAATCATAGATGAGCCTGAAATACGTGTTGCGTTTGAAATTTTTATTAAAAATACAGGAGGAAATAACTAAACAAAGTTTAGTAAATATGTTGTTGAGATATTTGTAGTAATATGAAAACGATTTTTTTTATATATTATTAGTTAATTAGTAACAAGATGATAATTAGGCATTTACTTTTCACCTCTCTTAATTACAGAAAAAGAAATAAAAAAACAAATCGAACGTGCCCGAAATGTAACGCACTCCCGAGTTTTTATAACTAAACATCCTCCAGTTAAAACTCAGTATAAAAAATGAAATGTTTATCAGCGAACTGTAACTATTACCTTTTTAAGTTTCCGGTTTTCCTTTGGGGGATCCCCCATCCCTCCGTCCTAATTATTATTATTATTATTATTATTATTATTATTATTATTATTATTAACAGCTACAAAACAGCAAACAACGTGCCTGAGGGTGCAGCTACAAAGAATTATTACATAGCTTCAAAAAGCTTGGAGTATACATTTCCCAAAGTAAAGAAAAAAGTATATGTACAGATAAAATAAAACTAAATAAATAAAAGGACTCATCCGTCCTATTTAAGTGAGCAGGCAGAGCACTGGTATTTCTTCACACACAATCAGAGTCTTAGAACTTAAAAGAAGAGTCTATTTTAAGTCAGGTACCGGATGAGGTTAGCAATTTCAGTTGCCTCTTGAAGTGTCCGGGGGTACCAAATATCTCAATATTTGCTTTGTTCATTGATCTTGCAGTCCTGTTGTAGAAGTTGTAGTATCCATAATTTGTTCTCGCATAGGATGGTTTCAGCAGTGGATGGTTTCTTAGCGCTCTTGTCGGAGCGTTGAAATTTATTTGTGAGACGAGATGAGGGCAATTCAGGGTACCATTTAATAGTTGGTTAAGAAGGAGTAAATCGGCTTTATCTCTTCTTTTTTCCAGCGTTTCGAGTCCAAAGAATACACACCACTCTTGGTAGGATTTCTCATAGTATTCAAGGCCACTTTTAAAGCAAACGTACTGGATTGCTCTCCTTTGAATATTTTCAATTTCTAATTTTTGGTACGCAACATGTGGGGACCAGACCTGTGAGGCAAATTCTAGGGCTGGCCTAACATTGATTTTGTAAAGAAAGATGAAAAGTGCCAACTGATTGAAGTCTCGGTTAATTCTTTTCAGGAAACCTAGTTTTTTGCTAGCTGCCTTTACAATGTTAGAGACATGGACATCAAAGGAAAATGATTCTTTAATAAAGATACCTAAATTTTTGGCTGTACTCACTTTTTTGATTGCTTTGTTGTTGATACAATAAGAAAAATTAAGTTTGTTTTTCTTGTGTGCATTAGCAAAGCTCATCAGCTCACACTTGTTTTCATTGACTGCCATTTTGTTCTCCTTCAGCCACTGAATAACTCGTTGAAGAGCTTCGTTTAGGATGATGCAGTCATTGGTACTGCGAATTGCTTTATAGATTTTTATGTCGTCTGCAAATACGTTGATCTTGATTTGGTAGGCTCCAAGGGTGCTTGGCAGGTCGTTGATGTAGATAAGAAATAATAGCGGGCCTAAGGATGAACCCTGTGGGACACCAATTTCAGGACTGAAAGGATATGAGGTTTTACCTTTAAATGTCACGGACATTTCTCTACCTTCCAAGTAGTTTTCAATCCAGTTTAGTGCTTGTCCTCTGAGACCATAGTGATGCAGTTTGTTGATTAGTCTCTGATGGACTACCTTGTCGAAGGCTTTGCTTTGCTTAATCGCAATATGTCACAAATAGCTCAGCATCGCGGGTATTCCTGTTTTGCTTTTCGCTGCATTTGTTAAAGTGTCTGTAGCAAACAAAAAAAAAAAAAAATTGGGAAGACAATTCTGTGTCAATAAAACACAGAATTGTCTTTCCAATTCTGTGGTTTATTAACACAACAGGAAACTGTGCATGAGCCCATATTTGCAGAATAAATCTGGCATAAATAAAGTGACATACATAGCGATGAAAATCCTATTGGCAGTATTTTTAGAATCCACAAAGATTAACTGTTCACTGGATAAAGGACATGATCTGTGCTATGCTTAGTTATGTGACTAAAACTTCTGGATATTTGAGACTAGATGTGTTTTTTTTTGCGCTCATCTTTACTCTACCTTTCTAGCTATTTACTCCTACTATCATGGCGTCAAGTTCCCCCTGAACCAGGCATGCATTAACCTGTTACCTAGCAACCAGTGACGCCCAATTGTGTACTGTACTTACATTGATAGTCTGTTAGGCGTCACGTAGCTCAAGTTAATATGCCATTCGCATCCATTAGACGACAAGAGACAGTTTTTGTTAATCGCGACTGTAAATAATACGCGAAATGGAGGGTACTACAGGAGAAGCCATCATTAGTGGTTGTACGGTGTACTTTCTGGAACTTTGCTAAACTCTATCGAACCCTTTCTGATTCCAGAAAGCGTTCTGTAGAGTTATAGCAAAAGCTCGTTCTCTAAATTACGTGCACTTGGTCCAGCGATGCTCACCGACTTCATTTGAGAATTTGTGACTATCTAACCCCACACAATCCGTTTTATTTCCGAACCAAAGCATTCTTAGAAAATAATGGTACGACTTTGTCCACGAGGGAGGAAAAAACGGTGAAGGGTTTCAATCTGTGTTTTACAGTTAAGATCAAAATGGTGGACTCGTTTTTAACTGGAATAAAAAGTTCTTCGCGGGTAGAGGTAACTGTTTCCAAAATGCCTTTCGTATCCTCAGTCGTGTTATTTTTATCCTTATAGTCCACTTTTTATGGTCCGGTTATATTAAGTCTCTGCTGTCACAATCAATATTAATCGACAGTACTGTCAGTCAATTGGCGATTGATCATGACACGATAACGCAATTTGGTTTCCAAGAAACAGACACCGATGGAAGATTGGGCCGTTGAACTTCTTCACTCGAATGACCCGAAACGTCTTCTGTCTAATAGGGTCATGTCCTTTTTCACAGTACGTACTGCAAATTTCTCCTTTGGTGTATTTCACCCACACAGAAAAGGTAAGATCGGTCCGATGACGATATCTTATATTCAGGTCATAAATTGTAGCTTCATTGGACCAATGTTAGTTTTTCTGTTTCGGCTAGCATTACTCAGAAGGTATACCAAAGGATTTAAATAACAATACTGAATGCCATTTCCATTACTACCAGAAATCCAGCCTAGCAGTGGTTACTTTCAGACCAATGTGCTATTAACTCCAAAGAAATAAATGCCTTGAATTATTAGAAGAAAATTAATTTAAGTGAGGTCACAAGTTTAGGGATACGAATTGCCCTTTGTTAAAACGATATATTTTATTCACTGAGAGCGCAACGCTTCTGCAGCATAAACAACCACATACTTGTTGAAATTGAAATTAAAAGAATTCGAAAAGTTGCTAAGATACAGAAAAAAAGTTTACAAAAAGTAGGTCACATGTGAGCAATAAAGACACTCTTCCTCAAAAGAAAGACGTACTCATATTCAGAATCGGCTTGTTTGTTCCTTCACAGCAACATTACATCAGACAGAGACCTTGTCAAAGATGTTTCTGAAGAGGAAAATTTATCACTTAGTCAATGACATCGGGAATATTTTTACTTTGAGATTGATCAACAGTGAAAAGCCTTCTTCATTCACTTTAAGACTGGTATTAATTACAATCAATCCATTTTAGTCACAAAAATATACGCAATATCTTTAAAATTCCTTGCACTCACCTTGATCTCCTTAGAACCAGTTTTCTAAAACTAATTTTGACTCAATTTGCTTGCCGTGCTATGAATTTCAGACATTATGTTAATTCTTAAGATGTTGTTAAGCCTTTTATTTTTATATTCTGATCCTCTGACTAACCGGTTTTTATCTACTTTGGTAATCAATTTTCCCCTGTGGACAGTGTTTTTGTAAAGAAAGGCTAGTAACCATAGAAACGGCTTAAAATTCTTATGATAACGCGCATATCCACTGAAAGTGCATTTGCTTAACAAGTGTTACCTGCCGAAGATGGCCTTTTAATTAAAATCACACACACAATCCCTTTTCCCCCCACCCCTCCCCCAGATGCGATGCTGCATTTCCTTAATTCATAAAACGTAAATTAAGGAGCATTTGATGTCTTCATTTCGAGCTTGTCAGATGGGTCAGAGCTCAATCGTATTAATTATATTTTGCATAACAATTGATCGCATGCATTCCCCAGAATTACGAGAATTCATTAGCAACGCTACCGAAGGTGGTAGAACGGGTCGTAAGTAGTTTGCCGTAACCTACAACACGGATAATTTCACTCGTGTGTTAAAAGAGGAATGCCTCGAAATCCGAGTCGAATTGGGTCGGAATTATTTGTGGAGTGAAAGCCCATCGTCCTGAAGGGAAGGAGAATCATTATTCGAATTTCAATGTATTTAACTGATGACTTTATCAAAAAATAACTTTGTTTCTAAGTTCGGAGTTCGACTGTATTTATTGAATCCTAAATGGATTTCCAGTTAGTTTACTCTATCATAAATTCTTCTTTGACAAAATTTTAACCCAAATCATCCTAACGAATGAGAAGCAGAAATCATAATGTCACGACGGTTGGGGATATTTACGCAAATTCATTTGTGATGTCAAGAACGACATTTCAGCCACAAAACTGAAGTACATACATTGATCACCCTAGGAAATTTGAACAATCCACCAAGCGAAAGAAGATGAAATAGCGATTGATGTTATGCTAATTAAATACATCAAGTGAAAGCTAAATTATCTCGATGCAAATATGCATTGCATGGCTACATTAGAAATTCATAATGTCTGTGTTAATTTAATCAAATTAATTATTCTTTATTTCATCTTATTCAGTTGTAAAAACCGGTTTATACAAATCCGGTATTCTTTGAGACGGTGGTATTTGTGACATGCATATCTTTCGGTACAGTTCGCCATTGCTTCAAATATATTGATTGACTCGCTATGCAGTTGTGAAATCAAAGGCTCCAGGCGCACAGCACATATTCACTTGAAGTTTGACATGACTCTGTAATTCTGTTACAGACATGTTAGCCGTTAGCATTAGCACCCGTTGAGACACAGTAATGGAGTAATAAGGTTGAGTAATTGTCGGTTCTCTTAGAGACGTTTTTCTTTTCGTTTGTTTTTAACAGACGCGGAAGGATTCATTATGAGGAAAGAAGTGTCTGGGCAGACAGCCACCCTGTCAAACTACTCTTTCAATACAGCGTGCCAAAAGAAAACAATCTGACACAAATTCCATACGTGACACATGCAATCAATCATCGAAGTTTACCAAAATGTGTACCTGGTGGGGGTGCTGGAAATTTGTGATACAAAGTATCAAAAGTTGCTGCAAAAAACAAAATTGCTAAAGTTGAAAGCAGTTTTAATATTATAAAAATTATTTAATCGGAAATCAGATAAAAAAAATTCGTTACCTTGAAGCAGTTTTCTGAATTCAGGTTTTGACTGCATCGCAGTCAAAAATACATATTTCACCTCATTATTACTCTCATTTCACACCGCGTGAAAAAGGTGGGATTCGAATCTAGTCTAGATGGGAGGCACACTCGTGGATTTTTTTCTTTTTTAACATTGTTGCCGAACTAGTAGGTGACAGGCGAGGGTCGCATAGGAGATTTTTATAGTTCTTCCCGCCCCGGAAACTCATATTTCATCCATAAAACAGGCAAAACAGCCCATAGAACACATGGAAGTTTCACAGACAATGTACTGACGCCTCTTGGCCTTTGGGGACTTCGGCGAAAATTCGAAAATAACCCTAATATTAAAAATACTATATTTACAAACAGTTCTGATACTCACTGGCACCTTATTGTAATATACCATGAAGGATTATTACTTCTGTATTTGTGATGTACATGAAAATGGAAATACTAATAGGTTATGTGTAATCTGCTTCTCGCCAAAAAGCATAAGTTTGTACAGCTTATACAGTATTAGGTCCGATGCCAAGGTTTTAAACTTATCTTGATAGTCCTGCACGCGACTCTTTTAATAAATGCATAATTCGGCGCTTTAAATAAATAAATAAATTTTCTGTTTATACTCCGGGACGACCAAACAGTCAGAGGAGTTAACAAGATAGACAGAATACAAGAAACAGCACCGTATTCAGCAGTCACGGGCTTGAACCCCGGTCACTCAAGGCACGTGTACTTAGGCACCCGCGCGCCTGACCACTAGGCTACGGCTGCCTTTACTTAGTTGTCTCGCAGATTACTAAGATCGGAAAAAACCCTGTTAGAATCTTTATTTTATATTTGAAGAGATGTTCACTTTTTGGACTTTCTGGTCATTTAAGTAGAAAGAAAACAAGAAGGGAAAGAATGGTAGTAAATTTTAGATTCATATTGATTCTTGTGCTATAAACAAAACTGAACTGGCGAGGATGGTGTGCTGATAGTTCTTTCAAATTAACTGGGATTTTTCTACAATTGGTTTGCTCTCACCAAGCGCTCGACTTATGCCGTCCAAGAAATAATGTTGACTTTAAACTAAAAGAGAAAAAACAAAATGCATTTAGAAAACTTTCAAGAATTTATTTGAATTACACAGATTTCAGATTTTTCAGGGAGAGCACTAGATCTCGGCCACTGATGGGCTTTCAAAGAATAACAAGCTTGAATATTTCGTATCGAATTAAGCATTGCTCTGAATTTTAAAGTAATGTGGAATGTTAAAGAATCAAGTATTTCTAGTGCAGTGGTTCTCAACCAGTGGGTTGAAACTCTATGGGATCTCGACCTACCGGTTGAAGAGGAGGGGCCACGACCTATTATAGTAAATTTAAACGCAAAGAATTAAGTTTTTGATAAGGTGAGGGTTGCGAAACAGTCACTGATTTTAGTTTTGCTCAAATGGAGATTACAAAAAGTGAAGTTGAGAAACTCTGCTTTAGGGTTTTTTTATTCGCCGAGAATGTGAAAATATTTGTAATAAAAGTGTTTTTTTTTTTAATTTTTTTTCTCAGCCTTTAACCCATGCACAGTACTAAGTACTATAAGTTCTAATATCTTTCGTGGTTAAGGTTTTCATACATGTACTATATATATATATATCAGCATCAAGCTCTGAACGCACTAAAAGAGAGCTAAAGAACAACCACCATGCATTTACGTGAAAATCGTGTCTCTAATTAATGCAAAGTATTATTTTAAAAGAAAAGTGGAAATTGAATTGGCTTTTAAGCGAACGGCCTCCACATTTCTATTTACTCTAAATCTTAACAGTTTACGAGCCATCTTAGCTCCTGCGATATAAAATCCTTCAATCTCTTGTTATTAAAGCACTGAAAAATATTGCACTAAATTACACTGTTCTACAAAAAATTCTTTGAATTTGTTTCCTTTCTTAAAATAGGCAAACTTTACTAATTTTGGGTCGAGAAAAACGAATATTACTTGAGAAATTTTTTATTAGCTCTAGTTTTTTTGAGATACAGTACTTTCGCTATTGTCTAAGAATATAGTAATTTCAGTAGTAGTCGGAGTGAAAAGTAATATTAAAACAATCTCATATTTACATTTCCTTGATACAACATAAATCACAGTTGTTTTTAATTAAAACTTAAAAACACAAGAAAATTGAACTGGAATCGAAAGTACTTTCTCAAAATGTGGATATTCACGACAGCGCCTTCTTGTCGCTTGTATTCCACTTCCGGGGCATCTCTTGTTACTGTCCAACAGTAGTCAGCAAGCATAGAAGCGTTCCACCTACCTTGATATCTTCTTTCCGTTGCTGAAATGTCTTGGAATCGCTCACCGTGCTCGTCACTCACTCACTGCACCACAGTTGTCAGGGAAGAAGTCCAGATGAGAGTCGAGAAAATGGATTTTCAGTGACATGTGGCACCCTAATTGATGATACTTTTCTAGAAGATTGTTCACAGTCTCAACATAGTTTTCACCTCTTCGGTTTCCCAGGAAGTCATGCACAACAACACTTTTAAAGGCTTCCCAAGCTGCGTTCTCATTACCCTGGAGGACTCGCTCAAATTTTTCATCCTTTAAAAGTTCACGAATTTGCGGATCAAGAAAGATTCCTTCTTTAACCTTAGCATCACTCAACAATGGAAATTGTCCTCTCAGGTACTTGAAAGCTTCTCCATCCTGGTTCATCCCCTTAACAAAATTCTTCATGAGTCCCAGTTTGATGTGTCAAGGGGGCAGAAGAATTTTGCTTCGATCAACCAGAGGATTGTGCTGGACACTTTTTCCCCGGGGCGCAGATTTTCCCTTATTGGCCAGACTTTTTTTTTTTCTCTTGTAGTGTGAGAATCTAGCCCGACTGTCCCACTCACACAGGAAACAGCAGTAGTTTGTGTATCCCAACTGCATGCCCAGCAGTATTGCAATCACCTTCAGGTCTCCACAGATCTGATATTGGTAGTCTTTGTATTTCATTGCTTCCAGAATTAATTTCATATTCTCATATGTCTCCTTCATGGGGACAAAAAAGTTATATTTAGGACCATCCGCAATTTCTTACATATACCCATTTATTTATTATGTCTGTGAATTACGTGTGTTCTCTGGTCGATTTGCCTTTTTTGCTGGACGAAAAAACCCCAGTCTCTGGGGGGAAAACCTTGCTATCTACGCCTGAGACCGATTAACTCAGCCACGGAGTTTAAAAAAAAAACCCATTAAAGTTCGAGTCATCGACGGGATTCGAACCCGGGCCTTTTCCACCCGGGTTCGAATGGAAAGGACGGTGACAATACCACTGTGCTACCGCGCAGACCCTTCATGTGGGTAGCATGATCTAAAGGAATTGAAGGAAGAGCGTTGCCATTGTCGAGAAAAACAGCTTTTAAACTTAGCTTTGATGACTCTATGAATAGCCTCCAGTCCTGTGGGGTGTGCTCCACATTCAAAGCTGTCATTAAACCATTAACATCACAGCAGGCAACAAGGTTGTTTTCACTTTTAAAATAATGGAGTCATTCTGCCTGCCCCTGTACACGGACACCTTGACATTTTGGTTGCAGAAGATTCCACTGTTGGAGCCTTGATCCCAGAAGCTGCTTTATCTTTCGAGACCTAGATCTATCGAAAGATAAAGCTAATCTGCTTTATCTTTCGATAGATCTAGGTCTCGAATTAGATCACTTAGTTCACCTTGAGTGATTCTGTGTGACTCACTCGGCGACTCAGGTTCTGGCACAAATTCAGGATTCTGTGATGTTGAAGGCCCAGGTTGACCATCATTCCTCACACTGTCCCCATCTTCATCAGACCCCAAAGTGTACTCTTCTGGAGGGTGAGGTACAGACAGACCATCCCCATGTGCCACTGGTCAGATAGCTGACCGGATATTGGGGTATTCCACAGTCCACTTCCTTTTTTTTTTTTTGACATTCCATGCTATTCCTTTGTTATTCAACCATCCACGGAGATTTACAGCACATGTGTTGCAGCAAATATGAGGTGCCCAGGGTTTGTCTTCATCCCCTACCTTACAGCCAAAATAATGGTAGTAGGCTGTCTTCACAAATGGTGTCAATTGGCTTTTCTGAGTGGAAAACGTCACATCACCACACACATAACAAAAATTGTCAACACCGCTAACACATTTACGTGGCATCCTGGCTTTTTACGTAATTTTTGTCCATAAACCTGAGAGAAAAAAAAAAAAAAGAAAAGAAATGAACATCACTCATAACATCACTTGCAAGGTAAATGATACAGAGACAAAAAAAAAATAATAATAAAAAATAATAATACAAAAATAAAACATGGCGTATCGGTTCCTGTTTCAGTGTTACCAACCTATCTATTTTCTAGACTCCAAAATTTGTTAGTATTCACCAATATTCCCCTAAATCATAAGAGGGGCTATATCGTGGAACCGAGAGCTAACTAAGAGTTTCAAATGTTATATTCGTTTTTCTCATGCTGAAATTAAGAAGAATTGAATATTTTCAAGCCAGAAACATTTTTGGTGTTGACCAATGTTATTTCAAAAGAATAATTTTTTTGTATAAATATATTCTGATCCGCTTTTCTAGTATACATAAGTAGCAGTTTCTGCTGTATTTACATAAATATCGAATTTAAAATCAATAATAAATCAATGGAATTGCGAAGTACGTCTTACTACAAAAGTAAAAATATTTTGTTCAGCGTGTCGTTTCGAATGCAGTATTTTATAATAAATACGGTATGCTACACAAAGTTATTGGCACTTTCCACATCGTGACACGCCATTGTTTTAATGCCTAACTTTATTTTTGGCCCCCTTTGTTTTTTAAAAATGGGAAATTTTCATTAAAGCTGTATTTGTTTTAACGGAATTTTACTGTATACCTATCATAAGAATGCATTTCCCAAATTGCTATTCTTTACCAATGGATTATGTCCCTGTTTGGGTGTTTCATATTACCCAAAATAGTTGTTGGTTACCATGTCAAAGTACTTAGTTTATAACCTGGAGTTTACTTGCCGAAGAATTTTATTATGATGAGGGTAGCTTCTTATGGCCTTTTAATCAAGCTTGCAACCCATCAAGAGTTTAAAAATCTTCGCTGATACGCTACTGTCCTGTCTTGTCCTCTCCTCTGTCTGTCTTGTGTTACTGTATTTCGACTCAATCTAAAGACAAAACGTTCTGAATATGAAATGAATTTAGAAATATTCAGGTTCATTTGGTTTGAGGGAGTGTTGCCTTGGCAAAATAACTTAATTTCTTTACGTTTATGTTACGATATGCGAGCCCCGAGCTTTAAAGTAAAAGCATTGTGCCAAAGAAATTGTTAAATATGACAGAAATAGCAGAAGGGCGCATGTCCAACTATAATAAAAAAAAAAAAAAAAAACACATAGAACAAATGCCATCGACCAGTCTACCCAAAGATCACACGACAGCACCACCACCAACTTCCCTTAGAAAAAGAAACAGCAAAGAAAACTCAGTCTATTCCACACAAAAAGCATTTGTTAAACAACATGGTAGAGAATGCCAGAGATGCTAAAAAAGTTCTATTCTCTAAACACTGTTGCTTTAGTAAGAACCTCTTCGATTCAATGAGCACTGTTCTCAGATAGAATATCAAAAGGGTTATTTTGTTTCTTATTAAGAGTCTTTGCCTTGCCAAGAATTTTACAGATTTGTTCTTTTGATTTTAATAGTACTTGATTCATTTAGATGTTAATGTTTTTTTTATTTTTTCAAATTATTTACAACCATTACTAACACAAGGTTTCTTCTTTTTTATATCTTTGGTGACTGCACAAGACTGGCTTGCATTTCTGGAGAAATATTTGTACGGATTATAAAATATAAAGAATTTAAAAGAAGAGCATACGATTCTCTCTCTCTGAGAAGCTTATCTCTGAAGCAAGAGTAGTTTCTTGAAAAGAATTTTGACCGGTGATGTCAGAACCTTACATAGCACTGGCTACTTTCCTTAGCAGAAATTCACGAGCGATATCATATCTCCTATATTGGCATACGAAGGTGGCACCAAGCCTGCCAGCCATGAGGTGTCAATCACCTGTATCGATCGTGCCTTCATAGAAATATCGGAGACGCTCAAGGATAATTCAATCCTCACATCCCTTTGAATTCAATACTAGTATTAGTGGCAGAGAATAATCGTAGTCAAAACTGTGTGATTAACTGTTCAAGATTCGAATCTGACTAAGTCGGTGAATGATGCTCAAGTATTCGGGAAGTTATATTTTTTGAGTAATGGTGGATCCGCCAGTGACTGGAAGAATTTCTTTCATCACGAATGTGTTCCTTCTTTATTCAGGTATAACATGCGCCGTTCTCAGGTGTAGCTGCAAGGTTTCCTCTTCAGGGAGGTATTCCGAATTTTTCATCCCACATCACATCTATAGCGGCATATAAACATAATTGTATAAGAGCAATGAATGGCGTTTCCTGTTTTGCTATTTATTACTTTCGTCTATTGGAAACCGAAAGTGTCGTTATGGTTTGTGGATAAAAGAGGTGAGCATCTATCGATCGGTTAATTTTGTTTTCTGGATTCGCAAAGGCTAAAAACATGAAATACAGTAACACCGAACTATAGGAACCTAATCAACAACTGATTTACTTTATCTGCGATGCAATAGGCCGGAATGTAGTCGGGTCTGAGGGTGTTTATACGAAAAACTTGATTATTGGTAATGGCGCATTAATCAGTACTTCTATAAAAGAAGCTCCAAAGAAATTCACCAAATACTAAAATGTTGACTCATCCAGTATCCTCTTAAACTAGTAAAAAACACTAAAATAAACAATTTCATCAAAGTAAAGTAATAGAGGGGTATTTAATACCTTTTGTGTGTGTGAGTGACTGGTTTAGTAATAGTGTACCAATTCAATGTCTTTGTCCTCGCAATAGCACTAGTTATAATTACCCCCCCCCCCCTTCCACACCGAGTGGAAAAGGGACTCTAGTTCGAATCAATGACACCAGGAATATTTGATTTTTTTCACAATGTGGTTAAGTTAGTCAGTTTTAAGGAAGGGCCACATAGTTTTTTTCTGCTGGAAATTTCTTTTTTTTCTATGTATAATGGCCGAAAACTCGTGGGAAAACTTTACTCCCTCAGCCTGAGATTGGCTAATTCAAATTTCGATAGGAATTCCTCTAGTCTCTAAGGGCTTCAAACGAGTGCCAACCGGCAAATCAGTTAATATTGTCGGGGAGGACATGAACGAAATGAAAGAACTGCAAAAGAAATATGCAAAAATTATAACTTATGAACAACCACAGTTATTTTGGAAGTTTAGCTCTTTTTGATAACTTTTTTTTTTTAAGTCAACGCTAATGACGGTTGGTAATTCCCGAGAAAGAAGTACTGTATTTAGAATAATCAGCCATGGTTTTTCTACTATGTTTTGTCGGTACAAAGCATCCCATAGGTAATCCCAGCTCGTTGGATATCGTAAGAGTGGAACATTGTTGTAAGCTCGTTAGATTGTGCATGTTCAGGTCTTGAAGTAAATGATTTGCATTTTTATTGTCCTTTGAGAGGGAGGGAGAATTATCTTGAACTCATTCCGGGGTCGATTCTTTTGGTGACTAGCGTATCGTATTTAGTGTATCGATTCTTGGTGAGAATTAGCTGTTTCCACGGGATGGTACTGAGATTCATTTATAAGATAGACAATGAGTGGTATTTCTGACACAAAAACAAAATATTTAATTTTTTTTTGTATGAAAACCCCAAACACGAGAGGTATTAGAACCTATAGTACTTAGTACCGTGCTTGGGTTGGAGGTTGTGAAGATGAGAGAAGTTATTTGTTGAATTAGACTTGAATTTCTGTAGCCTAATTTTCAGGAAATACGTATGAAGGAAGGTTGTTCCAGAATACGACAGTTGAATGAATAAACGAGGAAGATGAAAAGTTGGTTCTGTGAGTTTGAAGTTGGACAGTAAATGGATGTTGGCTGGTGGCGGCACGTGTTCGGACTGCTTTGAAAGAGAGAGCGGGAATTATAAAAGCTAATTCAGAAGAGCAGTGCCCAAGGAAGTATCTGTAGAAAAGGCATACAGCATGAAAAGTGTGCGTCTATGAAACAGCGAGTGGAGAGAGACTGTTAGAGAGGAGTCATTAATTAACCTAACTGCCCTCTTCTGAATGGAATCTAGAAGCCTGAGAGAGGTTTTGGGGGCACCACCCCAGATGTGGGAACAATATTCCATGGCAGGGCGGATTTGCGATTTGTACAGAGTGAACAGCTGTTTGGAAGAAAAGTAACGCCGAGAGCGAAAGAGAAAACCAAGTTCTTTAGATGCAGAGGAAGCAATATTTGTAATGTGCTTGTGCCAAGAGAGATTAGAAGTCAGGGTAATCCCCAAAAGAGATATATCAACTTGCCTAGAAATCGGAGTGTCACCAAAGGTAAGCATAGGAGCAGAAGAATCCTTTTTTGCGAGATATAAGACAAGACTGAATTTTAGAAGGATTGAAATCAACTAAGCTGTCTTTGCCCCACTGGAGATTGGTTTGGTAGTTGTTGGCGCATCGGCTTCTGTGGCCATAGTGCACCTCCCAAGGTTTTTGCAGTACTTTGATCCAAGCCCGAGGCGGGAATCGAACCCGCGACCTTTGGGTTGCCCGGCAGGCACTTTACCCACCTGGCTAGCCCGGTCGGCCCCCACTGGAGAATTACCTGAAGATCGGCATTTAAGGAATTGGCTTCTGTGATATAACTATACTTCCAGTATCGCTGATTCAAAGAAAATTGCAAATACAGTATATACGGTGATATTTTATGTTATTAACATGATATTTTCATATTATTTTTGACGACCGAAAGTCGCGAGTTTTCCGACCCTACAACATTTTCGACAGCCTTTCCATGAAGTGCATAGGGACAAAGCTGCGTTTGCTACAACTTTCATTTTCAAACTAGGAGATTACAAAACTCTTATTCGAATTGTACTGACATTAGAACGATTATATTTTCTTCAGAAGACTGGTCTTCACTAGCCTTTTGACCTTTGAATCGACTTTTCCCTCAACGGCTCACCATGTTTTTCTCCAGTGCCAGCACTCACGCAAGAGTATTTTTCTTTTTTCAGATAGTTACCTCTGTCTAGTTTCTATTTGTCCTATAACCTGACATCATTTTTTACCCAGAGACGTACCTCAAGATAGCACTTATCCGTTGCCTTACCATTAGTACTTATTGTAATTAATGAACAAACTGGGCATATCCTCGCGTTTTGTGATGAGGGGGAAGGATGTCATCACCGATACCAGAGACCCGACTTCGAAAGTGTGGGAGATATAGGAAACGTACCTTTTTTGGCTTCACTTAAGCCTAATCTTTTCTATCTAACAATTTGGACACTACCATTAAAAATATCGTGTTTAAGGATCCATCATAAAAAAAAAAATACCTCTAATAATTCATTAAAGGAGCTGTCAATAAATTTCATTCTTATTGACCACAAGAAAAGGCTCTCATGTGCTGTTTGAATATATTTTCCCGGCAACAGACCATGGGAATTATTTTTGTGTAACCTGATAATGAGTGTGCGCTGCTAATTTAAATATTAATAACCGATTTTGTCGTCATTGAGCCATAAATTATCGGTGTACGTGACCACTGAGTAGATCAAATACAATGACAGAAATTTAAAAGTAAAATAAAGCTCGCACCTTCTGTACAGGAGAGAAAAATAAAAGCCAATTAACCACTGGCATAGCTGTTAAAACCAGTTTCACTATATTAACTGCGAATCCGGACATACTGAGACAGGCGAATTATCTTATCACAGATCTAGAGTAAAGAATACACCACTTTTCGAACCTGTGAGCGACCTTAATAAGGTACAATGATATACGCGCTGGTAGGTACACGGAAGTGAAAAATCGCCGGAAGCAATTATAGATAAACGGTGTCTTTAATGTAAATATACAACATGACCAGTAAGGTCTGAAAACGTCCATATTGAAAAGAAAAAAACAAAATTAAGAAATATTACATATGCACAAAAACATGCATATGTAAAGTTCCGAGGTTGCGTGTAATGTTTAGTACACATAAACACTTGTGCTCATGATTTTTGATCATTTGACCAAATCTTCCCCTCTAAGAGGAAACTACATTAAGAAGATTTAATAGTTATAGTGGTTTGGAGGAAATAAAATAAATAATAATCCTAAAGTTGGGACTAAATGGCTAAAATAAGGAAAATGGTGATATACCTTCATTATAACCAAATATTCTGTAAACAAAGCTTGAAAAACAACACAACAAAAATAATTAGTAAGTTTATCGATTTCCTTAAAGAATATAGTGATGCATCTTCGAATTATTTTAATTTTGTTTAATTTTACCATTTTGAAGTTAATAAATCATCTCGTCTTTTCTTCTTCAGTCCCCACGGAGGCATCCTTTTCAAATACAAAGCAACCTACTTCGGGGTACTACGATTAGGCCTGGAAGTGTTTATTACGTAAAAATGGTTTGTGTTTGTATTTGTCAGAGCTTCGTGTAATCTCACCTGCTAGGACCATCCCCTGTCGGAGGCACTTCTGGAAACGGCAGTACTGACATCTGTTTCTTTGGGCTTTGGTAATCTCACAGTTTCCATCTGCTACGCAAGTGTAAACCCTTTTGTTCTGGACGGTCCGCTTGAAGAACCCTTTGCACCTGCAATATCAGAAAAGCCATTTATAAGCAAAACTTTAACAACTGAAAACACAGTAATAGCGCGATTCCAAAGGACATCTTGAATCTTCATCATAAAAACATTTCAACTCTGCGAATATTATACCTTTACCTTCCTGTTTCGTATCTTAATGAAAATAACACGTGCGACTTGATCAAACACGAAGTCAATTCACCGTGTTGAAGTTCTTTTCTGACCATCTACATCTGTTGTCGCAAATGATGTAAACCGAATATCTACTGTTGGTACTGCAGCGTTTAGGTGAAAATACATGTAATAGTAACAAAGCGATAATATATCCAAGAGATCCAGACTCAATTCTTTTTTCGGCTACTTTTATTCATTGGTATAATTTCTTTATCTTGCATTTCGGGTGACATCGGAATGGGGGAGAGGGGAAAATTTTAATTCCTCTATTGTGAGAAGCACGTTCTCGTACGTTTTACAATATTTCATGCCTTTTATTAGACAAACACTCGCTGATATAATGTGAGTGTCCTCCACCCTTGCAAAATTCGGGTGACGCCCTTGGATGTTGAGGAAAATTCTCACCTCAGCAAATATTCTTTCCTTCCCAACCAATTAACGTGTTAAAGAAGAAAAAAAAAAATGATAATAATAAAGACTGTCTCTTTGGAAGTTCCCCTCACTGATGCAATTTAAGATTCGATCCTAATAAATGACAACACGTGTCTTTGAAAAAGCAATCGCGATAGTGCTGTTAAAGAGTGTATTTTATTGACTAAACTAATGTTCTTTTACTTAAAATCCATCCCTTCATTAATTAAAGAACGTGCCGCCCAATACAGAATGGGAAGACAAGTTCTCTACCCGCCCATCGAGTTTGAAGACAGGACAAAGAGCTCGGGGGTTCCCCCTAGTCCGTGCTCCAATCAGTCTGCATTAACTAGCGAAATGGCCTTAAGGAACGGACTTTCCATTGTGCATGACGAAAGTATGCTTTTCTCAAGACCACTTATCTTACTGGCTTGTCTGAGAAAAACAGTGGCGACTTTGATTTACTTTAGTTCACACCTTGGAGTCTGGTTTTGCTTCATCTTGCCAAAAGCTTTAAATCTATCGAAACAGTTCTGGCCCGCCCACAGTTTTTAGCAATCATTTTGATAGCCACCTCTACAACATTGTAACGAACAATGACCTCTAGTGGTTATATGACGCATTAAAACGGACGGTGCGACTTTTTCTAATGGATTACGGTTGTTATGACAAGAGTACTTGGAGCAGAAACCGCGAGCGACCTTGTTGGTAGGGGTAAACCTGTTTATAGGGTGAATTAGGACGGAAAAAATACTTTAAGTGACGGAAGGAATTGGAATGCTGGTAAAACAGCTCAATATGATGGATTAGCAAGTACAGTTGCGAAAGAACACCTGTTGCCCAAACAATAAACTAGTGAAAGCAAAAATAGAACAGTGGAGGGGGGGGGGGGAGAAAGAGTAAGAGAGACCATATGAAGAAGAGGAAATTGGTTTCGGAATGTCCTCAGGCGGTTGTTCTTAATAAACGTATAGAATAAACCGTGATTTAAAATAAATCCAATGAATATGCATAAACCAGTGGGTTAATGTGTAACCAGGTTGCCTGCATTTTCATTAGATGTGTAGATTTAAAAATGCCAGCCACGTTAACGATCCATTCACTTTCGAGGTTTCTGAAAACAGGGTCATGGGGTAACATATCATCTATCTCAAAACATATAATATTTTAAAGTTTAATATAATCTTTATTCTCATTTAAAGCTTTTCTTTATATTTTTTTAAATGAAAATCCCAACACGAAAAGTACTTGAACCTACAGTACTTAGTACTGTGCGCTTGTTGAGAAGATGAACGAAGATAATTGGTGATATTACACTTGAATTTCTGTAGATTATAATTTTCAGTTGTTCCAGAAAAAACGAAGCTATAGGGATGAACCAGGAAGAAGAAAACTTGGATAGCGAATTGACTGGTTTCAGCAGGCGTTAGGACTGGCTTGGAAGAGGGAAGGGAATTATAGCAGCCAATTCAGAAGAACAGTGCCCATGCAAATATATATACAGTACAGTATATAGAAAAGGCAAGTAGCAGAACGGAACGTCTATAGAGAGAATTAGAATGCACCACCCCAGGTGTGGGAACAATATTCCATGGTAGGGCGGATTTGAAATTTGTACAGAGTGAGCATGTTTATAAGAAAAGTAACGCCCAGACCGAAAAAGAAAACCCAGTTTTTAGATGGAGAGGAAGCGATATACGAGAAGTGAAATTAGAAGTCAGGGTAACCCCTAATAGAGATGTGATCTTCTCTAGAAATCATAGTGTCATCGAAGATAAGCATACGAGCAGAAGAATCCTTTTTTGCATGATATAAGATAGGACCTAAGAATTGAAATCAAATAAATTATCTTTGCCCCATTGGAGAATTGCCTATAGATCAGCATTTAAGGAATTGGTAGTGGATATTCGAGAAATTGAAGCTGTTTGTGCAGGGCAAGGCTTCTCAATGTGGAAAGTGGAATGCAATGTGCTGTCATTAGCAAAACTATTAATAGGATTTCCAGTTCAATGGAAGAAAGTCATTAATATGCAAGGGCAAAAGAGAGAGAGAGAGAAAGAACAGAACCATGTGGAACACCAATATTAGTGGAGAGATTAGAAGACAGAGCCATCTACCATCACCCTCAGAGAGAAAGTGGATACTCAAAAAACAGTCACCGATCCATAAGATGAAGGCTTATTTAGAACTTTATGCCAAACAAGATCAAAAGTCTTAAATGCTAAGAGCAATTGCTTGAGTTTCACCTAAATTTTCCATTGGATATATCTATAGATGGGTAACATCTATGGATATATTCAATGTCAGTGGGTCGACACTGACGGAATCCATATTAGCGATCATTAGCCAGATGAAAGGTTTCAAGATAGTTTAGGAGTTGGCGGTTAATGGAATTTCTCCATTATTTTAGAGAGAGAGTAGAATTAAGTACAATGGGACGATAATTGGATCGGAGGGATTTGTCACCCTTTTAGGATCTGGCTGGATATGAGCAAATCAACAAGCAGAAGGGAAAAACAAATGAAATAAGAAAGCATAAAAAGGCGACAAAAAATAGGAGTAAGCTCAGTAGCACAGATTTTGAGAACAAGTGGAGAAATACCACTAGGACGTGGAGCTTTCTTAGCATCAAAATTCTTCTGACCTTCTTTTGACGGAAGGTCACAGGAGGCATTGAGTGGGAGTGTGCTGGGAATGTTAGGAGGTGGCTTACCATGATCGTCAATACAAGAGTTAGAAGAAAAGCAGGACTAATAAGTCGGCTTTAGCTGAGGTGTCAATACAACCATCGGGTTTTAACATAGATGTGATTACAGATAAAAAAAAGTTGCGGTCAATTGCTTTGGTAGGAGACCAGAATTCTCGACTACCGTTTGAACAAGAAGCAAGTTTTCTACTCTTAGCCTGTTCAAAATCTTGTAGGGATAAAATCCCTACAAGAATAATTTCACTGACACGATCTGAGGAAACACTGATATCAGAACATTTAAAACAGCAATTCAACCAAGGAAAAGAATAGAAATCGCACAGCAAAACAACGAGGCTGAGAATGTCCATGAGAGAACAGACCACCACCAGTTTGTGATCTGAGGTGCCTAGAGCACCATTCACCTCGACTATGTACTTGGAAGAGTTATCCTTGAGAAAAAGATCGAATGTTGACTGTGTGGTTAGGATTGTCTGGTTTGTGGTAGGTAAATGAACACTGTGTAAAGTCATTAGTAATTGCAAAAGCCTCAGCATCTCTACCAGGTAGGTCGGTGTGAATAGAAAACTGAAGCCAGCTGGATTTGCGAACATTAAAATCGCCAAGTAAAATTTCTTGGCGATTTTAATTTCATATATATATATGAAAATATATTGTCGTACCCAAAATCTCTATCACCCTTCTGATTTCTCAGGCGAGGGTTGTCTTTTCTTTCGGAAACTCGGGTTTTTCGTCAGAAAATAGGAAATCGACCTCAGAACATACGCAATTTACAGCCAATATACACGGAGCAGCATGACCATAGTCGCCGATTCTTCTAAAATCGAACACCAACCAAACAACCTACTGACTACTAGCAGAAAGTTACTTTGTTTCAACTGTGAAATGCCGTGCAATTCGCATGGCATTGTGTGAAAAGTAGATATTGGTATTATATTATTTTTTAAATAATCAATATAATTTGAACAGTATTTTACTAGTATTTAATCAAGCTAATGTGAACAAGTACTGTTCTTCGGGGTTGTATTGTTTAATCTGTCCCAAATTTTTGCTTTAAGAATCGGAGAGACCCTTTGAAAATTTTCCCCGTTGTGCAGAAATTGGACGGTGAATTAATTTGAAATTTACAAATTGCAGTAATTTTGTTAGAATCTTAGTAAACATAACTGATGGCTACATCTAATTAACCTGAAATTGTGTGCATTGTTTTATTTCCGAGCAGGAAATCCGCGTTCGAAACTTGGAGAAAGCAGTTATTCGAGCTTTGTGTCAGTTCAGTGATTACTTGACTCGTATGGAGTGGCTTCGGTTCGAATTCTGTCATTGAACCCAAGAACTTAACTTTTTCACTCGGATTTGACTTAGCTAGTCTTAAAAGGACTCACTGTGTTTCTCCCTGTGTTTTATTTCTAGCCCAAGTGGGCAAAGCCTTGGATACACAAGCCTTCTACAAAAAAGGCGCCGAAAGCTCTTTCAAAACAACTGCATTGTCTGTATAGTTCCTCTGCAGTTAAACTGTCTTCGATAGAACACTCGCATTGATCAATGAAACAAAATGATTACTCTTATAGTTAATATGCGATTTTACAAGTTTATGAAAATACTAATGACTGCACTTAGCACGGCTGATAGCAATTAAGTTAACATCCCTCGTGCAGGGTACATTTGCCACTTGTCACTCGTCTGGAGAGGTCTGCATTAAAATCCCTTTGGAGGAATCTTGTTCGAGACAACATGAAATAATGTGTTTGGTACAAGTAAATTTAAAGTTCTTTTGATACAATTATTGGATCTCTTTGTAACTCCAACCACTGTGGCACACACTCGGCCTGCAGCCATTTCCACACGCGCACACGTTTCGTGAGCGACTCTAAAAACTACCTCTTTGATCCTGGTTTTAAATTTGCGAATGCTAGTTTGGTTCAAACAGCCTTTCTTAACAAATCCTCACAAGAAATAAATCTGCACCTATTAGGTGCAGAGAACGAGTTCACAACCCGATCGGGCCACTTCAGCCAATCCCCGACGGAAGGAATTCATTCAATTTTTCTGGAAGTGAAGTCTCTCCATCTTTCTGAACACAATTTCCATCTGGGTACAGATGGAAATTGTGTTCCTGAGAACAGAAAGTTCTCCAGTATATCGAGGTATACACCGTACCCAGAACAGTGTTAAAAACACACACAAAAAAAGTATTCTTCTGCTTTAGCTTTGACTTCATGATCATGCTCCTCGATTAAGAGGGTCTTCCGAGTCTGTAGAGAAAAGTTTATTAATTACGTTCCTTACACAGAAAGTGTACCATAAACGCATACTTGTATAATTCTATAAATACACGTATAATCCTAAAATACACGTATAAATGCCGCATAAAACGTATACATGTATAAATGGCGCGTATAAAAAGGATACTTTGTTAATTCATTGATGGTGGTGTTATGAAAAACACCAATTCTGGTAATGGACATTATCTCTTTGGTATTCCAGTGCGTATATTATACGAGTTTCTAATACTTTCTTAAAGGGGAATTACAATTTTCAACTGTGGGTACCTTCTTATAGTTATATAAATTTTTAACTTCATTTTACTAAGTCTTTTTACGAATGCGGGCCTTTTACATTTCTTTAAATTCAAGTCGATACCCATGTATGTCATATAATAAGTATCTTGGCGTTTTTCTGACATTTATCTCGATGCTTCGTTTTTCAGAATGAAGCAAAGATTAAAATAGCCGTTTTCATCTTCCGGGCAGTGTTCAAGTCATTCTGTTAAATAAAGAGTGACTCCAACGAGGAGTACTGTAGGATCCTACTTTGAACCAAAAAAAAAAAATTCTAAACAGTTCCCAATGAAATTTTTTTATAAAAAAAAAACATGCTGCAGAAACTAGATCGTCTGCATTTGTAGATGTGGGTTAAGTTGTGGACGAGGGTTCATTAAGGTATCAACCTAGCTGTTATCGTTAGAAAGGAATCAAGGAATTTATGAGGGTTTTTGAAGCCCTTCCTCAGATTTGAGAAGATTCTTCTGTAGAAGAGTAGATTTGTGATTTTTACCGGGTCAGCAACTGTTTCAAAGGAAAATTCACACCGTGAGTGAAAGAGCATATTCGATAGATATTGCGATATCCTTATGCCAAGAGAGGTCAGAAGTTAGGGTTAATCCATGAAGATTGGAGTTAGTGTTGTTGAAGGTCAGTACGGAAGCAACAGGTAATTTTTTTTTCTCGGAATAAGACAAGATTGAGTTAAGAACCGATATTAACTAAGTTTTTCTGCCCCTCCACCAAAATTGAGAATGATCTTAAATTTAGCATCAGAAGTGAAGAATTGTTGGTAGTGGATATTCAAGTAACTATGGTTGTTTTTGCAGAGGAACTTTTGAAAAATGGAATTTGTGTACTAGGACATGGCTATAGTAGGGACAAAGTTTTTGAGTTGACTGTGGTTCTGGCCCACTTGACCGTTATATATGGTGCAGTTCCTGAGTATAAAGCAGCGATTTACAGTCAAGTTAGTGGAAGCAAGTCACCGATATACAAGAGATATAAAAAAAAAAAAAAACCAGCAAGTGAAAGAAGAGCACCTCAAGGCACTCCACCACTATTTGAGAAGTTAAAAGATTACTATCGCCATGCGCAGTTAGTGGCCAGAGAGGAAACTGGCTACCAAATAGTAAGAATCGGACGATAGAAAAAAAGAATTTCATTGAGCTTAGCATAAAAATGCTAAGCTCAATGAAATGTCATTACTCCACACTTTTCCACAGATTTTTTTTTTTTTTTTTTTTAAATTTAAACACTGATGAATCCATATTGGGAAAGGCTTGATTTAAGGGCAATAATTAGAAGATAACATAATTCGACCTTACTGCGATCGGTTGATTATGAAGATTGGTAACCATTTGAGAATAGATTCGATGTTTTAAGAGTTGTACTTTTATTTAGTGTGGGAAAACATTTTCTCTCGCTTATATTGAGAAAAAACTGTAAACGGATCCATAACCTCTAGTTCTGAGAACCTGTCCATTACTAGAAGAGGTTTGCTTTTCTGGTGGTAAACAAACTACTGACTCGCATGATGGAAAAAAGTCGCGTGTTTTATTTCTGTAAATGCAAGTTTTCCAGACTTACTTTCTGTTCAGTCCTCATTTAGTTGGCCTTTAGATGATTTCTCCACTCTTTCTTCCTCAGAAGTGTTGAAAGTAACCACCACACGTATATACACAGTTTTAAAATTACATTTCTGTGAGGTGTGATTTTATAACTAGGGAGAGGTTTTCTCCACAGTTTATCGGTGTCTGGCAATAATACTCGATTCCGATCATTTTTGAGATGCAACAGGAAAGTCTTAAGTTCAATAACCAGGAACTAGAAACAAAATTACCATGGAAAGGCTGAACGGTATGCCTATAAGTAAAGAAACGACTTCAATTATTTCATTTACTCACTAAATTTATAAATGGATGTTAACAACATCCTTTTATTAACATCTTCAATTGCTCGTTCTATTAGAGGAAGCTCCTGATAGAACGAGCAGATGGAGCTTTTAATATAAAGATGAGGTATTTATAAACTACTGTTTTGTGTTGCCTTTTCACTTTCTTACTCTACTGGTGTTTGTCCTGTTCAGAAGTTTGCTCGCATCCAGCCAGTTCCTAAAAAGGATGAAAAATCTCTCCCATCCAATTATCGTCCCATTGACCTCGCTTACCTCTACTCTTCCTAAAGTAATGGAGAAATCCACTAACCGCCAACTCCTAAACCATCTCGAAATTTCCATCCGATCAATAGCCAATATGAATACTGTCAGTGTCGATCCACTGGTGATATATTAGAGTATGTTATCCATCTATGGAAAAATTTAATAGAAAAGTTTAATGAAACCCAAGCAATTGCTCTTAATGTTTCTAAGGCTTTTGATTGTGTTCGGACTAAAGGACTTCTAAAAAAGCTTCCACCTTTTCTTTCTGACTGCTCACTGCGGGTGATGGTAGACAGCTCTGTTTTCTAACTTCTCTGCTTATTCTGGTGTTCCCCAGGGTTCAGTTCTTTCTCTCACTCTTGTATATTAATTGACCTGGAAATTTTATCCATAGTTTTGCTGATGATACATATTGCATTCCACCTTCAAGTTTGACAAAACTTGTCCTGCACAAAATCGTCATCATCTCGAATATTCACCACAATTTCTTAAATGTTGATCTCCAGGTAATTCTCCAGTGAATAAAGATAACAGTTAATTTCAATTCTTTTAAAACTCAGTCCTGTCTTATATCTCACAAAAAAAAATGATTCTTCTTCTTTTATGCTTATCTTCGATGACAATTAGATTTCTGGACAAGATTACACATCTCTATTAGGAATTATCTGATTTCTAATCTCACTTGGCATAAGTACATCTCAAATATTGATTCTAATTCATCTAAACAAAGTGGGTTTTTCTCTTTTCCCTTTCTTCTAAACAACCGCCCACTCTGTACAAATCTGAAATCCACCCTATTATGGAGTATTGTTTTCACACCTGGAGTGTTGCATCCTAAATCTCTCTCAGGCTTCTAGACTCCATAAAAGAGGACAGTTAGGTTAATTACCGACCCTTGACAGAGTCTCTCCAATCTGTCTCTCATAGATGTTCTGTTTCCACTTAATGCATTTTCTATAGATACTTCCATGGGCACTGTTCTGAGTTGGCTTCTATCTCTCTCTCTCTCTTCCAGACTAGTTCCTAGCACTTGCCGCAACCAGTGAACATTCATTTACTATCCAACTTTTGTTCTTCCTCATTTATCCCATTAACTTCCGTTTTTCTGGAAACATTCTCCCTTCATATTTATTTCCTGAAAATTACAATTTACAGAAATTCAAGTCTAATGTCAAAAAGTATATGTGTGTATATATACACACACACACACACATATAAAAAGCAGGAATGTCAACGAAGTGAAAGATATCGAAAGCTTTAATTTACAAATAAGACAAATAGCCCGGGCATCAAATGAAAACTTTGCCTTTTTTGTTCCTTCTAACATCTGTATAATTACGATTATAATTTGCCTATTAATTAGATATTAAATCAAGTCGAATTATTTAAGCAAATATTAAATCAAACTGGCTGATGCCTCATCATATTTTTAAAAACATGAATATTTTTTTTTTTGTCCAGAAAATTTTAGTGCCGATGCTTTATTTTACTATTTTGATTTTTGCTATTGCGCAGATAGTTTTTTTAATTTAAAATTTTCCTAAACTTATTACTATTCTCTCGAATATTAATAAATGAAATTGCGTGAATTGTTTATTTTTCTAAATTTTTTTCATTATTTAATGGCATGTTTTTTTAAGTACAGCTCTGTGACAAATAACTCTCAATTTTAGTATAAACTGTAATTTTGAGACACTGTCGAAGAGTCTGACAATCGTCAGTGACTTAACGAATCCTTTCCTCTCCGATCTCACTCCATCTTGAAGCAGAATGTTTGCTTCTGTTTACATTTAATGAACAGCAATCAAATGACTTTGGTGGGATCGCCCATCAACCCAGCTGCGCACGAAACACGTTAATAATCTCAATATCGTAAAAATGTTTCAAAGCAACTCCAAAAACTGTGGGTGACGTTCGTGGCACAGGTAGTAAAGAATCTGCGGTTACAAGAGATTGGTCTCGAGAATTCCATTTGCATTAAGATGGTTCTTAATGTGAATGCGTCTTTACCTCAGCATTTGCAACTTCTGCTGAATTTTATTAGGTAGTTTGCTTTCTGCTATTCACTCTGTTTAATGGAGTGTTCAAACTCTTATCTGCTTTTCTTCTTCCGCGTGTGCGCTTGCGCGTACGCATTGAGGGTGTACATTAAGAACGGAATTCGGAGTCTAAGTTCTTTCTTCTGCTCATTTCTGTGGAGTAAAACTCAGTTAATGGCAACTTCCTTCAATAATCGGAACCACGCGTTCAATTACGTGGATGCAGAAACATGGAGATTAGATAGATAAAACTAAGGGAAGAAGATTTTCTTAACATCTGAAGGTGTAATATGAATTCTTTCGTAAAGGTACAGGAAAATAATTTGTATAAACTGTTAGGAACGTTACCGCTTTCTGCATCCAGTGATTTCTTTGTGGTTGAAATGCAAAATAACCATTTTTAAGATCCACACTTTCTTCTCTATTCGTAGTACATGTTGTACGATGTAAAACCTACCATCTTTACTTGTTGCTCAACAAAAAAACAAAACCCACTACAGTTTCTGTACTGGTACAGAAACTGTATTAGTGGGTTTCCTGTTTTATAATTTATGGAAGTGGGAGATCGCAGTAAGTCTGAGACATATTTTTTTCGTGAAATTTAAAATAAAAAGGTGCACTGATTTTTGTTTTATGCTTTTCTCGTGAAAATAATTAATACCAAGAGATTTCTTATCCGTGAGTAATTTTCTTTTGTGTCACAACTCTAATAGAAAAAAAAAAGAACTTAATGACTTGGTAATTGCTGCCCCCACAGTCATTTCAATGTTTATTCATCTTTCTTGTAGAACCACTCCATTACACTTTGGTTTACATTACACTTATCAGCTTTTTCTCTGCGTGGTCGACTTATTCGCGGGGGCTACTGTAGGAACGTGTAATCATTGAGGTACTTATAAGATTCCAATGAAGAAGTAGGAGGATTGTAGATGATGTCCCTACATATCATCTATTAACCATCCACGATCGTTGCACAACGGTATACTGTGAATGGGTAGGTAAATTTAAAATAGAAGAATGCTGCAGGAGTCACGAATAAGAAAGATGGCAATCTTTGCCCGAAATCTCGTATTAAATATAAATCTGTTTATAATCCGGGACGGCCACATAGGGATGGAGGCCTTTACAAGATAGAGAGGATACAAGAACATCAAAGTATTTAGAAGTCAGGTGGGCTCAAACGCGCATACTGCTGTACTCTCGCGTTTGACCAGTTGACTACGTCGGACCATGGAGAGCCTTTTCTACACTAGCACTATCCCTGGAAAGCGTGAGTTCCATTTCAAAATCAATTCATCAATTAAAAGATGAATTCATATCGTTATTCTTATATAATCCGTTAATGTTCAGTCCTTTTCCTAGATTCATTTTATTATTAATAATAAATATCGGAGTCCTTTAATAGTATTAGCCATACGTTGCAAGGAAGCCCAGGGCTGTGCCGCACCTGCCAAAAAAAAAAAAAAAAAAAAAAACCACCTCCACATCCAGCTGACCTTTGAATTCTCTCAAGCTGTCAGCCTCAACCACACATGGAAGTAATTTTTTCCAGTAATTAACAACTCGCTGACTAATTTCCTGCAATCCAATGTTAACCCCCCTCATAATTGAAATTTATATCCCGATACAAATACAGTATATGTGGATTTAAACGAGAAATCTTCGTCAGACGTTTGTTTTGGTTTTCTTAATGCAGATCTTAATAAGCACTCTGACTTTCCTTATTTAACACGAAACAATTTTTTGTCCATTATACAGTATAACTGGACTGGTTTAGACACTTAGATATTTCGCGAGGTATACCCTTCGTGGTATCACTGGCATATATTTTCCATAATGATAAAAGGGAGATACTCTTGCTGTATATGAGCAGTCATTAAAAACTCTCCTTGAATATCCTGTTAGAGATATTCAAGGAGAGTTTTTAATGAGTCCGTTTCTTTGCTCTGTATTTCTTCCTCCACCTTATTCTCTCCAGATTTTACTTCGGATAATTGAGATCGTATCGTTTATAAATGTCCCTCATGACTACAAAATCTTTTTTTTTTTTAATCTTGAGTAGTCACATTTTAATATTAAATGAAAAATGCCCTTCATCTCATGATGAGTAACAACACTCGAACACAATAAAAACGGAGGATGATAACTATTTATAATAATTAATTAATAAATAATTAATATAAATAATAAATGGAGTACGCTATCCTTTCATCTCGAATGTGGTGAATAATCGCAAACAACTGAAGAAAATTCAAGTTTTGGATCAAGAATAGTGACAAAAGAGTTGGGTTTTTCTTGGTAGAGTAAAAACTAGCAGAGTGAATCATATCACTTTACCAAGAATCGTGTGTCATATCACACCCGTTCTGACCTGATTCTCGAACAGGAGCGATAGTGAGCAGCCATATTTACCTTCACGAAGTATCTGTTTTCTTCACTTCTCGGAGACCGCCCCCTCTTCCCGACAGATGGTACAGGTACTCAGCTATTCAAGAGCTCTTTCCTTACATCAGAAGGATTTTATGCCATTGGAAGGTGAATATAAAGTATTTTATGCTTCGAATGTAAATCCTTTCTCCCTTGGCCAGCAAAAGTGTTGCCCGGGATTTTTTTAATAGTTCATCAATCTTTAGAAAATGGCCAAAAAAGGAACAGACAAGAGAAAAAAATGAATACATTTAGCAAAAACAAAGATAAATATGCACGTTGTGGTTAGAAGAGAACCCACCCACTCCCAGCTAGGATACACTGAAAGTCAGAGTAGAGTCACTGTAACACTTTTTTTTTTTTTTTCACTTTTTCACGTCGGTTTCCATCTTTTTATTATGAGGAGTGGAAAGAGTTTTCATGCGGTAATAAAAATGAAGTTGCAAATGACTTGGCGATTCTGGGGAGGGGGGGGGGGGGAGACCGAATGCTGAAAAAGTCTCAAAATTAAGAATCGGCCTACAAAAGAATGGCTCTTTTAGCGACTTTGCAAATCATGGAAAGCCTTTTCCGGTCAAGTCACCGGCGATATGGCATGAGACATTATTCTCTTGAAACAAACATTGGTCTGTACCTGAGAACTATCACATCGCAGTGAGAATGGACCGTCGAAAATGTTAAGGTAAACGTCGTCATTCGTGGTTCCCCGCACAGCCACCGAAGACCCTAGGACTGTATCATAAGAAACGGCGTCACACGGTAACCTCCACCTCATCTGAACTTCACCGTTGATACAGTATACTCCGGCAACTGAAGTTCTCCAGGTATCTTTCATACCCGCCCATCTGATGGGAAATAGCATTGGAATTCGTCACTCAATAGAACTGACTTCCATCTCTACGAACCAATTACGCGCCGTTTGTTGTACCATGCAAGGCGATATCACTGATTGTGATAGCGATGTTTAGTCTGTGCGCTTTCGCTCTTCCATGAAAGCCGAAGCTGTGGAGCTCTGTACGTAGTATTTTAGAGCAGACTTCAATTCCTGATGCCTTAAACATCCTGGTTGATGTTTGCAGGAATGGCAGACGAGACTGTCGTACTACTCTTCCTAGTATCCGTTGGTCACGTAAGCGTAATCTTCGGTGTTCTTCCTGCGCGTTGCTAGACGGTGGTACCATCACGCTTCCATTTCATGATGGTATCATCGATGGTCGAATTTAGATGGTGCAGGTGGTAATGATGATGTAATAAATGCATGAATTGGCATCCGATAATAACACCCCTGTACGTGCCACGACGAGAAAAACTTGTGTGGCTCATATGAGTCTGAGTCACTTGTTTATCCTGTGAAGTCCAATGGACTATAAAAAGGAGTATCCGTGTATATGTGGAGGGTAGTTTACATGAAAATCGAGCATAGATAAATAACAAAGATAAATATTCACGTTGTGGTTAGAACAGAACCCACCCAAACGTAGTTTGAGGTCTCATTCAATTCTTCCACCGTGTTACCAACCATATAATTTTTTTTAATATTCTCAGTGATAAGTCTGTTTGCAACACTTTCCCTCTGCTCCGAAAAGATATTTTTTTTCTATTTGTTCAATCTCTTTCTCTCTCACTCATTCATTTTATCTTGGCTACTTTTTTCTTTATCACTTTCTGTCGATATGATTTCCAGTGAACGTACTCTATCTGAGACTGTACACTTTAATCCCAAGCATCGAAATATGATATTTTAAATGAGTCATTCTGCTGACTTGAATTCCTTGTGTTTTGATATCGCATTAGTTATGATAACGTCAAATCGCTCGTGACTTGTGTTTTCTGCATACTGTTCCTTTAATATACTTAAATCCTTTCGAAAGAAATTCAATTCTTTTTAACTTTAATTATCAATAATAACGACGTATCACTGATTACCGATACATCAGTCCTTGATTGCTTTATTCTGGTTTAACATTTACTATTATGCTAATGCTCCGCTTTTAGTTTTCTTTTTGTCATTATTATGATTTATTTTTATTTATTTTTTTTTTAAGTTTTGCTTTATTAATGGATTCAAATAACTTAATCCATTACAAATTAAGCGGTCTGACGTAGCCGAGTGGTCAAGGGCACGAGTGCAGTAGCATCAGCTCTTTGAGTGGACCGGGGTTCAAGCCCGTGACTGCTAAATACGATTAACAATTTGTATTGATTGATTTATTGTAAACTCCACTGACCTGTGGTTGCCGGAGTATAAACAAGAACAGTTGACTGTTTTGGTTGAAATTTTACATTGTAAATATTCAGATACTGTACGACCAGTCCACACTGTGCACAGATCCTTTTGTTTTTAACTCAAGGATGGAAATCTAGAGTTTGCTATTCTTAAAGCGCTTATTTAATGAAGCTAATACCACGTATGTCCCCCCCCCCTCGCAAGTTCTGTTTTTCATTATTTCACACTATTTTTTACCCTATTTGACCAGCATTACACCCAAGCTTGGCGACAGGAACTGAACTCTTCCTGTTTTGACGAGAGAGAGAGAGAGAGAGAGAAAGATTTTACGTATTCATTCACAGAAAAATATTTCGCATGACAAGATAATGTAAATTTTGCTATACCACCAATTCTGTCACAAGGTTGCTCTGAAGAAGAGTCTCTATTGCTCTGCTCGCAATAAAATATTTGGCGAAAGGTCAAACGGTACCTGAAACAATTTGTCAGAGAACGCTAAGGTTCTTGACCTTGGGCAAGGACGTTGCGAACAGGGACGCTACGCACATTGAGAGAGACTGTAAGGAGCGCCAATGTGCAAGCAGCATCACAATCGTTTCGCCTCCCTCCACTGGCTCCTTTCTTTCCTAGCTTTACCTGCGGATCCTTCGATTAAAATATTTTGTTTTATCGTCCTCAACAATGAAACAAAATGGAACAATTCGATCGAAAAACAAAAAATATTTCTAATCCATCTTCAAAATTTATCCCAACTTGTTTCAGTGTAGACAGGTTTAAAAAGTAAAATCTATCCGTCTGTCTATTTGTACGCACCTCACTCAATAAGTAAGTGGTTATATCTCGGAAAAACTTCAAAAAAAAAGGTCTTCAGCATTTGGGTGACGAGGAAGCTTCTGTTTTGCTACGCAACTCATTCGTGGTGCACATATTGAACAGACATTCCACCTTCTTGCGCATCTCCGCGGACCACAGTTTGCGTGCCACTGGTGTAAAGTATTTATCTTGTGAGTTAGAAAAGCTTCCAAACACTTCTGAAGTTCTCAAAGTTGAATTTTAGTACCGTGGTGCGCGAAAAATAAAAATTTGAGCAATCATGAAAATAATGAAAAACAAAGCAGCTCATTACTTCGCGCATTGTGCTGTGTCATAGCTTTTAAGTGTTCCATAACTTAGATACATAAATCTGATCCATAACTTAGATACATAAATCATATACACTCCAAATCAATGAAAAACATAGCGTTGCATTCGGAAGACTTACCGTGTATTTATTGTTCTTTTCTTCATTGCTTCTCCTCCGGAAAACTGAAGTTCCACGGGTGCTATGATTATCCACACGCTCAAGCTGGTAGTGCCTCTTTTTCTCCCCCACTTGCGAGTCCCTTAATGTGATCAGTGGGCCAAATAGGAGGTATTAAACAGCTTCACGCAACTCACAGTGAAGCGAATCGGTACGATCACAGCATATTGTACGATCGCCAGTTCAATGCATGAAGGAGAGTAAGATGGAAGGTTCTCGCAGATATTCCGCGAAGTAATGGGTAGGAAGGAACTGTTCCTTGGGAAGGGGAAAGGAAGATACATTAAAGCTTAAATGCTTTCAAACCTATTCGCGAGACTACTACAGTGGCTGCGTGATCAATCGAGGCGAGCCACGAGAAGCAAAGATACAATGATCAACACGTTACCACTCGATCAGTAGAAAAAAGGAAGAAGTAAATAACTGGAGCAGCGAAGAACATTGTGACAAATTATACAATGAAAAGCAGCGAGGTATTCATTTGATAATTGAATACAGGCGTTAGAATACCTCCACAAGACTACTTATATTAATATTGTCAAAATGATACGAAGAAGTAAGCAGAACTTATAACGCTTCAAACAACAACGAAGAAATAATAATAAATAAAAATAAAAATACCAATTTCATTTGTCAATCCCTTCTAATAATTTTTCCAATTTAAAGTCATTCCGACTACGGACTTCAACGACCCCAAGTGGAAAATTTTAGTCTCATGCACTTCAGTGAGATCCGCCGATGACTACTTTCCAGATTGCAATTTAACGAACTGCAATCTTTTTTGTTAAGGATATCCTTTCGTGCCCAGTTAATTTTGTTCTCTGCATCAACAGATCCACAGCCTTCTGAAATGAGGTTTCCACACCCGTATGCAGTATTCCGGATGTGGGCTAACCATTGCTTTATGCAGTTGGATAACCGTGTCTGTTGTTCCTTGTATATCACTGCCAGAACTCCATGGGCTGTTCTAGCACCTTGTCTGAACTGCTTAGAGAACTTAATGTCAGATTGTATGAATTCCACTAGGACTTTCCTTTATCAATTACCAGGAGTGTGGTACTACTCTCAGAATAGTTTAAACCACATTTTTCTGCTCATCGCTGCATATCTTGGCCTCTTTGAGGTACCGTACGCTAATTCACATCATTAGCCATCCTTCTCACATTTGTCTCATAGTAAACCTAGACATCAGACTTAATTCCTATTCACTATCATTAATAAATATTAAAAAATAGTAAGTTCCCAAAACCGACCCCTGAATTGGAACTGTGGCCAATAGTGGACATTTATAATGAATATGTCACTCAATCCTCTCACTCCTAATGCCACATTACGCTAACTTATATTATAATAATAAATATCACTATCCCAATAATGGAAACCCCGACAGAACCAGCAGGCTAAGTGTATATACAGTACATGGACAATATCTTACATATAAATGTACTATTTACTGTCAATAGCATCGTATGTCCAATTATTTTCAAATATTCACCTCAGTTCGTAGTTGCCGTTATATTTATCATGAGACAGTTACAAGAGAGATGTCATTAGTTTGCTCATTTTTGATATCATATAGGAATAAGCTGGTGTGTGTGTGTGCCAATTGTTTTCTATAGGTTTTATCATTGTGAAATTTCTTCGAAATAACTTTTAACTGTTGAGGAACTCCTCAGGGTCAGCCTATCTCCTCGTTTTTCTCTCTGTGGTCCTTGAAAGATCTTTTCAAGATAGAGAGCAGCCATAGTCTTTGTAAGCATCTCAGCTAGTAATTTAATGTTCTGGAAAGTGGTTTGCAGTGCTCATTTTCCAGCGGATCAGACTGAGGTTGGAAAACAAGACGGCCCTAATGTTGTAAATGGTTTCCTTGCCAACTGTGGTTTCCTATAATAATCGTTCATATGGAACAGTATCCAAATATTTACTGAAATCTAAGTTTATTTCAAAATTGTTCTTTGCATCCAGTTACTTTGAGACGATTTCATAGTAACTAACAGGATTAGTCGGCCATGATCCATCCTTTAACAAATCCATCGTGTGATTGCCTTACAGATCTACTCCTCTGTTTGACCTTAATATCTATTTGACTCCATTACTTTTACTAGAACAGGGGTCAAAACTTAAGAGGCCTGTATTTATCTACTTCACCCTTTGTGAACAGCAGAATACATTTGCATATCTTCGATCCGTAGAGATTTCCTCTGAATCCAGGAATACTCTCATATTATAGCTGAAGGCTTGACTTCTACTTTTGCGCCGTTGTGTATTCTGTTTGTTCAAGTGTGCGTTCACAGGACGATTTCATATTTTTCCGGATGAAAAGCCCGTAATAACTCAGGGGAGAGAAATCTTACCCCCTTCACCCGAGATCAAATAACTAATAAAGTTCCGATTCAAGAAGCCGTTAGCAATTCCTCCAGTCTGTGGCAGATATGCTGACGCTTTATGGCTTTAGTCAACCCAGAGAAAAATCTGTAACAACCAACCAATCTCATACCTCATTGGAGAAGTAAACGGATTTTTCCCGGAAACTTGGCACAGTTTACTCTATTGTTAAATTAGCTCACTGTTCTGCATAATTCACCGATTAGGAAGAAGTCGTATGAAACCAATCTTCATGATGCAGAAAAGCGTGAATACTATTGAAACTTTTTCAGAACGCCCTAGAAGTCATTAGGATATACAAAGCATACTCCACCCAATCAAAATGATCTGGGCACAAAGATTCAGTGACAAAAGATGTCTATCTCGCACAAAGCTTAATGATGTCTTTGGCTGCCCTTGACGACATTTAGTCCCAACCCTTTAGGTACATCTTTCACCAATTTCCTGGCTGCAGCTTCAGGAATGTCCTTCAGCTCCTACCGCTGCCCCCCCCCCACACACATGGTGTTTGCACATAATTGAAACGGCACTTTGATTTCTAAATTTAGAACCTTTTAAAATTTAATCCGTTCAGTTCATATTGAGATCACATATCATGTCACAAAAGAGATCAACTATCAATTTTCTTCCTGCACTGTGGGTTTTTCATTTAACAGGGTTTAATTTTTAGCGATTAGTCTAAACTGTCAGTTTACAGTTCGATTATTGTTCTCGAAACAGTTGCAGTTCCTGTCGGAGCATAAATATCTGGTGATGGACAGTATAAATTGGAAGATTTCAGTGGGTTAATCGATAACCACTGCCGAGTGAATGACTGGAATCGACCCAGTTGTTAGCCGGACAAACATTTTACGAGGATTTCATCCATTATTGAGATAGTTGGCAACAGCTGTTGGATTTCCTCATAATTAACTCCATTGTTTTGTCCTCTATCTGATTACCTACCTTTAGACGTATGCGGTTTCCAGATACATTATGGCCTCAGTTTTCTTCAGTCTAATCTAAAAAACTCAACCTCTTGCGCTAATCAAACTTGAAATGGCCATTAACATTACAGATTTGTAAGGAACCGTATACAGAAACAGTATCAGACTAATTTGAAATAAAAAGATAAGAAATCAATATTGAAATAGGCCTATCTGAGGGAATGTTAAAGGTTTCCTTACAGTTCAAAATATCTGTTGTATAGTAGTACAGAAAGTTACCCATAGAGGGAGCTCGTTGTTTCTGCCGTGTTCATTGGGAATAAACATTACGCTTTCGTCTCTTGAATGGATTGATACAACGATACGAAAGACATTCTTATAATCAGACGTGCCCCTCCCGAAAAATAAATCTATAATCACTCCTTTTCGTTAGCCTATTTCTTCTAATACTTGTTATGCTTCGAATCTCCACGAGTAGAAGACAGCGTATAACGATCAGTCGCTCTTGAAGGAGAAGTGATGCTGGACCATCTAGACAGGAATGCAGTTATACTGAAGTCACAGAATGAATTTGTTAAGCCGCGATCTTGTCTTACCAATCTGATTGGATACTAAGATGCAGTCACAAAGGAACTGGATGCAAAAAATTGATATCATATACTTTCAGGAATGCATTTGATACTGTTGCATATAGACTGCTGTACAAATTGTAGCAGTGTAACATTAAGGACAGGTTACTACTATGGATAAAGGGATGGTTGAGTGGGAGAAGACAGAGTGATTATCAACGGGCACTGCTCTTCATGGACTAATGTTGTTAGTAGAGTCCACCAGAGTTCCTTTCTGGGCCAACTTATTGATGAAGGTATATCAGGATTAATGTCTGCAGATGATACAAAGGTTGATAGGGTGGTAATGATTACTTTTAAGAGTAATCAAATTAAGCTACTGCAACAAGATCTAGAAAAATTAGGCAGACGAGCTGAGAAATGGGCAGGTGAAGTTTAACATTGAAAAATGCGCAGTATGGGTAGCAGTAATGTCAGATTAACGTGCCGATTGTGCGGTACTACCTCAGGGTAGTGTAAATAAAAAAGAAAGGAAAAAAAAAAAAGACCTGGGAGTAATTGTGCAGTCAGGCATAAAGTTCTCTGAGCAGTGCAGAGAGGCTTCCAGGATAGCTCATAGGGTTTTGTAAATGATGTGCAATAATTTTTCTAGCAGTTCTAAAGAGACGATTATCCCCATTGTACCAGGCAATGGTTAGGCCGCATCTTGAGTACTGCATACAGGTCTGGAGGCCTCATTTTAGAAAGGATGTAGAAATGATGGAACAGGTGCAGAGAAGAGCAACGAGGTTCGTTAGGGGAACAAAAGGGTGATCTTACCAAAAAAAAAAAAAAAAAGCTTAAGTTCTGCAGATTACGGCATCTGGAGGCCACGTGCGAAGTTGTCTGATTTAGGTGTTTAAGGCTTTGAGTGGATTGAGCAAGCTGGATGCTGATGCCATTCTTCGTCTTGCTCAAACCACACACACACACACACACACACACACACACACACACACACACACACACACACACGGGGGGGGGCATAAATTCAAATTGAGGAAGGATGGTTGCAGGATAAAGGATGCTGATGGTTGGCTTCAGCTTGCAGTTGATTGTCGGAACTACTTCCACGAATCTGTTATTGTGGAAGTGGATAGTTTGAATAAATTCAAGGAAGAACTGGACAAACTATGAAAGAAGATGGATGGATAAGGGACATGAGAAGTTAGGGTGCGTTCTCTTTCGATGTGATCTATTTGCCTGTTTACTGGGCGAAAAATTTGAGTTTCCGGGAGAAAAGAAACCATGTAATCATCGCCTGAGTCCGACTAACTCAGTTATTTGAAAAAAATCTCAAATTCCTTATCACTGACGAGATTCGAACCCGAGCCTTTTCTACTTGGTGGTGGGAACGGGGACGACGGTGCATATAAGCAAAGATGCCCCCACCACCAACATCCTACTACCCGCGAGGACCTTAAAGAATCGTCTTTAGCATTTAGATTAGTATTATAATGACTAAATGATGCAAACAAGGGTTTTTTTTATTCATGTTCTAAAAAAAAAACAAAACACTCATCTATCATTCATACTTTCCCCGTCTACTAAAAGTTATTATCCATTTACGCTTTGAACATTACTAAACTTAATTTTGACCATCTTCGAAGTCGATAAACTAAAGAATTCAATGAAAGTGGCAGCTGTTATTAAAAACAAACTTACTTTAAATTTCTCAATGATAGAAAGACAAATCTGATAATTATAACATGATTCAAAACTCTTCTGTGTTAAGCCTTAATAATAAGGGAGGGACAAAAAATCGTCTAACGACCTACCTCACTGTGTAACAGACTTGTATGCACCTGTGGATGGAAAGAGACAAGCGCTTGTTCTGATTGGCCTCCTTCGTTAGAGTTCGGATAACATGTACCTGTCACGATGTTTGTGTTTGTTATTTACGCTCTGCAACTTAATGATAAAATAGCGCATTGCAAGCATGAAAGATAAAACAAATTTAAGAGCTCTTGCATGACTCCATACCTGTTACGAGTCTTCTTCTGGCCCTTAGTGACATTAAATGGAGGTTTGGCATTTGTCACTCGTATGGTTGAGGCTTGGGTTCAAGCTCAGCCAGCGAATAGAGGAATTCTTAATGGACTCTTAAATCAGGACTCTAGTTAGCTTAGATGGTAGATACTAGTTATTTTTTTTTAACCCCATCCTGTGGCCAGTTAGTCGATCAAACGAAACCGACCATAGATATACTCAATATGCTGAAATCTCATAGCCTTAGTTACCTGTGAGAAAAATCTAAAACAAATAGTCCACTCTAAGTTTTGCCCACTTCACATCTGACTACATTTTTAGGGTTCGTAGTCTAACGAAGGACCCTTATAATGTCAATCGGTTGTCTGTCCGTCTGTCACAGCATTGTATCTCTGGAATCACTCAACCTATTGACTTAATTTCCCTTCATGTCCGTTCGCATGTAACAAATCTTTCTATTTAGTTCAAATAGAAAGATTTGTCGATCCATCCCAATTTAATTAAAATCGGACAAATAGAAATCCGGCAATTATTGTTTCTTTTTTTCCATATAAATTGTATGGAAAAATGAAAACATAGATTAAATGTAGTTTTGATGTAGTATTATTAGCTTTAGGCAGTCTGTGTACTTCGTGTATTTTTATACAAGATTCGTGAACTGTCTGTCGCTTGTGAAGAGATACACGCAGAGAGAAAGACTTGAAGGTATAATGGGAAAGAGCAATAAATATAAGTTGGTAAAACTATGGAGTTTTATTCGAGAAGGTAAAACTATATGAGTTTTACTAAGTGGTCTATAAAATTATAATTTTAGTAACAAATTGAAAAGATGATAAATTTTCTTGTATTTCACTTCAGCTAAACAGAGAAAAAGAATTTAAAAAAATTCAATTAATTTTAAGAAGAAAAAAATAATGCGCCTGAAATATCACTGCGTATATTACTCAACTTTTAATGGAAGTATGTTATCGATGTTTATACATTATTTAAGAAGAAAAAGTTCAATAGATATCACATTATCAGCATATGTTTCGTAAGTCCTTGGAAAGCTTTTAAGATTACTCATAGCCTCCCCCCACCCTCGACCACAGAAAGCTATTCATATAAATTAAAGTATATTTCTCAGCATTAATCTAGAAAGAAAAGTCTGACCGAGATCAAATTTTCAACATATGTTCTATAGGTTCCTGGGAAATTTTCAGGTCCAGTTACGATTTTACAGCCCTCGTTCACCCCCTCCCTCCTCCTCATAAAAATCGGCATAAATAAAAGTTTTAGCATTAATGGACGAGAAAAATGCTCATTGCTACCAAATTTTCACAATGTTTGGTACCAAACATTATATCAAATCACTACACTGGCTTGTCACGAATAAATCCAAGAATGGTGAAGACAGCTCGAAAAATACCTCCTTTGCTTCACTTTTGTCAAGAACCGCCTCGAAACCAATGAACAGATCAATTCAAAACTCAATCGATCTATTCATTGCTTTCGAAACACTGCTAATCGAAAAACTGAAACCGGTTCTCGTTCATGAAAGTATTTTAAATCAACCTCTTAAGTGAGACAAACGAATGTTTTCTGTTGCGGTCACACCGCAATTTATCACAAATTACGAATGTGGAAAAACTGCGAGGTCAAATGTGATCACAGGTGGGAGGGTGGGTAGGTAAAGGCTTGCCTCTGCTTAACGATGATTTATCATCATCCTGCATGCGTGGGATGAGTTGGTTAGTATTAAAATGTGTGACAGTAGTAGATTAGATTTTCTCGAAGGAATATGTTTTGTGCTATTAAGAAAGCAATTTCTTTACATTCAGCAGTGTAAACCTGTTATGGTGTTGGTTCGTTTATATTTCGTTTTTCCAATTGATGGTAACAAATAATTGCATTGTTATCATCATTGCAGAACTACTGAAAGTGTTGACTTACAATTGAGATGATTTTTTTTTTTTTTTCCGCTTATACATCAGTTATTCGTGGAACGATCAGAGACATGAAAAGCCGGAGAGGATTTCAACATAATTTGCGTTACATTGCCCTTACCCAGAACGAAGAACATCATTTGCCAATAGAGAATGAAATAATCTTTTATAAGATTTCTCGATGTAATCAATGATGGCATAAAGTAAAAAAACAATAGAATTTGAAAAAAAGTTTAAAACTAATTACAGTATAAACTTCGTTTTTAATATTTTTAAAAACTTACCATTAAAAATTAATATTAAGTTTTTAAAATTACCATTAGAATTTATTTGTCTTTAATGGCAAGTCCAAACAGGTGTGACACTGATGTTGGATACTCGTTAATTTAGCTCAATAACCAGTTATACAATAATTCGTTATTCAAAAGTGACTAGCAGCTTACTTTGATTTATGCATATGCAAATAAAGACGGTTAAGTATGACTAATTAATTCATTCTACCTCCTTAAAACTTTTAGCAGTCCAGAAAACCTGTCCTCAACCTAAACCGTTGATAAAAATAAAGAGATTAAACGAAAAACATTCCATTAATCATGCGTAGCTTCCTGTTGGATTGCTATCTCATTGACTCTTCAGTCAGCAGCACAACATTAAGGACTATCGAAATCCACTCTAAACAATGAAACTGTTTTTAATGAATCGAAAAATAATCCTCAAGCCTTTCCCAATATTCTTGTGCTCTATACCAAACAGGCGAAATATGATCTTGCACTGAAATAGGAGACGAAATATGATCCTCCTCTGCCAACAGGTGGGGTTGGTGTGCTACTTAGTAGAAGATAAATTCTGACATTTTGCTTTACTTCGTGGGATGATAGGCGGATAAACTATACCTTAGAGTAACCCGCAGTCCTCTATTCCATCAAGATCTGTTTACCCGTTCCTTGTAGCGGGACAGCTGCGAAGTTCCTTGCACTGTCAAGGATAACGCCCTAGATTTCTAACATATTTATTATAGCTAATACATAATTTTTAAAGCCATAAGCTAACAGATATTTCTTCAGTCCCTGAGGGACAATGGATGTGTAGTGTTAAAAAGCAACAGTTCTTTGGACTATTCAAGATGATAATCTGTATCATAACTTGGCTGTAACCGTTATGTGACATAGGGCTTGATATCTTTTTCATTTTCGCTTTATTTTTGTGAATGACTCCAGAATTCACATTTTCAAATATTGTGTAATTGCATTCACTACAGGAAACTCTGAAAAAAGAAAACTATTGAGTTAAGTGTCGTTGGATGATTTCCTTATCTCCTATGTAGACTTTGTGAGTTCACTGCTCGGTAAGGTTTGTAGCTTAGCCGCATTCTTTATCAGTTATCCCTATAAGGCGTAAACATCTGTGCACGTGTATATGTGTAATATGGTCTTGAATAATCTATTGAGTTATTTTGGTGCGATTCCAAGTTTTTAAATGCAAATGACTGTACGAAGGACGGTGACGATTGTGAACAGGTGTCTTTATTGACCTTCCAATTCTCTTCTAAGATTACGCAATACCGAACTCTGATATTACCGACTATGATGGTTTATACTTAATTTCATACCCGAAAATTTCAGTTGAATGGAAAACACATTTTGGAGAACATGAAACACACCTTATAAGAAGCAAAAAAGAAACGAAAAGTTAACCAACAAATCATTGTATCGGTGTTTGGAAGATCAAATTATATAAAAAGGGAATGGATACAGGTCAAATCCCAGTAGAGGTGGCAGCATGAGTAAATATTGACTACAGATTAAGGGCCAACCAAAGGAAACGGAAAATGTCACCAAGACATTTCAAAGGCCATGCTAGCAATCTTTCAAGAGAAAACCCCAGGTGTATTTCCACACGAGTTTGGACAATAACGTTTTGCAGTCTATACAAAGATTGCTTCGATGCAGATTGTTTATAGAAATACCTAATGAAAGGATTTAGTGTTAAGACTGGGGATTTTGTGCAAGAACTTGCAGTTGATATTAGTGTTAATAAAGGAAAATTGATACAGCAAGGAATCTAATCTTATTTTGTATTTTGAATTATATTAATAACAACCTGGTTTCATCCAAGTATATCTCCAATCCTTCATTAAATTTACACGACTCTCTATTAGAATAAATCTAATCTTCTACAAGAATATTAGATTTACAGGTGACCCCCGCTTAACGCTGATAATTCGTTCCGGAAAAACAGAGCGCTAAGTGAATCCGCGCTAAGCGAGCGCTGCATTCCCATAAGGTAACATATGTATTTGTGAGTTGCGGTCGGTGCCATAGGATATTTCCTAATCAATAATAAACGGTAGTGGAAAGTTGCACAAATGTCGGTCAAAATATTTAACATATAAAATATTCTGCATTACATACGTTTATAATTATGTGGTAACTACTTACGTATCAAAATTAAACTTAAAATTCCAATTAAAATCATGAATTTAATTGATCTAAATTTATTTAATTTAATCGATGAATTTAATCATGAAAAATGTATCGATTTTGGGTTGAACTTTGGCCCTCTTCCAAATAAACTAAAAGGGGTATTAATTTTAAATCCCCCACAGTTTAATTACCACCCAACAATAAAGTCAACCGATCCTTCGCCGCTTTGAAACCTGGCATGTTTTTTTCTTCTTTCAATATGAAACTTCTTTTAGGCATTCGTTTTCACAAAAGTCCTGCTTCATCTATGTTAAAAACTTGTTGAGAAGTACAGTTTAACACATAATATCCCTCTTCAATAATTTTAACAAGTTCTTTTTTGAAAGTTTCGGCTCCTTCTGCACTTGTGGCTTCTCCTTGGATTTAATTCAACCAGCCCTTACTAGTTTTAAATGGTTCCACTTTTTTTTTTTTAGGTGAGTTTTCTTCAGATCATCATATTGGCTAATCTTTCTCTCTCTCTTTTTTTTTTAATAATATTTAACTTAACTGAATTCTGCATTGGATATTATTATCTTCAATAAGATTAGTCTTTCCATTTCAATCCTAATAGCCGTCCTAGTTGCTTGCAGTGGAACAGTTATCTTTCCCGCTGCTAAAATTAATTCTTTATTTTTTTATAATTGTTCTTACAGTTAAACTTGCAAGTCCTAAATTATGGCACACATCTGCTTGTCTTTGACTGGAATCGATTCGCTTCAAAACGTCTAATTTAATTTTCAAATTCAGTCTTTTTCTTACATTTATAGTCTTCGTACTGCGCCCAGACGTTGTTGCTTTTTCATTCTTATCGGCCATTATTAACTCTTCGAAAATGTAACTGCATTGGTTGCATTAATTATGATACAATGTTCGAGTAAACTGTCCATTACGCACGATGTCTAATACTGCACTGAGTGATGACTAGACTTCGGATAAATGCATATAACGCAAATATTACAAGCAATACACTTGATCATTTTTTAAAATGTTGATCTGTACTGCAATTAAATTAGTGCAAGAAAGAATTTTACTGAGCGTGGGAATATTTCTCAAGTCGGCGTGGGAAACGTTTTAACCGTATTTTTCTATTCATTTTCAAGCTATCGACTCCATCAAATGAAACGATTTCGTTAAATATGACAAAAATGCAATCTGTAAAAGAGCGTTATAGTCAGATACGGATTATAATATAAGAACAGCGTTATAGCGAATCGGCGTGAAGCGAACCGCGTTATAACGGGGCCTGCTGTATTCCAGAGCTAAGAAATGCTTTGACCAAAAAAGGTGAGTTTTCTTATATTCTGTTTAAAACTACCCTTTTTCAATTTAAATACATAGCTTGCGAAAAAACAAAATTCCCATTATTTAATTTACTAAAACCTTTCAAAGCTTTAAAAACCTTGATGAAATCTCTAAAGAATTAGATGTTTGCAACCAAGTGTTGAGACCAAAAATCTCGTCCCAAGAATTTGCAATAATAATAAAAAAAAAAAGTTTCTACATGAACCATGACATCTCTATACCAGTAACTAAATTTGTTGCTTTTCGTTGCATATTTTACAATAGATCCGGAAGTTTCTGAAAACACAAAATGCCATGTGCTGCCCTGCCAGCCCTATCTGCAGTTTGAGAGATCTTCGTGTCTAATCGCAGATATTCCCCCCCCCCCCCCCCCCAATTATTTTTCGTTATCAACTGAGTTAAGTTTGATTTTTGGTTATCCCTAAGTAACACTAATCTGGGATTATTATTTCCTAATTCATTTTACCTCTTTGATCAATCATTGCCATTTAGCATTTATATTTCACCAACTGTTCCCATTGAATTCAAATAATACCTAAGACCATAAATTTCCTTGAAGGAATTAAAACCCTTCCTGTTACCACACAACAGGAAGATATGTCCAGCGTTAATATATTATTATCTTAATAGTTTTTTAACGAAAAAAAGTGCTCAATATTCATTTGAATTCTTAGCAAAAAGTAGTATTCTCCTTTGTGACATCTCTGACGTGTTGATGCAAGAAATAGCCATCTAATCGATCCACAAATCAAGAAATATTCAGTGAGTCCCACAAGGAAGAGTGCCTTTTAATTGAAGCTGACAATGAACGGAGTCACTCTTCAGAGATGAATGAAAATTCAGTTTTCAAGGTGATTGCTGGTGTTAACAGGCATCGCCCCAGCCACGTTCGTTCAGTAGGAATTTAAACGAAAATATTCTGATGGATTAATTTAACGTGTTCGCCGCTGTTATGATGGTATTATAATAGCGGCGAAGTATGGTAGCCAGCATTTTAATGGACAAAGATGAATGACCCGTTTAAGTCTCATTAGGTGCACCAATGAGACCTAAGCGCCATAAGTGCAACGTGTATAGACTGGTTTATACAAATGAATTCTCACCCATCTACTATTGTCTAGAATGCATAATTTCATATATACATTCTCGACAATAGCAATCGGTAGTCAAGTTTAGAAAATTATCCCTACTTCAAACAGATGGAAGCTAAACTTATATTGAAGCAACAGCACAGGAACTAATAAGCAATTTCAGTTGTTTTTTTATTATTTATTTTTTTTTATTAGGCCTTGACTTAATAAAAAAAAAATGCCTTAAGCAGGCGAATTCTTCTTCACCTCTTCCCTCTAGGTTTAAATAAGTTGAGGGCTACCCTTGTCTGGAAGAAGGGGATTACCGCTTTCATCTTTAATTCTTTAGTTGTCAGAATGAGGAGTAATTGTGAAGAACCTATTGTCTGACAATGTGAATATCATCCAGTGTATTAGTACCACTGTCCAATTTGACGTTCTTCCGTATTTTGATTTTTCTGTTCATTGGTCAATCAAATTGTTAACAGGTTTATGAATAGGTCTGTGGGTGCCCCATCTAATTTTTGCGTCATTAGCATCTAAAACCCTTAAGTATTTGAACACGACTAAGTGCTTTTTTAGATAAGACTTGTTTTTGTTAATAATTTTTAACTTATTGCATTAAGACATTTAGTTTGTTGTTTGTTTATTAAATTATTTTCCCATGGATCTATAGATGATGAAATACCTTAATAAAACGCTCGCAGGAAACAGAGTAAAGATATCGCTGAAACCTTGGAACAAACAGCATTCGTATTTTTGTCTATCACCAGTATCATTTACTTTAATTTTTTCCAAAAAAAAAGACAAACAAACAAACCTGAATTGCCACGAGAATACCTCCTGGAAATTTCTTTATCAATTTGCGGTTTATTTTACCACGCGCATTGCTCAAATTCGCCAAGTCATGTGTGTAGCCTCTCGCAGTAAAAATGTGTCTACTTGGCTAAACAAGATTTAAACAATCTGATTTCTCTCAGTTATGAAATAATTTTGTTTCGCTAGCTCAGCACTTATTATATCTGATTGACTTATTATTAGCTGACGAGCAGCTCAATTCTTAGAAGTTGGAAATGCGTGAGCCAGACGAAACTGTTTGTCCTGTTGTCCGATACTGAATTAAAATCTACCATCGACCTTCCCTCAATGTAAGTTTTCGATGCTTTGGGAAAAACTTGACTCCTCTTGGAAGTTCTTTCATACTTTGAACCGTTTTTTTTTACAGAAAAACAAAATTTCATAGTTTTTGCTGATGTATTTTTAGATGATTAATATTGTCAAGAGGTAATCAAAAATCATATTTCTATGAACATGATTTATATACAAGTTCAATAGGAAATTCTGAAGTTATTCTAGTTGGAAGTTCCTTTTTAGCAAGGAAGACCCATTTTCGTTTTAAGTAATCGCAAAATCCATAAAGTAGCAAAAGTGATGTAAATATTGGAGCTACAAAATGCATAACGTCTTAAATGGTATTTTGATTGGCTTTGATAATAATCTAAATTGATATGTTTGAATTGGAATCTTTTTCACCATGTAAAAAGCTCGGTTGAGAAAGGTAGAACAGAATATAGTAGCACTCGGTTATTTTGTTTTGTCATATATATATTATATGACAAAGCTTGACTTAAGACCATGTATTGACAGAGCTGGTTCGCATTTTTAGTAGGTGTAAGAATTATCTTGTAAAAGACTAATCTTTTACAAGATAAAGATTTTAATTTAAAGATAAAGATTTAAAGACTAATCTTTTACAAGTGATAATGTAATATTTTACAAATCTTGTGAAATATGTAGAATCATCTTGCTCACTAGAAAAATGTTTTTAACGAGTCCCCATCATTTGGTGAGTTCTGTTGTGTATGCTTGAATTCTTCATCTCCGACTGAAATTCCATTCCACATGGCTTCTTGTGAAGCAAAGGAAGCATGGAGAATGGCTAAAAGTTATATTACACGAACTCACTTCCTAGGTTCAGAAGAAGCAGAAAACCACGCAGACACCATTTTCTGGATTATTCACTAAGCACTTTTTTTTTTTACCTTGTAGTGAAAATTTATTCCGTAGCGGAATAAATTGTCAGAGTAATCTGTCGGTAATCTGTTCATGGTATATGTGATATTTTGCCATGTTGTAATATAGCAATCCATATTACAATGTCGCGGTGACTATCTTTTGCGAATACAAAAAGAAAGAAACCCAACATAACTGGAATAAAAATAATTCTTTTTACTCTGATATGATGTGAGAAGGTTGGTGGAGAGACCTGTTAGTCTTTAGATGATAATTTTCCAAAGAGCAGTCAGTTGCCTGTAGATAATTTAGTTTAATCATTTGAATGTACTTGGTGCCGGGGTTTATCTTTTAAATATAAATTTCCCAGAATTTAGTGTAAATAAACAAAGTTGTGCATCTCCACCCTCCTCACGGCCTTTCCTTCCATTCCAGACTTTTTAAAAATTGGAAAGTTGTGGTCTTACTCTTTGATCAATTGTTCCAAATGAGAATCGTCACGATGCTACTATCAGTGGATGGATGCCGCACTTGGTACTGCATCCATCCAGTGATATCTGGTATAAGGATTACGAACTCTATTTCAAGCCGTCTTACATACTAAGCTAAGGCAATTCATAAACTAGGAAACTGGATTATTTAGAATATTTGCTGATGCAATTAAGGCCACAAAGAACAGGCATAATGTGTCTGTGAACTGTTTTGTATTATGTGATTGGTTTCCAGTTTTTCTGAATGAAAACTATATAACCCTCAACATCAGAGACAGACTAATTCGTGTACGGTGTGAAGATAGCCCCTTAAAAAATTGGACTTGAGCCCGAGATAAATTTCCCTTCCCAAAATATTCTTCTAGAAGGAAGATTTACCTCGGCGTAAATCGTAAACAGCCAGACTAGCCTTGTGGAGGGTCCACTTACTCTACGCAAAAGGACCATTTTGCCAGTCTGCTAATTAACAGATTCAGGTCTCCGCATAATTTCATTTCAGGCCAAATTTGGTGCTTTCTTTTAAAATTTGTGACATCGGTACAACAACACCTAACGTCTTTTTGTAAATTGCTTAAATTTCATATTTCGTTTTTGTTTTCACCCACCTTTTGAATCCATTTATGTTTCCTTGATGTTTGTACAAAAAAACACTTTTGTTGTTATAATCTAAAAGTCTTTACATCGAGGAAGAGATAATAATTTACCAGCATTTCAGAAATCAGCGGATAGCATGCGCAGCTCCTCGCCAACTGACGTTTTTGTCACATTCGCATTTGGAGTTAAAAAGCAGTTACCAATACGACCTGGCTGGTCGTTGACACGGTAAGTCCAATTGAACATATCGATCACTGTAGCATTCGCTCAACCGGTGGCTGTAATGGAAATTTCTTTTTGAAATGCTCTTCGTGAGGTTTCACCCACGATACACAGCACTTTCAGTCCACCGTCACAGTAATTCTGCCAGAAAAAGTGTCTACAACTGCATTAATAGAGTTGGGGAAAGAAACGTTCATGGTATATCGATCTTTCTATTCAGATAAACATCGCGCTGTATTTTGATTTCTTTTTGCTTAAATTTGTCTCTGTATTACTATTATTTTTACAACATAACCTGTCTTTGAAAACCACAAATACGAAAAGTATTAGAACTTATAGTATTTAGTACCGTGCGTGGGTCGAATGTTGAGAAGACGAAAGAAGATATTTCTTGACATTAGACTTGAATTTCTGTAGATTGTAATTTTCAGGAAATACGCATGAATGGAGGTTGTTACAGAAAACGGAATGAATGGGGAAGGTGAAAAGTGCGTTCTGTGAGTTTGAAGTTGGACAGTGAAAGGATGCTTACTGGTACGTGTATGGACTGGGTTGGAAGATTATAGAAGCCAATTCACAAGAACAGTGCCTATGGAAGTATTTAAGCGGAAGCCGTGTTAGGTAACCAGCTGCTAATGGATAATAAATACTTCTTTCTTAAAATATTTCTTTTTCTGTTTCCTCCTAATGTTGTAGAACATGTAACAGGAATGTGAGGCTCAAAAAGGGAACCGACAACTTGTAAATTCATATGATCTGAATAAACAGACAAACTTAATAAACTTTTTTCACACGAAGTACACGGTTGCTTATTTGTTTTTATTTTTTATCATTAAACTCCTAGCCAGTTTTTTATTTTTAATTCGAACAGGCATAGCTCCGTAACTGTTTAGAATTGGACACACATTTATATTAAGTTTTCTTCCTTATTTTCAGATCCTGAATCGATTCTGAAAGTAAATAAAATACATTTTCTGTTTATACTCCGATCAGTGGAGTTCACAAGATGAGGAAATACAAGGAACAGCACCAGGAATTCATCATTAGATTGTTGAAGTTTATGGTGAAATAAACATCATATCAGTATTATTATTAAATTTATATGGTTTATGGTTTTCTTGTAAATGTGAATTTTTACTTGGTTCTGAAGTTCGTATCTCTGCTAAAAATATTAGGCGGAATATCCTGAATCATCTACCAGATAATCCTATCCTTGTTCCACATATATATTTTACTTGCTTTAATATTTAAAACACACCTCTCAGGTTAACTAGTTCGAAGGAGAAAAAAGTTCAGCGAGAAATTTCTAACTTTATAGGGGGGATAAAAAACACTTTCTTTAACATTGGCATGAATACTTCGATTAAATGATTGGACAATTACTTCATTTTAATAAATATGGGGGAAAAGAGAAATTCTGTTGAATTCAATCAATTTTGTCCTCTTCTGTAACCTTATTTCAAACCAATTCTCGTAATATCAGATTTCTTGGATACTGGAACCATCGCCAAGTCGGAAAACAGTGGAGGTCAGAATGAAAAGGAGTTTGAGCATCCCCTCTTTGCAGTATGTGTAAAATGATCGAATTATGAAAACATGTCATCGGAGTATGCATTTCAATCATTATTAAAATTTAAAATGATTGTGAGATTTTATTTAGAATATTACATATTCTCTGGCCATTCTAAAACGTCCATAACCCAAATACCGTGCATTCATTTACCCATCCTCCAACAACGCTAATAAAGTATAAATTTAGACAAAAGAAGTTGTGAATCCAAGAGTTAATGTTCAAGGTTAGCAATATCTTTACGTTTTCATCGTCCTGTCTCTAATATAAATGGGCTAGGAAGCATTTTACTTATTTTAGTGTCTTAAATAGCAAAGTATATTTCGTTTCGCAATTCATTTCATATAATAGAACTGCATCTGCTTAAGTTGCTTAGATTAAACATCATAGCAACTAAGGCCATGGGGCATCGTTATATAACGTCTGCGAATTGCATATTTTTTTGGTGATCTGACTGTTTCTTGGGGATGAAAATCCCTATTTAGAGAAGGGGAACTACGCGAGCCTCTACCGAACCAATTAACAAGACCATTGTATGGGCTGGGGAACATAACATTCCTTCCGTTTTGATTGGGATTCAGATTCAAGCTTTTCCCACAAGTGTGGAAGAGTAACAAGATCACAGAACCTAGGTTACCCACGAGGGCCTGGGAGAATGTGTGCGTGTTCCCCAATTCCCAGAAATTACAGAAAAAAAAAAAAAGAAACAACAACAAAAAAAGTCAATTGAACGCCACAAGAGTTACAAAAGTTTACTTTTATTGAGGAATAAACAAAGGCCAAGATTCGTTTTTTTAAACAGTTTGTTGCAAGACACTAAAAGAATCGGCAATAGCGGTTGCTCGTCCCTAATGGGCTGAATGTCCTTTCAATGAGGGGTGGCAAATTCTCAAGTGACTAGAAAATCCTGCTAATTTTCATGCCTATTATATTACCAAGTTAATAAGAGACAGAAGGTGGTGGGAGCCTCGTACCCATTGCTTCACGTAAATTATAACAGTAGAATAAAAATTCATTAATAGATTTAACCAGCTAATCATTTCATTGAAAGATGAATAGAAAAATGCAGGGATCAAACTGTAAGAATATTTCCCGACATACTTTCAAAAATGAGTGGAAAATGACTTTTCAGGCTTCTCATCACTTCTCAGAAAGGTAGCGTTTAACTAATATGGGGTCATCTCACCACTCTAAAGCATGTTAGGTGATGATCGCGTGGTCCGAAGTCACAATTAAATGACAATGTAAAGCATTAGCATATGTCAAAAGATAACATCGGGGTTGCTAATGGTTGCATAATTCGCGTTCCTATTGTGCTGCATCTTTCATTAATAGCAGAGGGCTCCCAGAAGTGTTCGCAACTTGGGAATAAAAACGACAGCAAAACTTTGTGATAGATGGTACAAATACAGGAATGAATACAGAATGACCTGTTTATCGTGTTTAGTATTCTGTGTAATCACTGGAGCGACGTTCAAAATTTTGAAAGCAGAAATAGAAACTGCTGGTTTACGCTGGCCCCAGGAAGCAGAATACTGAACTCGGGTTCCAGTAATAAAATTACGCAGATTAAAAATGCGCGTAATCGAACTGATCTGTGTGCACTTCATTGTCGATTTACTGTAGTACTCTTTTGTTAATATTAAATACTCATTTTGTTCGCGTACGCAATAAAAGAATTACACCAGTCAGGAGATTCACCACACCCTTAGTAAAGCACATCGTATGTGGTTGATGTTCTTTACCAAAAATTTTTTAAAAAATTCTTAGTAAAGAACATTAGTGAATTTTTTTTAGGTACTGAAATCATGAATAGAATGGAAGGAGCGATGACTTAATGGATCAATGTGCATCGTTGAAATTCAGAAAGTCCCAGTAGTTCAGCATTGCTCAGAATTGAAGCGTCCTTAAGAATTACTCCAGTTTCTCAGTAATTCGATCACAGACTTGGTAAAATGAGAGACAAAAGCTGCCGAATCCCTATGGATTACAGAGGACTGAATAGTCTGTCTTTGCGAAATATTGTAGAGTGTGCTCAAATAGATATGGCGAAGTTCTGATTATTATGGACTGTTGCAAAGATATTCACTTTCCAAATGCACTGCCGTTCTAATGGTAATCAGTTTCACATTACTGTGTTCAATATCATGCAGGGCAATTTCCAGTGTTTCAAAAAATGACCAGCACATCACAAATTATGAATTTTTTATATTATTTTATGTATTCCATTAATTTTTAATCCATTTGAAATCTCTTAAAATCTAAATTCATGGTTATTATCAAATGACTATTCTTTAAAATTAAGATCCTTTTAAATCAATTTTATTTCACGCCATCAGTTAACTATATTTTTACTACAAGTGCTTTTAGTTCCCAATTTCAGTTCCCCTTAAATTCGTGGAATTAGCGCTTATTCTCTTCATTCGTCTTTTCTGTTTCCGTTCTTAGAACATTCTTTCTCCATATGTATTCCTTGAAACTTTTAAAATTTTAAGTATAATGTTGCGAGTCCCCCTTTTTTTTCCTCTCAACCCTCTTACCGTCTGTGGCACTGAAAGAGATAGAGAGGCAAGTTCATTAACCGTTCATGTTTGAAATCATTAAAAAAGCGATTTAGATAGGATGAATGGTAATAAATCTAATGATACCGTATTTACTTGAAGCTCATACGATGGAGAAAAACCAAGCATGCCATCTTAGATTTGCATGCTGATCAAATACCCTTAGTTACATAATCGATATTTTTTTACCTTAGTATTGCTACTTGGTAGCAATATGCTCTTTAATAACTTCTCACATTAAATTCTTCCCCCACCCTTGTGAGAGGAATTTAATGTGAGAAGTTTACTAAGAGAGTTTATTCTAATACCGGGCCGTACAAATCTCCTTATGTTCCCACGAAGAACTCTCATGACTCTTATATATCGAGAGGAATATCTTGCTTCTGCAAATCATAAGGATTTGCAGAAGCAACTTATTCCATACTTTCTTTTAATGCTGTTTTTTTTTTTCTTGTAACCACTTGTATATAAGTGGTTCGTATTAAGCATAATTAACATTTTTGTGTGGTGTGAAACTGGAAGGCACTAAGTGCTCTGTATTTTTGAACAGTACTGTATATTAATTTATAATAAAGCGTATGATGAAGTAAAGCATGTTATGATACTCTGCCCGGTTTGGTAGTTATGTCTGTACAACTGTGTTCAGGGGCCTGTTTGTTGTTTGTTAATACTGTATATGTTTTTAAATAGTTTAATGCCTCCATACTCCAAGCCAACTTGCTTTCTCTCATTATGTGGATCCACTTTTTGTCACGCTACTTTGAGACGAATGCAGTGTTTCTATTATATTCTTAACTAAAAAATTGCGCGTTTCAATATTGCACTGCTTATGTGGGGACGCGTATAGGTTTTTATTATTTTCTTATCTGTTTACTTTTCAATAACTTGGGCCATATTGCTGGGCGAAAAACCAGAGTTTCTGGGAGATAAAAACCATGCTACCCTCGCCTGAGACCAACTAATCAGCCGCGTTGTGAATAAGGTCCATAAAAATTCCTCACGACATCGAAGGGATTCTGATTCAGGTCTGTTCTAGCCGGAGTAGTTTATTTTAATTTTATGCGATAACTTAGAATGATTTTAGGATAATAACGAGAATTCTTTGACATCTAGTTTAATAGTAGGAATATGCAATATGACCATTTTGGCAGGTGGATGGAATATGGAAATTGAGCAGGTCCAGTATTTGCAAAGTAAATAGAAAAATATGATTCTGTAAAAAAAGTATTTCTTAAGGTGAATTACACGAATATTTTTCTACACGGATTCAAGCAGATATTGACTTTTTCTTTCCTCTTTACGCAACCAAGTACACGGTGGGAACGAATTCCGGGTAAGGCCAAGGATTTCATTAGAACTGCTATTTTATGGTCCTGGAACCTGTAAGCATTTCTAGGCCCAGATTTTTTTCAAGTTGTATGATTCAGGGAAAGTACCAAAATCTCTTATATGAGGTTGACTTCTGCAATCTATCTATACTTGGTTGACTGGTGACATAACGAGATTCGACTTTTTTTTTTTCTGGAATCAACAAATGTAATTATCCTACATTTCCTGAAATTAATTCTCAGTTTGTTACTGTTAACAAACTCTTACAGTTCATCCAGTTAACAAGAGTCAGTGGTACCTTGGAAGATAATGGCATGGTTAGCAGTTGATCGACGGGGGAAAAAAAAATGTTTCACATTACCCGTATAGATGGGAACTGGAATTCTAAGATTTTCAGAAAGTAACCAAGGTGGATGATGAAAATGGGGAATAAGAGAGAACACAGGAATAATCCAAGAGATGATTCCTGTGAGCACCTCTGAGGTGGAGTAAATTGAAAGAGGTGGTTATTCTCTATGATGATTTCCTATTGGGGAAATTTTTCCAAATCTATTTTTTAAGGTACACTATCGTGTGAAACACTATCGAAACCTTCTTTAGATTGTTATAAATAATACCGATTTGCATTATATTATCAAAGCTACTAGAAATATATTCCCAGAAGTAGAAAGGTTGATGGCGATAGATCTGCCTTCAAGAATCCGTGCTGGTTCTGAGTGAAGAAAGAGTTCAAGTGATCTGATATATATGTGATTATGGTGCCACATAATTTGGCTGGAGAATTTAGATTACGGATAGGTCTGTACTTTGAGACGCTCTCCTATTCGTTATTTTTATATGATGGAACCAATTTTAGATGAAGATGTATGCCAAATTTCGAAGAAATTTTGAAGAGTTTGAGGATGATGGGAGTGACAGCAGGTAGACATCTCTTCCAAACACAAAGGAATCCTCTCAAGGCCTGTAGAAAAACAGTTGTTTTTCTACAGGTCAAGATTATTAAAAGCGACAGTTAAGAGAAATTTTATAATTCACTCTGACTTTGAAAAAGATATCGTGGTTCATTGTTGGCATGCAGCTATCTTAAAGTAGCTGAGGGCTCAGGTATCTCAGTTGTATCAAAAGAACAATCATCACGAATTAAACACTTACTTCCGAATGTCTTACAGTCATAAATCCCTCAAGAAGCGAACTCTACTTTTGCCCATTTATAATGAACCGTTCACTTTCATTTCAACGCTCTCTCGAGTATCATTCCCTTTTCATTAATCCCAGATACCTATCAACTACTTTACTTATTTAGTAGTTTAAGTATTTTAAATATTTCTTAACTTTCCGTATGAAATTTCTGAATGTTGGTAAACTGCGACGCTGAAAACACCAACGCTTCTCTTCGTCATCGAATACAGTTTTATTTTTATCAACGGTTTAAGCCCAAACCAACCTCTTCATATTTCTTACGGCTCTGTGTAGGTGACTAGTAGTGCGAAAACTATCACGCACGCCAATTTTCTCCTCAACATTTACTTGGGTAACCCACTTTCTTTACGTTGTTTAGTTTCCTGAGACCTGTCATTAAGTGTTCAGCAGAAATAAATCACTTATTAAGTGATTCTGTCCAAGTGGTGTAGACAAGATCGCCATATCATTATTGGACCACGGCTAACGATAAACATAAAATTTTCTTAATAAGTTCTCCATTACTGAGTGCTACCCGGAATCTATTATTACGGTCTCTGGAAATTTCAAACAGGTTTTATTGTAATAATCAAAAAGGCCGTGCTACACCTGTTTAGCCCATTCTTTCCACTGTTAACTCTCCCCCCTCCCCAACCTACGAAAACTGCGATTGATTTTTTTTTTTATTAAAAATCGACTGCAGCATTATTAAATTAACTGACACACCGAGTGAAGAATTTGGTTTCATTGAACATACGTAGCGTCAGAAAGATTCTGAACTTTGAAACAACTTTCGAAGCCGGCAATATTGGGAATTCTTACCCAGGTTCAAAAAATCAACTACAACTATTTGTACATGATCAGCTCAGCATGCGTAAACGTGAAGATGCGCATATGAATGCCAGAATGTCACAATTTGAATGAAAAAAAAAAAAAATTCAACAGTTTATCCTCATTGGGATTTTTCCCAAATTGTCCAGAAATTATTTAAAAAACTGAAGTGCGCTACATATAAGAAAATTCACACAAATGGAACAAGCTAAAAACTCCCAAGTAACCATTCTTCTGTATGTTGCATTTTATGTGGCTGCATACGCTCTTAGTCACACTACAAATAAAACTTTTGACCAATCTTTTGGGTCGAGTAGGGTGTTCTATACGATGTTCAAATATAGACGAGAAAACAAGAAAGTTTTAACAGATCCAAGATATTTCCTACTGAAATGAGGTCCGGACTTTGAGAAAACAAACTCCAGTACTTCCACTTTATTTTTTTCTGACCAGTAATACTGAAAGGATGCTCTCCGAGGCAAGGCGTAGTGTCCACAGCCTCCAACGGGCCAAAAGATTGGATTTCTTCCCGGATCTACATATAAACTTGGAAAATATCATTTGACTCCATTATCAACCTGCCTTTCCCACTTCACCTCGTGCTGTTCCCCAACATCTCTTCGTCAATAATGGGGTTTTATTGAATGAAAAACTTGATGCTGTATTTGCTTTACGGTAGTTCCCACGCCCGTTGATTAACTGACTCCTATTTCCGTATACCATCTAATTGGTGAGGAGAGTTTAACTGGTATAAGAGAAAGGTTTATCAAGCCCATTTCTCGAGATGAACCCATCATCGAATGCATTACTTATTACATCTCACAAGGGATCGGGTTCTCTGATACTTGTTTCTTAGCGCTGCTTTCGATATTTATGAAATGGTTTGTAGAGCAAGATATCTTATTTGTCAATAATTCCAGTAGGAAGGAAACGAGGAGAAGAATTCTCTTCAACTGCTCAACTTGAACAAGATTTTAACCTGCGGGGGGGGGGATTTCATGTACAGAGAGTGAGGCTCTTCATGAAAGTCTTTTGGACTATCTTAAATCAATAGTAAAAGATGAATTGCTTTTCATTATTTACATTCACCCGCAGCTGCCGCGTTAGTTTTTGATGGTCCTGGGCATTTTATTGTAATACAGTAGAACCTCAAATTTTTAGCACTTTTTGAATATCTCTTTAAGGGTAGTTGACCGCACAAAGGCAGAGGGAAATGGGCTGGACCGACTAAAAAGAAAAAAAAAGCAATGCAGGCAACGGGATTACTAAAATATATTGGACAATCGCAACACCCATACTGCAGACAGCATTCGCACTTTTGACCTGCATTTCTTAGGCAAGTACGTTTTTCACTGGACCAATGCGGTAGCAGTGGCCCTCGAGGGTTGATATAATAACCGTCCTCTCCCACATTGGGTGGATGACGGGAGGAATTTTTATGGGCCTTTTTTCACAACGTGGCTGAGTTAGTGGGTCTCGGGGGAGAATAGCATGGTTTTTTCTCTCGGAAACTGGTTTCTCCTCCAGCAAACAGCGAATCACACGCGCAATTTATAGACAATATATAAATATATCAATATATATAAAGATGAGAGTAACATGCGCTAATATTTACGAAGTACATTTTTATTATGGGGAACAGTGAAGAAATGGATGTTCATTAATTATGTCAATTAGCTGACGCTGAAAATTTTGCTTTTTTTTTTTTTTCTGAAAATTGTTTTGTCCGGCTCATCATAAGACTCATTTTCTGTGACATTTTTTTGTAGTTATCACTTTTTAGGGAATTAAAAACGGTTTCTTGCGGAAACGCCTAATTTAATCAAATGCTTCTGCATCGGTTGAACCCGAAATTGTCCAGAATTCGTTTCAAACAGTCCGTTGTCCCAGATCACATACCAATTGCGACAGTAAAATAGAGAACTGTAAGCGCAGTTCCCAGGAATTTTGATATTCTTGCTATATAATTTGAAAGAAAAAGCAGCAGCGCATAAAACATTATTTTAGACAGCGGAACTGGAGACGGTTTTTAAGGAGACACACATTTCTTCACGACAAAACAGCCTCAACAAAAATACCAATAAAAAGGGATAAATAATTAACCAGTTTCGATTTCCTTAGGATCTGGGTGCTGGTTCTCGATTTCCTTAACGCCTGGGTGCTAGTTCATTATACCTACACGTGCTGTGCGATGACCTCAATTCCATTTAAAGGAGCACTGTGAAAGTTTTACTTTACTTAAATAGTACAGATGTCGTTCTCGAGGACTGTTACCTTAATGTGCATCCAAATGGAACAGGATCTATTTGATTTTGAATTCACTGACAGCGGAGTTGCTTAAACAATTATAAGCGTGGCTTGTATTGGAGGATTCAAATTCCGTTTATTATTGGAGAAAGTTTTAGTTAGAACTGAATTACGAGGAAATAAGGATTTGGCAGTAGTTGCCTTTACTTATTCTGTGACTACCACCGATACAGTTTAGACCTGCGAGGATAACCGCGGGTTTAAACTACCAATTATAATCAAGTTGCTCTCTTTCAGAGACGTCTGTTATCATGCCACCATTTCCCTATCAACAGTGATAAAAACAAAAAATACTATAAACCCCAAACTCGCTTAAAATATCCACTGTGCTGTGTCACCCTATGAAGACATTTTAGCTTCCGACATTCTCGCTTCAATCTCCTACTGCAGACCCTTGGGAAGATTGGCCAGCATTATATTCAAGAATATTTCCTATTCCCACTACCTAAAGAATTTCATATCAGATTTTTTTCCTCCAGATTCATTTCCATTTAAGTTATCTTGAATTTGGTTAACCAAAAAGTAAGCCACTCTAAGATCACTGCTAGCCAGATCCAAGATCTTGCATTTTCCAAATTATATCTCAGCTGCCATTTCTTAGTCCGTCCACATAATTTATCCAAGTCTCGTTTGAGCAGAATACCATGATTACGGTCTTTAATCACTGTAATCAACTTTGTAACATCATCAAAACTTAAATATTAAACTAGATAAATCGATATAATTAATAAATATTAGAAATCATTCTTGGTCCAGTGCGGAATCTTGCAGAACCTTATTCTTGCCATAAGACCATCAATAACTGTACTCTGGCTTTTAACCATTGTTTTAGCAATGTGTAACTGTGTCGTGATTCCTTTATACTCGTAATTTCATTCCTGTCCAGCTGATCCTGTATTATGGTTAAGGACTGCATAATCTTCGCTAACAGGGAAGATTACTTTCACCAGCCGGGTGGTTTTAAAGTAGAGAGGGGCGAGGGCTTTGAGAGTCACCATCCAAACAAAGTAAAGAAACGATGGATAACTTCTGAACACTCTGCTAATCCACCGTTGTTCACAATAAGAACACTGATGTCATATCTGTGATGTATTTCTCGGTAACGATATTCTTGTATTTTTTGTTGCATTCAATTTTTTGTATGATAATCATTAAGAAATTTTATAACATTTAGTCACATCAGAAGCATTTTAAAACAAGGCGTAACGACCCGTGGGAGGAGGGAATAATATTAGCAGTGATTTCAAATGAATCTATCTACCCTTTTTTTTTGTTTATTCTACGTGAGCCAAAACTTGTATCTCTGGTTTACATTTGCGAAGTTGCCACTTATTGCACTTTGAAAGAGGGACGAATCCGGAATCGAAGAACGTAAGGAAAATGTTAAGTAAAATCATATATATTAAATTAATGTGAAAATAATACAAATTTCAGATGCATCCCACTTCCAATTTTAAGAATTCCTCCTGGGAATTTATAATGTATTACCAAGGCATTGCTAAGCTAATCTGCATTACGTATTCCTTCTGAAGGAGCGATGTTAAATTCCAAAAGAAACCAACATGTTCAATCATTAAAGGTTAAACTAAGAGAGAAAAAGAATTGCATGCGCACTTACCCTTCACATGTGATGATCCCGTAGTGTAAACCAGTAGCTTTGTCTTCGCAGATCATGCATACCATGGGTTGATCGTCGTCTTCTTCTTCGCCCCCTATTCCTCGGGATGTAGAGGGCGTGGCAGTGACAGTTTGAAGAGTTGGCGATGACTCTTTACGAACTAATGGAACCACGGTTAAGTTCAAAGCCTGCGAGTCAGGTTGGGCCGTGGCGGAAGACAAAGCAACAGGTTGGTACTTGTCTACAATCCCCGACTGTTGTGTCCAGAATCCCCGAGAACTGGATTCAGTCGTGGGCGAAGGCCGATAGGTTCTCGTACTATCTTCGCTCCCTCGCCTGACACTCAAAGGGATTCCAGGGAACGCTGTTTTGCTGGGACTCGGTCCATAAGACAGACTACTGACCACAGATTCTTTAGGGCCTGAAGTGTATGTAATCACCGGGGTTTGACTGTGAATGCTGAATGGCGTTGAAATGGCGGGGGGCGGAGAAGAGGCAGAAGTTGTGTAAAGTGAGAAAGTTTGAGGCGAAAGCGGTTGCACAATAACCTCTTGACTCTCCGAGGATGTAGCTGTTGTGTCGGACCCAGACAGGTGTCTCACACTTGCTGAGTCAGCTGATAGGCTAGTGGCAGTTGCAGTGTTTTCTCTCTTTTGGCTCATCAGCGTCTGAGTCGGACTGAGTCCTGTCCACACCATAGTCCTTCCCCGGCCGGAACTAGGGATTTCTCCCAATATTGGCGTTCTGCATTGTCCACGAAGGATCAAGCTCTGCTCATCCTCTTGGGAGGTAGAGGAAAGTGCTTGTGATTCTCGTTGCTCCTCGAGTCCGCCAAAGTGCCTTCGGTAAGAAAGTGCGCTAGAGGGCGCCCATAACTGGGTATTGAGATGAGGAAGGAGCTCGGGCCTACTTCCCCGCAGCCGCGTGGGGGCACTCAAGTCCAAACCGAGCTCCTCCCTCCCTTCAGCCACATTTCCCCCTCCTCCCCCATCAAACACGCTATTCCGACGTTCACGCTGAGGACTCTCCGTTGACCTTTCACCTTCTCGGGACTGCTTCCGACTGCTCATATGCACTACGGATATCCTCCTGGGGTTAGTGCTGGTGGTTGCTTGACTACAGGAGGGCAACTCCTCCCCCACACTAGTGTCTGGCTGCTCCCGCTTGATTTCCGGATCGGCGAAAAACACATCGCTCTCCGACGAGACGAAATGAGGGGAAATTTCCCCCCCATCCTCGGATCCGGAAACGAGAAAAGATGATGATCCATCTCCTGCTCCTTCCCTCTTGATGTATTCCATGCCAGGTCTGCTATCTGGGGATGACATGATGAATTCTATGCTGGTCTCTCCGTCAGTGTTGCATTTTGAATCTACCTTCCGTCGTTTTAACTTCAGGTTGTGAAATAAGCTCATCTTATGCATGCACTGCAGAAGCAGCAGAATCATACTTCCTGTAACGGGAAACAAAACTGCCAGTTAGGAACAGCAAATATACAAATTCATATTATCATTATTAATTAAAAGGTTTAAAACGTGGACAGGAGATCAAACAAAAAATTAAAATAGAATGGAGAAAGGAACGCTTTCTGACAAATAAACTGTTATTAGAATCACACAGAGGTTATTTCTCAATAATTCGATTAAAAAGAAAATATTAAGGATCTGTGCCGACCGAGCTAGCCGGGTGGGTAAAAGTGCCTGCCTGGCAACCCAAAGGTCGCGGGTTCGAATCCCTCCTCGGGCTTGGATCAAAGTACTGCAAAAACCTTGGGAGGTGCATTATGGCCACAGAAGCCGATGCGCCAACAACTACCAAAAAAAAATAAAAATAAATAAAAATTAAGGATCTGTCAGCAATATGGAGAAAAGATGAGAGTTCATATCATATCTGCAAACTTAGTTGTATTCATTTTGATGGTGCAGAATGTTGCCAGTACGGTTGTTTATCATCTAGGATAGTTTTAAACTCGTGTAACCTACGATGAAATCCATCGATTTATTCTGACTGTGTGATGATTCGTTGCTTCTAAATCAATCGTTTGTGTACACTCTGCGAACCCAATCAAAACCACTTTATATGAAATGCAATGGGAGATGCTGGAGCTTCTCACCTTTATAGCATGGAATCAATTTCCCAACAATTTCAGCATCTTCAGGTTTCTGAAAGAGCACTGAAGGGATGCCAGTTCCAATTATATGTTGAGATGCCGCTGGCACTCTTTGAACTCCATCTCTAACTGAAGTCCACACATATCCTCCCACTATTCTCCAAAAGGAACCCTCAAGACGTGGTAAACGCGGTTGTTGTCAAACTACGTGAACAATAACGCATAAGCCATCTCCTGAAGTGTGAACCATTCACTACTCACTGTGCCTCGCCACTTAAATCGAACCACTTGATCTATCCCTCTGGTATGTGAAAAGTTCCAAACTTCTGCGATGGTTTTAGAGTACAATTCTCCGATACATTTCTCATATAAGTTTACGAGTATAATTCTCCATACTCGGACTCCTCCCTGACACACACACACACACACACACACACACACACACACACACACACACACACACACACACACAGTATTGTAGTCCGAGAGTAATTTTATCAATACTCTGAGCAATCGAGACTTCAGGAGACCAGCACATGTTTGGTTCCTTGAAGAGTCTGGTTGGTCCGCTCATAGGTCGTCATTTTCATTTTCGGAGGTGAAAGAGACCGTCGTACATTGATTTCACCTGCATCCAACGGGTTCTACGACGAGGATGCATCTTCTCTGGTGAAAGGGGACCCCCCTCCCCTTATGTATGTATAAGAAAACAAATTCAGAACCATTTGAAACTAAAAAATGCGACGTATGCTCTTAACATAAACACTAATTTCGGATTTACGTTTGGAGATCACCTTAAGATTTAAAATGAGTGGTCTCCGGGAACGTTACTTCTGCAGTAAGAAAAAAACCCCAGAATTAAGACCCTGTTTAAGTACAATATAGGTACATTTGATCAATGTGTATGCAGCAAACCTGGCCAGCTGCAAACACATTATGATCATTCCCAACAGACATTTCATGAAGAAGGGGCTGCACAAACTTAAAAGTATCCCTTCAAGAATGTACTGTTTCCACCTTGGTATCCCATCTCCTTAAAAAACATAATACCTTTGAACAGTTTTCGATAATTTTGTAGTGCTAACAGCTTCGTGATACTTTAGAATATTTTAAAAGATATTTCCTCGATTGGGTGCACACTGGACTAGAAGTGCTTCCTTATCTTTATGAACTCCACCTTCTTCCTATGACTTAGCTGACCTACTTACGTGTAGTATTAAGAAAAATTTTATAGATTTTATCTACGTCTAGTTTACAAGATCAGCATTCTATGCACCTCTCTGAGTCATTTCATAATAACAAAAAATATATATATATTTTTTATTTTAAGTAAAAGATGCAAAGGATTAAATTTATCTGAACGATAGCTCCAAGATGAAATATAAAACGATTTTTGGAAAGAATGCGCTTTATTTAAAAAAGAAATGCTTCTCTTTGAGACATTTGTCCAAATTTATCACAGAAATTTGCTTATTTGTTCGGCTTCCGTGTTTGTTTGAGGGTTTCTTGACACGCCGACTCCTTTGGTCATGGTGTGCTAACTCATATGGTATTTTCAAATATTTGTGGTGTATGGTATTTGTACCTTGTTGTACAAATGTGTATTCACAGACCAGATTTGTTATTCTGGCGAAAAAAACCGGAATAACTAAGGGAAAAGCCAACTCTCTCCGTCTGAAATCGGCTAACTACAAACTAAAACAAAAAAAAAACTCGTGTTAGGGCCACCCAAGACCGAACTGATAAGAACAAGCACGTGTGTATTATGTCCATAAATTGCGTCTGTTCTCTGACGTGTTTTGCTGAATGTTTGTTTTGTTTTTCTGAAAAACGAGTTTCCGAAGTGGGGGAGGAGGGAACCTTGCTATCCACGCCCGAGACAGACTAACTCAGCGACAAATTAAAAAACAGCCCGTAAAAGTTCCTCCCGTCATTGACGAGATTTGAACCCAGGACCCTTTCCACCTGGTGTGGGGAGGACTGTGGTTATAACCATTGTGCTACCGCGGAGACATTGGTTAACTACGGACCGATTCAAGAGTCCTTGAAGAATTCCATTCTCCGAAGGATTCAAACCCAGACTTTCCAAAATTAGTGGCAAGCCTCCTGGGCTGACACGGAGGACTCGATTTGTTTTAAGTATATTTGTTCTTCACTATAATATTTGGTTATTCGGAAACAGTTGTGCTTTTTTCATATTTTTAATATTTGTTAGACAAAATGGAACAGATTCCTTGGAAAGAAATCAGGGAGTTATTTATAAACATCGAAAAGGAGGTAAAGTTGTTCAGGTCGAGGATTTAAGGGATTATGATACAATTAAATCTGAAATTTGCCATGAGTGTGAACAGTCTACTCATGGAAAGTGCTCATTTTCTAAATAAAGACATTGTTAAGAAAATCATTTTGCTTTGTCAAAAACGCTAGGAAGAAATGGTGTTCTGCCCATGATTTATAATCTTTGCAAGTAGACAGCAATGCCATTTGCCATTTTCTCTGTATAAAACTGTGAGACTGCATTTGGAGTATTGTACCCAAGTTTAGAGGTCACAACTGTGGAAAAAAAGAAAGATACAGAGCTGGACTCAACCCGTGGACCACTTGCGATTCAATCCTTCACATTGTGCGGTTCACGGCTGTGTAGGCAGCCTTAAGTATTATGCGTCCCCCGAGTTTAAAAGATAATGTGAAACAACCTCTGAAATTATGGCTGAGAATTATAGTTCAACATTCTTTTGAAGATGCTCCGAAATAATTTTTAAAATTGCTTTTTTATGATGTTCTGCGTATCTTCCTCAGTAATTAACGATGTTATTATACTCGTAATCATATTTAAAAAGAGCGTCGTATTAATGTCATTTTCGTACAATTAAATGTACAAAAATAATTTAATTGTAAATATTAAAATTGATAAAATTCGATTCTGTTTGGAAATATGAGATAATTAATAAGTAGCAAGGAACTATTTTTGCGTGCCCACGATCTCCAGCATTTTATCTGTTTTGCCCGTGGCCAAAGAAAATTTGGACGTCCCAGATAGAGCTTCTAGAGAAGGGTCAACGTAGGACGACCAGATTAGTGGGGAGCCCTAATCGATGTCCATAATGAGGAGATGCGAACTGTAAAGTTTCGCAACTAGACATTATACAAAGGCAAATTATAAGGGGGGGGGGCTAATTAAGATCTTGAAGGGATCAATAAATGAACGAGGGAAATATTTTTTCACTTAAGTTGTGGGAAGGAAAAATCCTCCGTTCTCTGCTTCTGTTTAAAGCAGCTATCCTTCCCATACTGGAGTATGCTGCTCCGAACAGTGTCCCCTCACTGTACAACTTTGATTTAGCAACTTGAATTATTGTAAATGAAGTTAATCAACTGCCTTTCTAAAAAGTAGATGAAATCCTATGTTCTGTCACCGAATTTTCTTTCCGAATTTGTACTCCCATCTCAAACTGCAATCTTTAGAAACACTCCGAACTGTCCTGGATCTTAAACCTCTGCATCACAATTGCTCTGGACCAACTTATCTGCCAGATCTGTACTGTGCCATCGTAAGTTTTATGAACCAGTGGCAGATATTAGACGGAACATTCCCTTCCATATCGGTAGATCGAGATTAGAGAAGTCCAAGAAACCGCCTTTAAAAGAATTATGGCACTTATAAACCAACATGACTTGGATCTTTTTTTGGACAGGAAAGCTTTTTACAGGACCATCTGGAACCAGTTGATAGCTTTTTCATAATGAAATAGCAAATGCCAAATCCACAGGAAATCTTGGGAATTTTAAATAAAGAAATCCGAACCTTTAAAAACATTCAGCGTAAGGAATATTTAAGCTAAATTTCCATTTTTGCTGATCTGTCTTTGGGATGTTCTTATTTAAATTTTCATACATAAATCGTACAAAGCCTGTACAATTATCTTGCGAATCACACAGCCTGAAGACTTGTGTTTCTTATTTACTACCTTAGAAAGGAATAATATATATTAGCTAATATGAAAAATAAAAGAAAATGTTCTAAGATAGTACCAGGGAAAATGAAAAACGGTATTTTATATCACTGGAAAAACGAATTTCAAGATAAAAATTCCAATTTACTGTTTTGACTTCCCAAATATTGCTGAAATGAGTTTTTAACGCTCCACAATGTTAGCAAGAAGCACAGTTTAAGAGATGCGTTCATGGAAATATAAATTACGGTGAGCAATGCTTATCCTTTAAGAAGACGTACCTTTTTTTATTTATACTTATTTTTTTGCCGCTACTGTACACGTGAACTTTTAGTATGCCTCACAAACAGAATTTCACAACACTAGTCTTGAGAGAGAGAGAGAGAGAGAGAGAGAGAGAGAGAGAGAGAGAGAGATTGATTGACTGACTGACTGACTGACTGAAGTTCAATGACCAAGGTGAAAGAGATTTACTTATTTTCTGAGAGGAAAATGTTTTCCAAGGCATTGTTGTTGGAAATCGAACAGAAAACTATTTTCGATATAGTGAAAGGTGGCCCATCCGTTGAGACTAACTCGCGTGTTCGTATGTAGGGGTTAAACTGGATTATCCCTCAAGCATAGGAAAGCAAGTCACCAATCGTGTCTGTGAAGAAATCCGGCTTCACTGAATGGAGTAGCATTATTCCAGTGCTAAGTCGCCTCATCGAGGAGTAAATGTCCAGAGAGATAAAAATATCCCCCCCCCCACAAGTTTTATGTAAATGAGTTAATCGCGATGATAAAAAAGATATCTTCCAGTGCCAAATATTCGGGGTTTAACACTGGTTGCTGCTGTCTGACACATTCTCACATAACTCGATACCTACCCAGAATGCCTTCCTTTTAAAGAGCATTTTATACCTTTTGCGCTAAAGGCATCGATTGTAGGATAATGACTGTTGTCTACCATCCACCAAAGAAGGTACACTTCCTAGATTCGAAACCTCTTGATGAGAGGAATGCATTCTCGAATCTTCATCTCAGAATAGATCAACTGGCTTTAGAAAACAAGCCTCATAGCCTAAGTTGTCTTTGCGCTGTCAAAATATTCTCTATCTCATACAATCTTCATCGATCTTAATGATGCAGCATTTCTTAGAAGGGGCGCTTTATCGTCTTAATCTCCCACCGGCAACTCACAGCCAAAAATAATTCAAAAACAAAAAAATAGGACGTCTATCTTCTTCTTCACCGGCCACTAAATGCATCTATAATCTCTAGGTACTCGTGAATTCGAGTTCCATCTAACAGGAGGGGATTGCTCTGGCATTATCTCACATTGGGATTGAGAAGACCATTGGCTGAATCTAATCAGGAGAGTTCTGATTCAATGCAGAAGGTTTCACTAAACTTTATAGCAGCCCATTACAATTGCATCTTATCCCTGATTAAACTAATATTTCCTCATATTATATAATACCTAGTGGATGCTCTATTGTACTAAATGGAGCTTACAACTGCAAACGATATTTTTTCTGTTAAAAAATATTAATAATGTGTTTTTATATTACTAATATTTGCAGAACTGGAAAAATTCCTACAACACATTATTTATATTATAAATTTTCCCTTAATGTTATTGCACAAGTGGAATTTCTTGGAGAAGAAGCAGCGCAACTCTCGTTTCAGACCAAATAACTCTCTTACGTTACAAAGAGAAAAAAAAAAAAAAAAACTTAAAGGTTCCTCCCATTAGATTGAACTCAAATCCACTCTCTCTCTTTCCCCCCATAAGGTGTGGATGGACGGCAGTCTTAAACACTGCTTGCCACGATGACCGAAAAAGTGACAGAAAGAAAAATGCTTACTCAGCGAATATCCTCATTGTTCTTTTATTCCAGTCAAATTTATCCCGGGGATTCAACTGTATAACGAAGCAGCATTGCCTTATAAATTACAACGCGTGTTGCTTTTAATCATTTTTCGTGATTATAGGACCGTTAGTCGAAACTCATATGTATCAGTGGGTAACCTGGCTTCAGATGAGTAGATTTTCAACACGATTTCCATTGAAAAGCGCAGTAGCATTCATTATTCAACAATAGGTCATTACTAAACGTAACCCATATCGGGAACCTTTCATAACTTGGTAAGCCATTTTATGAGGTTAGTGGCTGTTTCTGGAAAGAAAAAAACTTTAAAATCTCTAGATTATATCGCAAGTGAGGTTAATAACAGAGCACGTGGTAAGTTACTCCACTCCTCAGCTATTTCAGACTGTTTATTCGTAAAGAAATTGTATCGACAAATGATCCCTCTCCCTCTGTATTAAGAAAATATTCTGGCTTATGGCATATTATTTCGTGTATAATGTATCTATCAATAATTTCGATGGTCAATTCAGCAACACTTTTTATTATGCGCTAATCTTAAGAGCAGAACCGACTTCTGCAAACTTTTTTTTTTCTGCTTTAAAGACTCGCTTGGAACGTAAGCCATAATCAAAACCATAGAATCTCGTAGCTCGTTAGCCACATTCCTGCTCACGGAACTTCAACGGTTATCTGCTCATAGTTATTTTAATAGAATGGATACTTGAAAGTCTAAAGCAGGAAGCTGGGCCAGAAAGTGAAGGACTAGGTCATCACGGACAACACGTGAGAAGGTACACGGGACGAGGAGGCTGGTTTTGTTACCACTCTAAAATGTTTTCAAGCGTAAACAATTCTGATACAAATGTCCTCTTAAAACCCACATTGTGCTGAAACCCTTTTGAGCTGCTGACTTTTCAAAATAGCATGTGAAAAACGAGCTACTGTGAAATTGATATATATCAATGCCGATTCTATCCCACTTAAATGAAAAGATTGAAGAATACATTTTAGCGACCATATTAAGAAATTTGATAATTAATATTCAGAACTTGGAATTCAGTGGAGAGAAGAGAATTTGGTTAGTTGTGGCTGACCAAATAACGGAAGCACATAACATAAAATGAGCATCTGCGTATTTGATTATGGTAGAAATGTCAGAAATGTGATTAATTTTGCCTCAGTTTCCAAGCATAGTGTTGCTGAGTTCTGAATGTGATTGGGAGTCATAATAAATCCCGAGATCTTTGTGGTCAAAAGAGAGAAGAAAATTAAATATAATATCAAGAGAATATTTTGTGCGTTATTAAACGTGGCGTGTTCCGTAGAACAGTAAATTAACCATAATTTCAGTCACCCGCAAAGGAGTTGAGAGGAGGTTACGTTGTAACAGCATAAGAATTACCGAAGAGAATGGCAGAACCGATTGGATACCGCCCTGAGGGATATCAGCCGACTCTTGTGTTCTTACATTGGTCGACTTTACAGAGCGGAGAATAAGTTTTCTGTTAAAGGTGGAGTTTTGCAGAAAAGCTAACAAATGATTTGAGATGGAGAAGAATTGTTGGAAAAAGACCTTTGGAGTTGAATTCCAAATAGATTAAATCGAGCTGAGAGTTAATATGGAATTAACAGTTGTTTAGTGTAGTGTAGTGTAGCTAGAAAGGAAGTCGAGATAAGATTTGTGTGATAGTCCAAACTATTCGCTGCATGATTCCTTTCGCTTCAAAGGTAGTATGTGCATACTACCTTTGAGGTAGGCGAAATGTGCATATGTCCGTTCCGATATTCACTGTCAGAGACTTGGTAATTTGGAATCTCTTCTTTTTGATCTTCTCTGGCTTAAAATCTCTCTACCTCATTGTGTCAAATTCATCTGTTGTCTCCATCGTTCTCCCAACTCCACTAATCACTTGGAGCTCTTTGACTTCTCTTTGCAACTTGACTTTCTCCAGTCCCAACTTTCCTAACAGTGAGGTAATTTTCCTTGGTGATTTTAATGTTCACAACTCCGGCTGGCTTCCGTTTCCTAGTCACACCGACCCAGCTGGTCGAGATGCTGAGGCTTTTGAAATTACTAATGACCTTGCACAGATTGTTAATTTACCTACAAGAATACCGGACAATCCTAACCATACAGCCAACACATCTTTTTCTCACAAACAACCGTTCTAAGTACACGGTTGAAGTGAGTGGTACTTTAGGCACCTCAGATCACAACTTGGTGTTGTCTCTTCTCCAATGGAGCCTTTATCTCATGGCTATTCCCAACCTCGTATTATTTGGCATTACAAGAATGCAAAATGGGATGACTGTTTCAAAACTTCTGATGTCAACGTTTGCTCAGATTGTGTCAGTGAAATTATTCTTGTAGGAATGGAATCCTTTATTCCACACTCCACTTTAAAATCTCGTCCTTTATCTAAACCTTGGTTTTCCAATAAATGTGCTAAGGCTATTCAAGAGAAGAATGTTGCATATCGTAACTGGCTTGTTTCTAATTCTTCAGTTTCATTTTCTGCCTACACCAAAGCTCGCAACCATTGTAAAGCAGTTATTAATCAGTCCAAACTAGATTTTGAACAGACTTAGAGTAGAAAACTTGCTTCTTACCCTAATGGTACCTGAGCATTCTGGTCTCTTGCCAAAACTATTGGCCGCAACTTTTGCTCATCTCTGCTTCCACCTCTGTCAAAACCAGATGGTTCTGTTGTCACTTCAGCCAAGGATAAAGCTGACCTGCTAGCATCCCACTTTTTTCCCAACGCCTGTATTAATGATCTTGGTAAAATACCTCCCACCATTCCCAACACGCTCCATTCAATGCCTCCTGTGGTCTTCTGTCAAAAGGACGTCAGAAGGATTTTGACGAATCTTGATGCTAAGAAAGCTCCAGGTCCTGATGGTATTTCTCCACTTGTTCTCAAAATCTGTGCTCCTGAACTTACTCCTATTCTTTGCCGCCTTTTTTCACTTTCTTATTCCGAAGGTGTTTTTTCTTCTGCTTTGAAATTTTCTGATATCCAGCCAGTTCCTTAAAATGGTGACAAATCCCTCCCATCCAATTATCGTCCCATTGCAATTACTTCTACTCTTTATAAAATAATGGAGAAATCAATTAACCGCCAACTCTTAAACTACCTAGAAACCTTCCGTCTGATCAACGATCGCCAGTATGGATTCCGTCAGTGTCGATCCAGTAGTGATATTCTGGCTTATGTTACCCATTTGTGGACAAATTCAATGTCAAAGTTCGGTGAAGCACAAGCAGTTGCTCTTGACATCTCAAAGGCTTTCGATCGTGTTTGGCATAAAGGTCTTCTAAACAAGCTTCCATCTTATGGTTTGCTAACTATTTTTTGTAATTGTGAATCCAGTTTTCTCTCTGGCCGCTCACTGAGAGTGATGGTAGATGGCTCTCTGTCTTCTAACTTCACCCCTAATACTGGTGTCCCCCCAAGGTTCAGTTCTTTCCCCCACTCTTTTCCTCTTGTATATTAATGACCTTCTTCCATTGACTGGAAATCCTAGCCATATTTTTGCCTATGATAGCACATTGCATTCCACTTTCCATTTTGAAAAATCCTGCCCTGCTCAATCAGCTTCAACTTCTCGAATATCCGCTACCAATTCCTTAAATGCCGATCTCCAGTGAGGCAAAGATAACTTAGTTTATTTCAATCCGTCTAAAACTCAGTCTTGTCTTATATCTCGCAAAAAGGATTCTTCTGCTCCTATGATTATCTTTGGTGACACTCCAATTTCTAGGCAAAATGATGTCTCTTTTTGGGGATTACCCTGATTTCTAATCTCTCTTGGCACAAGCACATTACAAATATTGCTTCTTCTGCATCTAAAAAACTTGATTTTCTCTTTCGCTCTCAGCGTTACTTTTCTTCCAAACAGCTGTTCACTCTGTACAAATCGCAAATTCGCCCTACCATGGAATATTGTTCGCATATCTGGGGTGGTGCCCCCAAAACCTCTCTGCGGCTTCTAGATTCCATTAAGAAGAGGGCAATTAGTTTAATTAATGATTCGTCTCTAACAGTCTCTCTCCACTCGCTGTCCCATAGACGTACTGTTTCTGCTGCATGCCTTTTCTACAGATACTTCCATGGGCACAATTCTTCTGAATTGGCTTCTATAATTCCCGATCTCTCTTTCAAAAGAGTCCGAACACGTGCGGCCACCAGCCAACATCCATTTACTGTCCAACTTATGCGCCAATAAAATCCAAACCAAACCAAACTGTCCAACTTCAAACTCACAGAACCAACTTTTCATCTTCCTCATTTATTCATTGAACTGCCGCTTTCTGGAACAACCTTCCTCCAGACGTATTTCCTGAAAATTAGTCTACAGAAGTTCAAGTCTAATATCAACAAATATCTTCTCTCGTCTTCTCAACCTCCAACCCAAGCACGGTACTAAGTACTGTAGGTTCTAATATCTCTCGTGTTTGGGGTTTTTATTGAAAAAAAAAAAAAAAAAAGTCCAGACTCCTTTTTCCACCCCACCGCCCTTTTCACAGTGAGTCTCGTCAGAGTAAACCGACAAATTTTGAGACCTGAGACGAGAAGAAGAGACAGTGATCCCTCCTACCTTTTGAATAGGATTTTGAATTTTATTTAGGAAAGATGAAGTATTCTTTCCAGCTATCAGGAAAGTAATCGAGGCACAAACATTTATACGAGGAAAAGATGTTTGCGAGCGATTCGTATATGTATAAAAAAAAAAAAAAAAAAAAAAAAAAATTGCAAATTTGAAAATAAAGATGGGTATCATCTCTGGACCTGACGTACTCTTCAAAGTGAAGCAGTTTCTAGCGATCTTGACCGTTGCAGAGATTTGACAGAGCCTTAAAACAGTGAATTTCTGCAATTTATTTTTTCTGAATAAAAGCAAAAAAAAAAAAAAAAAAAACTGGTAAATTGATGTAAAAACAAAAACAGTGAAAAATACAAGGTAATAAAATACATTTCATTTTGTTTAATTTAAAATGAAGTTAATTAATTTTTTAATTTTTCCTACTTTAAGACTCCTGGATTGGAAATTTCAATTAATGCGATTGGATGGGTTTAAATTCATTAATGAGAGCCTTTGCGAATGCCACAGAGGAGACACGAAGAACACGCATTTTAAAGATATGCGGCCTCACAACCAGAACAGTGGCTAGTCGCAGTATATTATTATTAATATCGATTTATTTCCACAGAAATGTCCCTTTACAGCTATCCAGCTAGAGGACACGGGTTACATGATAATAATGAATGAATATTGCCATGCTATTTACAATCTATATACAGAGTGCTCAAATGAATTGATACAATACATGGCCTAAAACAGCAACTGATTACATAACTTACATAATCGTAGATATATATAGACAACAATAAGTGGATAATATAGCATCCCGGAAGTTATATCACCTACAGTTTGACCAGCCATACATATTTGCCAGAGAGGCGGATCTGTAAGTTTTGTCCTTGCAGAACTTATCACAGACAATGGATAACCTGTTATACAGCGTGTCTCAAAAATATTGGTACAAACGTTTAGGGGAGGTAGGTAACATCTAAAGGAATGTGAATCGCATAGGAACCCATAACCGGAAACGGTTATGGCACAAGAAGCAGAAATGACACGAAACAGTAATTAGTGGCAAACATTTATTTGACATAATATTAACAATGGAGTACGAGATGGATGCATTTCATGATGTTACAACAGATGCTCGAAGGTTCCACCATGAGACGCGATGCATGCATGACACCAACTCAACATGGATTGGCAGACACGGTCGAACACACCTGGAGTTTTTTTGACAGTAGCAGCAGCGCAGACGAGTCTCGCCACGAGATCCATTTCCGTCTTCACAGGCGATTCATACACGATAGATTTGAGCCCCCCCCCCAGAAAGAAATCAAGGCTCGATAAATCAGGTGAGCGTGGGGGGTCAGGCAACGGGTCCACCACGGCCAATCCATCGACGCCCAAAACGCCTGTTCAAAATGGTCACGAACACACCTTCCATAATGGGCAGGCGTTCCTTCATGTTGAAACCAAATGTTGCGTCTCACATTTGCTGGAACATCGTCAAGTAACTCTGGTAGAACTTGTTCAAGAAAGATCCGATATTTAGCGGAGTCCATGCGGGATGGTAACAGGCATGGGCCGACTAAGCAGTCACCGACCATACCTGCCCACACATTTATTGCGAAGCGATGTTGTGCCGCATGGGGGCGCACACCGTGTGGGTTGTCGTGAGCCCACACATGAGCATTGTGCTGATTGAATAAGCCTTTCCGAGTGAAATAAGCCTCATCCGTGAACAAAACATAGGCTGGAAAATTCAAGTCTTGAACACTTTCTTGGAGAAACCACTGCGCAAAAGCCACACATGCAGGATGATCTTGGGGGAAGGAGCAGTAACTGAACCCTTTGGAGATGAAAGGGGTGTAAGGAATCGTCGTGCCAGACACGCTGTACACTGCAATGAGACACTTCTGAGGCAACGGCACGTGTGCTGGTAGTAGGATTATTCTGGACGGCATTCAACACACTTTTTTCTATGGCCGGAATTCTGCCCGTGGTCTGCCCGCACTGCTCCTGTTACCTCTAAATGACCCATAATCGCACAAATTTTGATACACACGCGCAAACAAACGGTGATCCTGTACACGTCTGTCTGGGAAGCGTTCTCCATAAATTCGTTGAGCGGCTCGTCCATTCACTAGGTGCATGTCTGCCAGCTCACAGTTCGTATATCGATGCATGCTTTTCGTGCGCCGACTACTGCTTGAATGAGTAAACCAGAAATTTTCCTTCTCGCGAACTGATGAACAGCGCCGTCTACCGACTTACGGTGACATTTCCAGTTATGGGTTCCTATCCGATTCACATTCCTTTAGATGTTGTTACTTACCTCCCCTAAACGCTTGTACCAATATTTTTGAGACACCTTGTATATTTTCATGGAATTAAATGGAAACATGTTATCCGGGGAGTTTATGCTATGCACCTTCGACCATATGCCAGTGCGCTGGTATGACTTCTATTACGGTCTGACGACCTAGCAATGATATCCCATATATCTTAATTTTCCGAAGAGAAGTTAGGCGAAAATCACGAGGTTCCTGGTGATTATATGATACTTCCACGGTAGCATATTTCGATTAGAGAGCATGACAGATTGAGATTGTCGGTGGTAGGCATGCGACATTATTTAGCCATTTTAAAATGTGGCCAGTATTCCAGGGATGGGAACCTGGTTTGGTAAGATGGAAGTGCCGAGGACCATATCGTTGAGGAATGCAATGGAATTGTGGTTATGCAACGGATAATATAGTTAATGATAAGATGCGGGTTATGGAAGTTGGAGATCTCCTGTTTCACTGCTCATATAGCTGCATATTTTTTTTTTTTTTTTTTCTTTCTTTTTTCCGAATGGCATTAAAATGAGGCAGGTCTTTTCCCAGGTGAGGCCCAAATCTTTATGCTGGGTGACTTTTTTTTTAACTAGGGAGTTCCCAGTCATGATGTTCACATCGTTTGTTTCTCTTTTTGGTTATAGTAAGTTGAGAAGTTTTTTCGTTGTTAATGGAGAGCCCAATCGCGTTAAGGTAATTTTGAAGTTGTTATTGTCGCTTGGAGATCTTTGTGGTGGACTGCAGAGAGACTGGTGGCATTTTGTAACATCAAAGAAATTTATATCATCCTCATACATGGTAAAGTTAGCATGATTTGCGAGAAATGGTTCTAACGATGCGGCAGAGAGAACACCCCCCATTGGGGTAGCCATCTGGAGCAAATAATTTGATGGTGATGATTACGATCTCTTATCCATAGGGTCCTGGTAGTAAGAGCTTCTTAAGTCATCTAATAGATGACTGGAGATTTTGAAGTAATCGCCCAGTATGGCGCATACTGCAGGGATGGATAGATTGTCGAAAGCAGCCTTGATGTCGAGAAACACAATATCGAGTTCTTTGTTGCTTAATGTACGTTCTACTCTGAAAACTGTGTCCATGAGGTTGGTGATAGTGGATCGTCCAGGTAGAATGGTACGGATGGATGTGGCTAAACATAAGATGAGTGAGAACAAGGATGACTTTTTTTTTCCATGATTTTGAGAAAAGTGCATCTTACAGCAATTGGTTTGTAATCGTTGGGCGTTTTTGGATTAGACTTCTTTGGAATGGGAGAGACATATTTAAGCGACGGGACATAAAAACCTCGGGAGCATCAAAACCAGGCCATAAAACATAAATTTAAAAATAATATACGTATTTATTTATTGTCATTTAACTTGGAAATACCACAAAATGAGTAATTGCGACACGCAGTTCACAATATTTCATTGTTCGTTTATTCATTTACGTAGGGCTCTGGGACAATAACAAATTTTTATTTTGTCCCTGGCGCCGGAATACCTACGGCCATTTTAGCTAGTTACAATACCTGCATGGACTGTCTTTCTCCGAAAACTCAATTTTTTCATCCCTCAAACTGACATTACAGTACACGGAATTTATAGACTCCATGTAGTGGGCTTTTGTTGTCCATACACCTGAAAGGTATGGCCGAATATGGTTTCGCGAAAGGTAAAACAGGGCACTATTATTTAAAATTTAGGCCTTTTAACCTGTCCATCCGGAAATTTCAGAACAGTTAATTTAAAATGCAAATTTAAACCGGAAAAAATCTAAAGAATACAATAAAGCAGGAAATTCAAGCTCGATGTGGGGGGTGGAGTAATCACTTTTGACAGATGAAAACGGACTACAACTCATGCTTTCATTTTTACAGTCCCCCAATGATTATTTTGGCCTCTTAAGCACATTCAGTAATAGAAGACACACCGGGCTGTCAGACTTTGAAAACATAACCATAATTTCCGTAACTAATTCCATTGCGGAGATGTTCCTCCCCTATCCCACCTAACTGGTGGCAAATTAATACGAAAAGTGGCAGTTGTTGGCCAATAACCTAGCAGTGCCAACCTCTGAGTGGCACTCCATTTCTACCAAGGCAATATCACAATACTTCAGAATGTAGTACACGAACAGAGGAGATAAAAGAAAAAAAAAGTCCTTTTGAGTCCTGGAGATTCGTTGACCTTAGGAATTTCAGAGGGGGCGCGCTCTGCCAAGGGGTGTGCCTTTGCTACTATCTCTTTTTGAGATTGATAACCGCTGTCCCATTTTCAGACCGGACTTTGGCTACAGTAACAATGGAAGTCATCGCCATAGAAACACGGGCAAAGTGATGGGTAGGACGTAAACTCCTGCGGTGGCAGGAACGGGTTTGTTGAGGAAGCATTAAAACCTAACTAGTGGCTGCCCATTTAGGGAAAATCGTGGAGTCTGGTGAACTTTCCTTGGTTCAGTTTTTTTTTTTTTTTTTTTAAATCTTTGTTGAGATTAATGAGTACAACGGGAAAAGTAGGTGTCGACATCTCCTGCTGGCTCCATTAAAAATTAGATAATTTCGTTGAATACGTAACGTATTCAACAAAATTACCTGTTTTCTTAGCAATATTACGCACATTTGATACTTGGGATAACATCAAAGCCTTACTTTGATGTTATCCCGAGTAACATCAAAGTAACACTTTGATCATTTCCAGGCAGGAAGGCAGAAGTCGAACATGTTCTGATATATTAAAAGTTCAATCATCCTTTGAGTTTTCTGGGTCAACCTGTGTGACAATGTCCTTTTTTTTAGTGAAGATTCCGATGACTTGTGAGCACCCAGTGGGTACTATTCTCTTAAAAGGAGTTGATCGTTTCCCTCCTATAATGTAAAAAAGGAAATCAAACCGTCACTGGTTTGAATCTCTAAACCATGAAAAACAGTCTACATTTTAGAGGGAGTGTTTTTTGTTGGAATTTTAAGGCTATTTTATTAGGCAGTTTCCTAAATAGCCTTTAAAAGATGCCACTGTTCACCTTCGAAGTCTTTGGGACTATGTAACCTGACCGTTGATCTTTCATAAGCAACTGAAGTACAGGGTACCCCCTACCCCATTAAAGAAAGCCTTTTTTGCGAAATATCAACTTTAAAATTTATTGAATTTTGATATTCCCCTATTTAAGGAAGACATGCCTTCTATAGAGAATGCGTTCCTGTAAGATGTTATATGTCCATAACAAAACGTACTATCAGTTTATTTCTCTGTGTGAACAAACGGAAGACATGGTTAACAAAATGCCACCACAAACCAGAAGAATCCTGCCCCCCCCCCCCCTATAATTTCCTATTCGTCTGAATATGACCTGTAAATCACACTCTGACCTGAGTGTCCCACTTATAGTTACACAGCTGTCGATACCGGGCTTCAAGGGGCTTACCATCGGTGGTGGGAGTAAACTTTAAATGTGACAATCACGCTTGTAATTGTGAAATTATATTATAAATTCGGTAGCAAAAAACTACCGAACATTCTGTCCACTCTGTATGTTAAATCTTCAGTTTCTGCTACATGCTTTTTCTATAGATATTTCCATGGGCCATCTGAATTTACATCAATAATTCCCCATCTCCCCCTTCCAAACGAATACGAACATGCGCCACAAGCAGTCAGAATCCATTCACTGTCCAATTTCAAACTCATAGAACCAACTGTCCCTCATTTGCTCCTCCTACTTCTGTTTTCTGGAATAGCCTTCCTTCCTTCTCATGTATTTCCCTAAATTGTAATCTACAGAAGTTCAAGCCTAATGTCAACAGCCTATAACCCATACACGGTAATAGGTTCTTTATAGCTTTCGTGTTTGCCGTTTTCATAACGAAAAAGTTCTCAAATTTCGTTCTTTCACAGGAACCTTCAGTTTCAGAAATGTGAAGAAGTCACAAGGGTCCTTTCTAGTGAATAAGGAAGGTGAGGTACATTCGATTGCCGTTGTGTGCAAAAAAAAAAAAAAAAAAAAAAAAATCACCAGCTGCAAGAGCAGGTGCGTTGTCATTTCAAATCTGACCCTCTCTGGTACACCACTCAAATGCTTTTGAACAACTTAAAACATCTCCGAATGCCATTTTTACGTATTTCAATAGTTTTTGAAGCACTTAACAGTTGTCATGCAAAACGTGATGCAAAATCGCTGCTCATTCACTTCGGACATTGCAATGCGTCAAACAACTGACATACAACCACCTTCAGTAACGCACGAACCACGACTGGATTCGATATGGACTTGGAAGTTTGTCTAACCTTGAGAAACCCCGCCTGTTTTACATCTGTTTATACAGTAGAACAACAGAATCGTGCACGTGGTTTTCTACTGCAATATTAGTCCCGGAACTCTTTGATCAGACCTCATATAACCTACGTTGCTAATTCTGTTTAATATTTCATGCGTGACAAATTGAGAAATATTAGCTTTATAGTTTCCGATAGGTTAAGATTTATTTTTATCATTTTGACCATTTAATTTATCGTTATTACTGCTACTGATATTTTTCACGTTTTGAAGAAAAATATTTCCTGATAAAAATGTTTTATCCAAAATATACCGCTCAGCTTTCCCCTAGATCATTTGCCTGCACTTGAGTTCTGTGAAGTTCCAATACACAAAAGGACAGACAAACATTTATTGTTGGGAAAACAAAGTAAATCAACATTTTTTTGTGATTTTTCAACTCTTGATAACAACTGGCATCGATGTCATCATCAGGACAAGTATTTTAAGAAGTCCTCCAAGCAAGGAGGAAAGTTTTGCAATCACCATTGTTTATCCGGATAGCTAGGTTTATATTATTTAAATACTACGTAGATTATGTTCCCTTCAAATATAAAAAGAATAGTTCTAGAATTAAAGTTATGTTGTAATGCGTGCTCTTTTCTCATTTGTAGGAACCATAAAAAAGTGGGCGGAGCAACATTCTTCATTGGTATGCAATTTTCAGGAAGTCAAAGTTATACGTAGTAGACACTTGCTCTAGATTTTCGCTCAGTATAACTTTAATATAATTATGACACGATGATTGCATCTTTGGTCGCTTTCGGTGCAAGGAAATAACTTCTCGGGAGTTAAGGGGTGATTATGCACGTCTCCTGACAAGGATTATGCTGTAGCGATATTTACAAATAGAACACAGCTGACTTTTACATTTCGTGTATGGTAAATAGTGTTTAGAGACTGCATTCATAGAAAGATCGAAGAATAAAATTCTTTTAATATCAAAAACGAATCGGGTACAAAATGCTCACTGGCACCCTAGATGCACACAGCACCCAGAGATTATCTTCAATTATTACTATCTTAAGTTCTGATGGGATTTAGTTGTATTAAATTCAAAAGAAAAGAAATGATTTTAAGTTTCGATACATAAAATGTATTTTTTCTCAATCCCTTTAAAGCTTTAAACACCTCAATTAGACCTCCTCGCAGGTTTATATTCTCTAGATGCTTCAGTTTTACATTTGCAGAACTGAAGCAACCAATCTGGAACAAGTGCAAAGAATGGCAACCAATCTCGTTGCCATTCTTTGTGCTTGTTCCAGCAGTTCTACATCTTTCCTAAATTGAGGCCTCAGACCTGCATGCAGTACCCAAGATGCGGCCTAACCATCGCCTTGTACAATGAGATAATCAATCACCTCCTTATCCCTGCCGGCAAAATTCCTGTATATCATTGACAAAACTCCACGAGCTGACTGCACAATTACCAACCAGGTTTTTTTCATTTTCCACTACTCTGAATGTGTACCACACAGTTGGTATCTTAATTTGGGATTACTACAACCCATATGCAGTACCTTGCACTTGTAAATGTTAAACTTCAACTGCCATTTCTCAGCCCATCAGCCTAATTTTTCTAGATTATGTTGCAGTAGCTTACGTTGATTGCCCATTAACCACCCTGCTTACCCTTGTATCACATGCAAACTTAGACATTAAGTGGCGTAGTGGGGATCCCGCAAGGGATTTGCTCTTAAGCAGGGAGTCCGTGATCAGTTTTATGGAGAATCCACTAAGGATCACGAATCAGCGTATAAAGTATATGATCAATCTTCAGAAACTGTAACCAAATCTCTTTTAATGGTTAGCTGATGAGTGTGGATTATTTTATCCTTATTATTTAGCGTATATTAAAACGTATTATAATATTGATTTATTCCTTTACGCCACCTTAAAAAACCATAACTGATTTTTATAATTTCTTGAAACCTCAACATTAATATTAAGATCCCGGTGGTGAGTATATAATACCTCGAATACTGATAATGGGTATCACTGAGTGCCCTTTCTCCTCCAAACAGCATCTGAGTGTTAATTTTAAACATTTCTTAAAAAATTAGAAAAAAAAAATAAGCCTTTCTGTCTTCCAAACCCGTTTCTGATTTTGAAGTTATGAAACGAAATTAATTTAAAAGTTTTATGTTAACATTATTCATTCTTGCCACTCTGAAGAATAACTGGGCGTTTTTTTTTTTTTCACTTCCTCAGTTGTTTCTTACTTCATTGTGTTTAACTTGTGAACTCCTAATGCCACTGCAAGCGAATTACGCAACCAACGTTCAGCCTTCAACAAGGAGCCAACTTGGACCTAAAGATACAAACACAGTCAGTTGTATGCAACTTTCTACTTTGTTACAACTTGAGTATTTGTAGTACGAGCTATCTGTCTATCATCTCATCACATACATCAGGGCAGTAACTGATAAGGAGCATCACAAGCAATCCACACTGATCTTTAGGAACGGATCCAACTTAATACAATGGCTGACAGTATATGGAAGCAGTAACCTTAAACTGAATTATGCCTTGTTTAATTAGCATCAAGAACATCAACACATTGATCCATTCGCATACGATATTTATTTATGTCTCATGTTCATGTAATCATGGTTTCAATTTTACTTTAACTTGTAATGTATTATGCACTCGAACTGAATATCCACGAAGAAGATTTCCGGAAACATGATCCGCACCTTAAAAGAAGTATATTTCAGCATGAGATTCTCGACTCTTTTGTATTAGTCGTCCTTCGTGACGATAGTGGGTTCGCCACTACTCATCTTATGAGGCCTGGGTTCAAATTCCGTCGGAGGCTGGAGGAAAGGCCTCGTCAATCGAGGTTGTAGTTAGCCGATCTCATAAGGAAGAGGGTAAGTCGCTTTCCCCAACCGTGTTGTTCCTCTTTTTTTTTTTTTCTCCAGACTGTGTGGCATGAAAATCGGCTCTTAAGTACACACTTGGGCAAACATTATGTGATAAACGCCATATGAAATAAACCCTCGATTTTATGGACTAAGGTGAAGGGGGACGGGGTTGTATTTATACCCAAATGTTTCCAAGATCATTTACCTCACATAATTGAAAAATTAAACAGTTACTCTGTATATATACATTCAGTAATCACTGAATTATGACCACCCTATCATCGTAATGGACTATGCCCCAAAGCTCACAGTATAAAAAGACGTACGCTAGAGCAGCGGTAATTGTATCTAGTCGTGCAAGTCGTAGTGATAAGGTAGCAGTTATGGAACGTAAGGATATCACGGAGTTTCAAACGGGCATGATTGTGGAAACTCGTGCGTCGGCTGCTTCCATATTGGAAATAACACGTCTTATCAGTTCTTCACGGCCCACTATGGTTAACGTGTACAAAGAATGGTGTGGAACGGGACAAACGACCTCCCGCCGACAGAACTGTAAAGGATTATGTAAGGTGGAGCGAAGGGTGCAGCGCTTTGTAGCTCAACGGCAGGTCACTATGCTACAGTCAACCATCCAGTACAATATGGTGAATATAAGAACGATATCCCAAATGACGATGCGCCGCACACTCAGACGTGGCATAGTGTTTAGGTTGGGACGCCATCGGGGGTTTCTCACAACTCAGACATGTGAAGTGTATTTAGTGTCAAGCAGCACCAAGGGTTTTCCCCCATCTTCGCGTTGCTTTTATTGTTGATGTGCCAGTTAACTGGTAAGGCCAGAGATTTAAAAGTGTATGGATACGTATACACAACGTATGTATCGTTGTTCTTCTGGCCATTTAGCCGCTGGACTTCTGCTGAGACCCAAAGTTGCTCGCACTTTGCCCCGTGTAGGCAGACCAGGTACCCAGTAGCTTTGAAATTTACTCTGGCGGGTCTTGCCACCTAATTTTCTGAGATTTCAGTGGCTAGGACCTAAAAAAAAAAAAAAAAAAAAAAAAAAAACCGTTGATCTTTCACGTTGGGGGTGATAATGCTAGGATTGGAAAGGCCGAAATTATTGGCGAACAGTAATTTGGACGTGTAGGGCATTCGCTTGTGTGCAGATAGAATAGGGGGAGACTAAAGACTGGGGGAAGAGACAATAATAAGGTTTAATAGGGAAGGCGACCCCAATAGGTGTCAGTGAGGCATGCCACACCACGGAAGGGAAGTGGAAAGCAAGCCAGGCGAGAGCGCCCAGCTTGGGTCGCCATTTGGCGCACTAGCAATAAAACTGTTGTTCAAGGTGGGGGAAAGACACGGGTCCAACGAGGCCATTGGAACCTGTGTCCCCATGTCATTCATGGGCCATGATGTGCCTGTCCAGGTAAGTTGAGGTCAGTCACGTTCATGAGCAAGATGTCCGATCATGGTAGCATGTCTGGTAAACTTTTTTGCATCCCGAAGAGATCTGGTCCGTTGATCCTGTTCTCGTCATCAGGGAGGGTGGTCCAGTACCTTTTCAATGCAGTGGGCCCATCATTTCTGTGGCGGTCCTATTCAGGTAGGTTGGTTGGGTCAGCCAATTTGGTTTCAGTGCTTGTGTATTTGCTCATAGTCATACTGTGCCCTTAGTTCCTGGACTGCAGAACGGGTATAAGCAGTATGAGCAAATACACAGTATGAGCTGGTGTATTTGCTCATACTGTGCCCTTAGTTCCTGGACGCAGAACGGGTTCTTCTTCTGGCAAAGATTTCCTGTGCGAGTCTGGTGAGGTTCTTATATTCTTCACTTGTGTCCAAGAGATGATGCTCCCGGCCCCGCGTCAGATAGAGGTCAATCTTGTTATGAGGTTTTCATGCAGGTCCACGTAGTTTGTACATTCGTGCATGAGGTGGGTCCAGTTTTCCGGTTCGCCACATGAACAGTTCGGGTCTTGGAAGAGGCCCAGAGATGTTAGTTTCTCGTTGAAGGGGCCGTGACCCGTCAATAAGTAGGTGGCATATAGGCCTGGGTGGAACCATGCAGGTAGGTTCAGGAAAACTGTCTACATCAGGTATGAAGCGTCGTGTCACTTCCCCTTATCGTAAATCAATCGTAAAGCCCGAGTAAGTCACAGATTCCTTTTGACAGGTAGTCCGCATCTGAGCACATCAAGATCTAGTGGTAAGGATCCAGTAAGAACCTGGAGCGCCTCCGTGCTCACAGTATTGCAGGCTATGGTGGTTTTGAGCAATATTGTTCGTTGTGTCAAGTCCAGTATTCTTTTGTTGGTGGCCAGTCTGGTTCTATGATACCATATTGCTGCGGCGTATGCGATCGTCGGGAGAAAAGTGGTCTTGTAGTACAGGGACAGATGGGTTTCCACAGCAGATGACACAAGAGGCTCCCTGTCCACCGCTGATCAACGGCGAATGCGGTGGTGTCAACAACATGCTGATTGGATATTGGAGGACTGGAAACGAGTTTGCTGGTCGTCTTGGATCCATCGTGCATGGTGCCCACTATCCAGGCAGGTGACAGTGGTTGCTTCATATGGGGCACGTCGTTTCGTTGGCAAAAAGTAGGACTCCTGGTGCGTATGGACCAACGTTTCACTGGTGGGATCTACCAGCAGCTCTTAGGAGACCATGTACACACCACGTCATATTGCATTTTTTTCCCTGACAGAAACGGTAACTTCCGAGACGATAACGCGGCGTGTCAGCGGGCCCGGAACGTGCAAGAGTAATTCGACGAACACTGGAAGATATTGCCCATCTTGATTGGTCTCCAAATTCCGCCGACTTCAATCCAATTTGAACACCTGTCGGAACAGGAAGTGAGGCGTATTTACACGCAACCGTCATCTATTCCGACACTGGAAAGCCGTGCAGGTAGACTGCTGCAGACCCCTACGGACATCTTTAGACATCTAGTGGAGTTTATGCCTAGCAAATAGCTGCTGTTATCCTTGCGAACGGTGGCCCAACACGGTGTTAGGTAGATGCTCAATAATTCAATGATCACTCAGTGTCACTGTTAAACCAATAAAATAATCTTTTATTCTACTTGATTTTACTGATTGAATAATCAGTAAAATTGAATAATCAGTGGTCAAAATACCCATGTGTGTGAACATGTGTTTTTGTCAAGGGGGGCTGCTAGAACGTCAATTCAACTCTGCCTCGTATCTCTATGAAGGGCAGTATCACTACAAATGGGCCAGATATGTGTGTGGTGTAGGTATCAGAGCGGGCCTAAGTATCAGAGTTAGAATATTCACCAGCGAGAATATTCCTCACTTATCATTTTACTAAAATCCTTGGAGAATTCACTCACAGAATTCATATGCTTCAATCAAATCACTCTCCCCACCCGTAAGATGTCTAGTTCCTACGCTCCGAAGAATTCATCTTTTGAGTCGTTCATCATAGATGTAGGTACTCTTCACCAATCTAGTCTCCTTTATTGCACCTTCCAGAGGTGATCTTCTGATCTAGATACAGTATTTCAAGAGTAATTTCACCACCATTTAACATTAGTATTTACTAATGGAAAATGTTGAGAGAAAGCAATCCTTATAAAGCATCAGGGAAAAAAAACAAAAAAAAAACCATTCTCCTCCTGTAATTTGGCTAGTTGTCCCTTGAATTTATTGAAACTTCACAAAAACAGAAGTTTGTTCTAACAATCAACCGCCCGCTTGCTGAAGGCAAACCTCCCGCACGTCAATCCTACTCAACCACCAATCCGCACGTCAGCCATCCTTCTTCCATTTGAATTTACGCTCCTCCCCCAAAATTCTGAACAAGAGGAAGAATTCTATCATCGAGTTAACTCAATCATTTCAAAGCCTTACACAATTCAATCAGATCACTTCGCAGGTGCGTAGTTTCCAGACGCTGCAATTTGCAGAACCAAGCTTGTCTTGGTAAGTCACCCTTCGTTTTCTTCACTAATTTCGTTATTCTCTGCGTTCCAGCAGCTCTACATCTTCCTAAAATGAGGCCTTCAGGCCATATGAAGTGCTCAAGATGTGGCATGACCATTGCTTTACACAATGGGATATCACCTCCTTTTTTTCCCTGCTACCAAAATTGTGTGTATATATATATATATATATATATATATATATATATATATATATATATATATATATATATATATATATATAATATAATATATAAAATATAGTATTAAAGAGTAAAAACAGAAAACATCAGAGAGTTAAACTGGATATGGCAAATGCACCGAAGCGCGCAAAGCAGCAGCAACGGATGCAAATGTAAATATATGTATATTTTAATTAATATGATAAATAAAAGTAAAGATGGCAGTTCGAAACTCCGGAAAGCTTAAAAAATTACATCAAAACGTCAAAAGAAAGTTACGATAGCCTACATCAGATAAAGGCGGGTACCAATAGAGATAACAGAATGATAAAAATTGTTTGGACAAACAAATGCACCAAAGCGCGCAAAGCAGCAGCAAAGGATGCAGATGTATATAAAATAATATAAATGCCAATGCAAGCAACACTAAAGGCCACAAGGAAAAAATAGATTAACTAGAGAATAAAGATTGAAGCCAGCAAATGGCAAACCGGAGTTAAAAACAAGACCATATAAAGACTGAATAACAGAGATGGGTGTAATTTAAAGAACAGTATCGCGCAAAGCAGCAGATAACTAATTCTTAAATTGATATAATAATATAATATATAAAAGATAGTATTAAAGAGTAAAAACAGAAAACATCAGAGAGTTAAATAAACTGGATATGTAGGCTATCGTAACTTTCTTTTGACGTTTTGATGTAATTTTTTAAGCTTTCCGGAGTTTCGAACTGCCATCTTTACTTTTATTTATCATATTAATTAAAATATACATATATTTACATTTGCATCCGTTGCTGCTGCTTTGCGCGCTTCGGTGCATTTGCCATATCCAGTTTATTGAACTCTCTGATGTTTTCTGTTTTTACTCTTTAATACTATCTTTTATATATTATATTATTATATCAATTTAAGAATTAGTTATCTGCTGCTTTGCGCGATACTGTTCTTTAAATTACACCCATCTCTGTTATTCAGTCTTTATATGGTCTTGTTTTTAACTCCGGTTTGCCATTTGCTGGCTTCAATCTTTATTCTCTAGTTAATCTATTTTTTCCTTGTGGCCTTTAGTGTTGCTTGCATTGGCATTTATATTATTTTATATACATCTGCATCCTTTGCTGCTGCTTTGCGCGCTTTGGTGCATTTGTTTGTCCGAACAATTTTTATCATTCTGTTATCTCTATTGGTTTTAATGCACTATATATATATATATATATATATATATATATATATATATATTATTGACAAACCCATGAGCTGTCCTGGCAGCCTGTCCGCACTGCTCAGAGAACTTTATATCTCACTGAACAATTATCCTGAGGTCTTTTTCATTTTCCAGTACTCTGATTGTAGTACCACAGTTAGTACGATCTCTCTTTGTCTCTCTCCTCCCCCTTGCAAAACTCCGATAAATCTCGGACAAAACATCATATTCCTTCCTTGCCTACTTCTGTTGAATTGCATTTTCAGCTTCCTCTTTCTCTATCCTAATCTTGTCTTTCTCGTCTTGAACATTCTTTAGACCCTCTCAGCTGCCATTTTACAGACAATACTTGCAGTCAATAATACACTTTCTTTTGAAGTAGCATATTCTGGTTCTGGTCGCTAACTGTCCTCCCAATCTTTAAGTAATCAACAAACTTTGATAACTACCCCCAATGTTAGCAACGAAACCACCATACCACCAGGTCTGCCATCGATAGGACCCTATAAGTCAAGCGGGACGACAGGTAGTAGAAGGGTAGAGGGTTTGTCATGAACAAGACAAGTCTGAAGAATGATCCCCGAGGGTCTATACTTGTTATTCCAGTCCATTCTCTGAAGAATACCCATTTATGACCACCTCTGTCTCTTTACCCTTTAACCAATCCCTAATGCGAGTGACAAAGAACTGGAAAAATTACTTTGCTGTTTTCACTGTTTGTGAGAAACATGACCATATTTATCTTCAGAATGAATGTTTATATTATGGCTCGTGTTCAGGAAAAGTTTTTAAACTCTTTTTTTCCTGGATCCAAGCACGTTATATACTACTGACAGCAAGTTCCAACATGATCTGTAATAGGAGATTACTCGTAGTAATCGCTCTTTTATGAAAGATACCATTTTATAACGCGATAAACATCGCCTTTGGTGAGCTATCTTGAAAGTGGATTGAAATAGACTCCATTATTCACCACGAAATGCTTAAGCTTAAGTATCAGTAAACTTAACAACTAATATACAATTACAACAGGATGCGTGTCATACAGCATAATAAATTAATATGCAAATGAATAATCAATAAATTTAATAAATAAAAAGAAAGCATTATAGTTAAAATAAAAGGTATTCATTAAAAATCTACCAATACTAGATCTGATGCGTCATACCGATTGTTCACTAAAATGGAATCGGGCTGTTGTTTCAATTTTGTATCACCGAATGAGATTATCGTTCGCGTTTCCAAATCAAGTGAATAGGCTAGAATACGTTGGAAATCCTGAGATGGATCACAGTTGAAGGGCAAGAGGCAGAGGTTTGTGGTTAACTATTACTATTCAGGTAGTATTCAGAGATGGGGCTAACGGATTCCCAAGAATCGGAACTGGGACCACTGTTGTTTTTGATTTCCTTAGATTACATCAAGAAGGGATAGAGGGTGTGAAGATCGGTACAGTAGTTAATAATCAGTGCCAAGCAGAACTTCTTCCCTACGATTTAGATTGGCTTCAGAGGTGGTTCAGAACAGCGGCAGCTGTTCTTTAAAGCAGCAAGGTCGCACTAGGGAATTGCAACCCCAAAATAACTTACACACTTGGTAGGGTAGAACTTAAAACGGGAGAGGAAGAAAGAGATGAAAGCGAGTTACGATACGGTCGGACATGTTCTCTGAGCGGTGTAGACAGGCGGCAAGGGAGAGCCCATGGTGTCCTATCGATGATTTATCGTACATTTGCTTGTGGAGATGGAAGGTTTTATTGTTTATTTTATTTTTGGTCAAACCGTGGTTAACATCATCATATTGAACATGCAACCTTCACGTGCCACCAGGGCAATAAGCCCATATGCACTTAGATGAGGTCACATGGTGACCTCATCTAAAGAAAGACGTCAAGTTTCTTGAAAGAGGTTAAAAAACGGGTAACTCGCCTGGTGGGATTGGCAAAAGGGCTGCCATATGAGGAAAGACTTCAAATATGTGGGCTTAGATACCTTACAGGAGACTTGATTGGGATGTCAGAGGCTCTGGGAGGCGAAAGCAAAATGAATGAGGGTGAAATTTCACTGTTAAAAATGGTTCTAGAACTAGGCGCCATAATCAAATTACGAAGAAAGAGGTTTACACTGGATTGCGGGAAGTTTTGTTCAACGGGGAAAGAGTCGAATAGATAGGTTATTTTATTTCATTATTTGTGTATTATTTTAATTAATTTTTTGGCTAATTCAGCGAAAGCCTAGCTCTTCCTTGGGCCACATGGCCAATGCTAATTAGATCCATATCTGGATTTTACGTTAATCATTCTGGCGAATGCGTCCTCGAAAATGAATCCGCAATACTTCATTATAAACAGGAAAGAAAAAAAAAATGAATATAATATAAACAGTTATTACTTGGCTTCTTAAGTTTTAGAAATATTTAACGATCAATCAAAAGGACTTTGTGTCATAAATTGGAGAAACCTACCTGTTCACTCACTGGCATATGTAAATAAATAAATCTAAATTAGCCAAGATCTTGGAACAAGAGAACTTGTTCCAAGATGATGAGCCGAAATAAAACCATCCCTTTTAAGGAATCCTAGGACCCTACTTTCCCTACACCCAAAAAACCACTTTTCATTTCTCGAAGGCGATAGCTAAATTGCAAGAAGCGTATACTCGAGTCTTGATTTATTTGCTGTATTTCACAAATCTTTAGTTCAGCTAAATTCTTCGAAGATTTTGCTGTTTAATGAGTTTTTTTTTTTTTTTTTTTATATGAACTGATTGTCTCTGAATTGTGTTCGATAATAGTTTGTCGGAAGAGATAAATCACCTTCAAATTTTGTCTTGATAACTGATACCTAGAAGTGGATCCGATACATCAACAATGGTAATGTTTAGTGTATTGAATGTGCCAGTCGGTAGGAAATAGGTTTAAGTTTCAATAAATCATTTAAAATTGCAAACGAAACGTAAAGTCAAGTGTCTATTTTTTTTATTTTGTGAAATCAAATGTCATCTGTGTAGGACATTATACCACAACAAGAACCATTGTATGAAGCCCTGTTTTGATCCAGTTATATCCAACAAATACAAGCGCAGACTTACTACAATTAAAGTCCTATACAGATTCCCTACATATTCTAGAGTTATGCACGGAATACCCACAGATATTGTATGCTTAGAATTTTGAAATCCGAAAGTAAAGAGATAAAGCAGAAAAGAGAACGAAAAACAAATTAGCAATATCTGCAGAATATGAAACGTTGATCAAACTGGTGCAATCTTAATAGCCCTGGGCGAAAATGGTTTAATTTGTTAAATGCAGCCCTTACCAACTCCTCTTCTTCACCAACTTCTACTACGATGGAAATTTCTTATTTCTTCTAGTCTTATCTTTTTCTTGTATTTTGTAGAGCTTAAGCGGAATATTTCGTATTTTACTTATATGTCGATGGGAAACTCAATAATTATGTTTTAAAATCATTAAAATTTTATCGGTGTTTCAATAATCAAAATCATTATTTGAAATACTGTCTGTAGCATGAAGCTCCATCTGTCCCCCTGTTGCTGGATATCTTGTTCAATGACATTGACAAATAAAGTCCCAGTGTGTGTCACCAACTTGACATTGAGACACAGTGTTGCAGCACCTCAGCAATAGAAGGGGGTATTATAAATAACTCTAATGCTATCAAAATCAGTAATGAATGAAAAAAAACCAAAACCATTTACGTTTTCGTTATTTTTCATTGTAAAAGAGTATGGAATATCTAACTCTTTCAAAAGGTCAAAACGAAGGTCTAAAATCGATAAATACAAATAGGTTTATGGTCTTGGTTCCTTTTAATAATCCTTATAAACATTGTCCACTCGTCAATCATCCACTTCTGGCTTGTCCAAGATTATTATAACCAATTTTTAGATTTAACTCCCAATAAATCAACTTATTTCTAAATTTAAACGCTATTGCTTAAAGAAAATCTTTGCAAAACTAATTTTATTACCTGCATCTAGTGACCGTTGTTACGCATACACAATTTTTTGAAAAAAGAAATTAGACTGGAAAGTGGATTTTAAAACCACCCCTTCGCAAGTATTTTTTCAATCTTTGACCTCCATTTCGCCAAATAGCGGTCATAGTTCATTTTTGTAGTATTTGCTAATTAGAATATTTATACTGATCTCCCTACAGAAATGCAGGCGATGATAGATGGTGGAGATAGGCTGAGCACGTAATCGGTATCTTGTCCTTGAGCACTTGGACTCAGAAGTTAAATTATTGAATTTTAAGTTTCGAAAAATAATAAATAATAAAAATCCATTAGCTCTTTTTATCGAGAACTCAACTAAAAGTGGTGTTTATTACAGAAAATCCCAACAAATGATATGTGATATTTTATCGCTTTTGAGTAGTTAGATCCCTCCCCACAATATTTACAACGTACTTTTTGACTTTATGAATATTCTATGAGGAGACGAGATAACTCTTAAGGTACTTTCTGATAAGATGGAAAGCTTTTAAACGAAACATAAAAAGTTGGCCGAAGAGAAGAAGAAAAATCTTTTTTTTTTTAACCTTGGGATATCAGTTTTAAAGTTGTACAGTTAAATGAGCGAGAGAGAAAAAAAATGCCACGAAGATGCGATATCTGTGAAACAATTTTAAAAAACTTTGTCACTAACGCAGTAGAAAATTAATAATCTATACTTTTGCATTCTCTAATTTACTGCAACACCAAGAAGAATAGATCCACCCTACCATCATCACTTAATATTATTGAAATATTTCAGAAACAGTCTTTTCTTTATATATGTGGACACAGGCTAAACGTGCAAGATTTTCGAATGAACCCCTCCACGTGATCTCAAACGGCCATATCAAACCAATCATTAGATCCCTTCTCGGTATGGTAGTTTCGCTACAATTTGAGAAAGGTATAATTTTTTGGGGGTGCCTATAAACACCACCTTGATAGTGCTATTGGCTGAATAATCTAACTTACGCAAGGGTTAAAATTATAAACATATGCTTCAAACCGAATCGGTGACCAAATCAGTATGAACTGATTTGGTCACCGATTAGTTACTCAAAACGCACGTAGACCACTTAAAATACACCTTGCTTATATGACTTAGCCATATAGTTACAACCGAGCTATTTCTTTCTGTCAATCGACTCTTTCTAAAATGCAGCAATCTTCATGCTGTATATAATTAGGCCAGAACTTTATTTACGCAAAAAATTTGCATCATAGCTCATTTAAAACACATTTCTTTATTTGTTCAATAGACACTGCACATAATTTGCCACATTACCACCTTAATTTTTTAATCATATTTAATAATATGATTCAATTCTCTGTCCTCAATATTTATGAATGGAAGTTGATTGGCAAACTATGAGACCCCAGTATATTAATGGGATCTATGGTAAATTTATGTTTTTCGGTGTGAAAAACTATGCAATCTCGCCAGAGATCCAGTAACACCATCGTACTTGGGAGAGGGGGGAAAAGTCTTCCCGTTTGGAAGACTTTTTCCCCCAATCGAATCCCCAAATTTAATTATTTATAATATTCTTGGCATACTGATCATCTTATTTCGATGACTGTTTCAACTATAATTTGAAAGCCACAAAAAGCCTTTAAAAGCCAGATTTGTAACGATCTTCAGATTGAGATTAACATACCAAGAAAATTACAAATTAAATTATCAAATCTGATTTCCATTGTTTTATCTCTAACATTGTCAAAGGACCAAAATCCTTGCATAATATTAAAAGCCTGCTACCGAACGAATTAACAACCTCTTCGCAAAATTAGTTAGAATAGAGAATTTTTAATTCAAATGTTTTATTTAAAAATTCTATTTCAGGTGTATCTCATTCGTTTCGTTTCGTTTCTCTCTTACCTCAGCACGAATTTACTTATGTTAAGACCCAACTTTCTTCCAGAAAATGGAGCCTGAATTCCATTTTCTGGAAGAAAAAAAAAAGTGTTCTCTAATACATACAGAAATTAGACAGGCTATACCTCACTGAGTAGTTAAACACTTTTGGTAATAGGAGAGGAGTAAGGAAAGTGGATTTGGCCAGTAAGGCGAGAGACAAATAGAGTACCAGGTGTCATTCTTCTCCCAAGTCCGTGCTGCATACAACTTTTTTTACCTGTTCATTGCTGGCAATCGTTTAATTATCAATCAGGGTTAGTTCTCCGTTCTTCCCTCTTAGTCTACAAGAGCGATGTTGCTGTTTTGGATGGGAATCGAATAGTTTTGGTGCATCATTAGTAAAATTGCTTAAATAATTGTATGTGCAACTTAATATTGTACGTTATATCCGTAGACCTATTCACCGGCCGATGTTCACGTTGTGTGAATTGAAAACCCAAGATAACCTCAACAAGAGGAACCACATTCCCTCCATATGAGACTGGCTAAAGACAATCTCAATTCACAAGACCTTTAAAGGATTCCTGCATTCTCTAGCAGGATTTGAACCCTTTCCAAAGAAGCAGTGTTAATCTGGAGGTTTTGCTAACCTCCAGGTTATCCCTAGATTATATGAAATCAAAGAGAGAGGGCTATTCTTTCATCCACATGCAAGTTTCACACTCTTATTATATCGTTAGGAAGCCATATTGCACACTTGATTTATCAAACATTGTACTTACATCTTCCATATTTTTAAGCTTTCTATAACGCTAAAGAATGCAGGATATTCTTTTGATTGACAATTTTACTAATCCAAGGAGCATAAAATTCTAAAGTAATAACAAGAATATATATATATATGACTGAAAAGGTTCAATAGAACTGAAGTATTTCTTAATCAAGGTTGCGTTCAGTTGTACAGATAGGGCAATTGCCTCAATTCTATATATAAGAAAGAGTAAAGTTTACTAATAAATGCGTCGATCTCATATTGTGAATTCAAGTTACTACGAGTCGCTTTGGTATGTTATTTACTTGAAGGCTCAACGTTTATAGGTGCCTCATCGGTGAGCAAGCATGCACAGCCAGCGAAAGACCAAACAACTCAGTGATGAGATATCCACAATATGTGAGATGCTCAGTGGAATTATGAGTTTAAAACTGAAGCAATTTAGAGTAATAAAAAAAAATGAGCCTATTGCCTTAAATTTACTTGGGCTCCACAAGTATACTAGCTTTATGTTTTATATTTAAGGTTGTATGAGATCATGCAATTAACTTAAACCTTCTGTTTTATAAATTTACACGTACCACTTCGCTATAAAAGACACGTTATATACACCCTATATCTAGTATCTAATTGATTATGGAAAGGCAAGTTCTACGTTTTTGTACTTAACGATTTTAGACCAATAAGAGAGATGGGAGAATTGATCTATTCCGGGATATAGTTTTAAAAACTGATATTAACCGTACTTACAAAGCAACATAAGATTTTATTGAATGCATTTAACTTGATTCATGTTTTCATTTTAGTTTTCTTATTAATTTCACATTATTTAAGTATTTAAGGTAATTACACACTGGCGAGAAAAAAAAATAACCTTTGTATTAAGATAGTCACAGACAGAAGAAATGCAAACCGATGCAAAGAAACTGAGTGGGATGACGGCGTGTTGCCTAGTTAAGTATAAAGGCTGCAGCAATCTGAAGCCGGAATGGGGATAAACGCGTGATCTATCAGATTTGAAAAAAGTCATATCGTGGGTACATGTTTAGCAGGAGCCACGATTCAAGAAACGAAAGACAACTGGTTTCTCAAAAGCATCCATCTCAAACTTTTTTAATGAATGGAAAGCAAGCGGTTCTTGCACACTTTGTTTTCGTTGATGGTAGGCGAGAACCCCACGAAGTTGCGGACCCTGCTTGCCTTGTTAAGACAACCGAAGCATCTGTAGGTTGTTTCATGGTATGGAGAATGTTTTGTTGGCACGGGCTGGGTCCATTGATACCGATGGAAGGTCGAATGTCATCCAGGGAGTATCTGAATTTTGTATCAGATCTACTGCACCCAGGAATGTCACATTTTTATCCTGTAGGTGATAGCCACTTTTTAGATGACAATTCCAATGCAACATTCTGGCACTATGTGCTGTTGAACACACACAGGTTCCGTGTTTCATCCCCTAACTCACGGGAACAAGCCATAAAATATCCGCACTTTATAAACACGGTATACCAACACCATGATCTTAGCTGCCTCCGATATACATTCTAAGGAATCCAACTCAGCAGCAGAAGTGGAGTTAAAAACAAATGTAAAATCATCGCTGTATCCAGCCAATGCTCATATCTATAATTAATTACTTCCTCTTACATTTTCTTAAAGTAATCGCTCCGTGTAATCTAAACTTTCTTTGCTCCAAGTGGGATAAAGTGGGATATTAAAAGGAATACATTAATTTCAATATAGACCTTTGACTACAATAAAACCATTACTGTCAATTTAACAGAATTAAATGTTACTAATATACATACACTGACCAAAAAAATGCGAAACTTTATTCAATATCGAATCGGAGCGCCTTTGTTTTGAATAACAGCAAGTGTGTGGCAGGGATTCTATAAGGTGTTTCGGTTTAATTGTAACCGTTCTTACAGCAAAATATCCGTAGTTGTGACCAAATTCGAGGAGGAGGACTTCGTTGCCGAATAGTTCTCCCCAGCATATCCCACACATTCTCAATAGGATTGAGATCAGTTGAATGTGGGGCGGGGAATATGGTGGAAATCCGTGTTCCCTGAACCATACTGGCACGATATGCTGTTGCATTGTCATCCATAAAGTAGCCATTACCTACGCTATTACAATGTAACGTTCCAGAGTGCAGAAGATCTGACACACAATTCAGGTACTTCCTGGATGACTTCGACCTTCCACCGGTATCAAGGGACCCAGTCCGTGTAAATCAAAAATTCTCCGTACCATGATACCACCTACAGATGCTTGGGTTTTCTTAACAAGGCAAGAAGGGTCCATTGTTTCATGGTTTTCGTCACACTCTGCCTACCATCACTGCAAAACAAAATGTATCGTGATTCATCTGACCATATGACTTTTTCATTGTTCAACTGTCCAATCACGACGTTCTCTGCGTTGTGGATTTCTCTGTTTTTTTAGGCGACTTCCCAATAGGCAGGCGACTTCCAATACCCACTTTCTTCGATTCTATGGTACGGATTGAAATAGTCGGTGACTTTGTTGAATTCAGATGTTATTCACTGCACAGTATACTAGTATTCCACCAGTCCTCCCTAGAATACGGTGCTTTCGCTCTTGAAGTATTGTTTTTCTGCTACATTTACGCCTTTGAGATGTGGAAGTACCACTTGCTTTCCAGCCATTAAAAACCCTTGAGATGGATGCTTTTAAGAAACCAGTCATGTCTTTCGTTTCTTGATTCATGGTTCCTGCTAAACGTGCATCCACAATAAGACCTTTTCAAAGTCTGACAGATCACGCGTTTTCTCCATTCTGGCTTCAGATTACTGCAATCGAACAGCCTGTGCATTCATTTACTTAACTAGGCAACACGTCACCTCCCTACGTCACTGATTTGCATTTCTTCTGTTTGTGACTGTCAATACAAAGGTTAGTTTTTTTTTTTTTTTTTTTGGCCAGTGTGTGTATCTATGAACACGACGTGAAAATCATTCTCTGAAAACTTTATTCCTTATTTAGATATTTATGTCTTTCTTTGCTACAAAACTAACCCTATTAATTTCTAACTACTTGGTCACTTCGTGTACTGCTCCTACGTGACGGGGACCTTGGCAGATCATCTACCAAGGGCTAAAAGGCCCAGCCACGCACTATTGCACACATTACTGGCATCTTGCAGAGATCTGTATTCATCATAATTTACCGAGGCGGAGTTGAACTAATGTTGTGGTGCCGCCCTACATAGGATACTATACTCCACTTGGAGTGAATATATTGGAGTAAAAATATTCCTACTGAATTCCTAGTTAACATAATTAAACCTCCTACACTATCCTAACGCAGATCCCCAACAACACCCCATTCGGCCTCTACAGTGACCTGTATTTATATTGAATGATTTTGGTGGAGTTCAACTAATGTTCCAGGATCAGCCCTATCATCGAAAATATACATACATACTCCCCTTGGAATGACAGACAAAGCATCACCAAACCAGAAAATGGATAACTCACAAAGCAGTGTGGCAAAGAGACAGGGAAAAGATGCCCACACAAAAGTAGCTCCAGCATTGTGCAGGAGATCGGGTAATGGGAAAAATGTCTCCCTTCCTGTTTCAAAAATGCTTAAGATCTAATAAGAACACTAAAAGCAGATTCTGAAGATCGGAGTCTCCGATCTTGAGAATATCTTAGCAGAAACTACAAGTGTTTAACCAGTCGGAAAAGGTAGTGCAAACAACGAAATTTGGAAGAATACTAGTAGTGGAAACACCTCACAATACACTAAACAGCTCAAGAGCGGATCATTTCCGAGTGGATCTCTTGATCTTTAACCTCTGCATGTATCAGAGGTTAAAGACCAAGGAGTGACAAACGTCAAGAGAATTTCAGTAAAGAGAGAAGGTAAAATTGTACCAACTAAGAACTTAATCTTCACCCTAAATACACCAAGACTTCCAATGACGATTAAAGCAGGCTGAATTGTCAAGTTAGGGTATGCATACATAATCTATCTAGATGTTAAAAGTGCCAGAAATATGGTCACTGCCTATCAGTGATCATATTTCTAGAGTTAAAAGTGCCAGAAATATGGTCACTGATAGGCAGCATGCAGAGGTGTACCCATATACACAAAATGTGGCTCCAGAGAAACATGACAATAATGAATGTAATGCTCCCACACCAACTTGTTCAAACTGTAGGGGAGAATACCCAGCCTATGCTAGAATGTGTGATAAATGACAACAAGAAAATAATAATAATAGACAAGCATAGCACAGTGAACTTAACGTGCCAGGAGGCCACGAAAATGACCCAAGCTCACCCACTAAACAAACCACAAACATAACACAAAAGGGATACAAACTGAGATCGCCAAATGAATCTTTTTCATCATAAGCAAGGTATTTACTTTGCATATTACAATCTCAAATGCAAGAACAGATGGTAAACACGCCAATTACAATTCCACCAGACCAGTTAACCACGAATTCACATCTAGACAAAAACCAAGACAATGGAAAGAAAGGCAGCACAACTCAACAGATGGCTAAAGAAAATACAAGAACACGTGATGATTCGGTATTAAAAATATTTGCAGAGAAAGACATGAATCTAGGAAATCCCTTTTCTCAAAAAAAAAAGGACTGATTTGAAGCCGAAAGACAAGACCTGAATTGTGCCCTCTTGGGCACAATTCAGGCTTTGTGTCTATTTAGTTTAGTTTTTATTTATTTTTGGCTTGTCTAGAAGGCACAACTAAAACTAATATCAGTATACAGTATTCCTATATCGAAAAAGCATATTATTTGCCGTATTTCCAGACTGTGGAAATACGGCATCATGCAGGACATACATAATGCAGGATTACGCGGACATTTATCTGTATTCATAAAAACTTCATGATGAATAGAACTTTTCAAGTGTGAATACAAACTTCCCTTTCAAAAACATATAAACAAGGAGTTCCTCAAGGCTCAATCTTAAATGCTACCCTCTTTGCTATAAAGATACGCTAACAAAAACCAATTCCTGCCTACAATGTTGCACGCGCTATATGTAGATGACTTTAGCACATCCAGCCAGTCACAGATCACGAGAACAATTGCAGAGGCAATTACAATGTGCAATTAACAAAATAGACCGATGGGCCCGAAGAAATGTATTTAAGATACAGTATGTGCAAAAAAAAGCTATGTGCACTTCTACCGAAAACGAAATCTGCATCCAGACCCTGAGCTTACATTCGGCACCAAATTATCACTACTAAATCAAGGGTTAAGTTTCTAAGATTAATCCTGGAAAGGAAGCTGACCTTTTTCGAACATAAGACAATTGCGAACAGATTGTACGAAACGTCTCAACATACTCAAAGTACACTTTGCACTTCCTATATAAAGCACTACTTAGGTCAAAATTGGAATACAGTGTACCAGTCTACAATTCGGCACCAAAAAGTGTACCAAAATGGTAGACCTAGTCCGTCATTGCGTATAGCAACAACAGGCATTTTTCGCACATCGCCTGTAATAGTCTTTATACAAAACAATGAGCTACCACTAAGCTTCAGATGACAAAAACTGGATCTAAATTATGTTTACAAGATGAGATATTTAACTAAAAAAAAAAAAAAAAACTTCATCTGCAGCCTTCTTTAACTCCAGGTGAAAAAATATTATCGAAATCGCGTGCAGATCAAACCATTAGGCATTAAACTCAGATGTTGATAGAAACTACCTTAATATAGATGTTGCTAAATGCCAACAGAGACACCTCCGCCATGGCAATTACAGCCTCTCCGGTGTGACCTTTCATTGCATTAGAGCTGGTCTTGGCGCATTATAGCCTTAGTAGCTGATGCGCCAATAAAACCAAAACAACAACAACAGCATTAGAGTAAAACAACCTTACCCATGGTTTTTCCAGCAATTACTGCCATACATCGAACACAATTATGTAATTTTTGTTACATAATTGTAACAAAAATTCAATTTGCCGCAGATATATTGAAATCAGGAAATTCAATAGTTGCTCCAGCAGTCCACCCAGATGTAACATTATCGTACAAACTACCAAAAGAGTGCAGTGTTTACACTGCACTCTTTTGGTAGTTTCATATAGCACTGAACCAGTATAAAAATAGGATATATCAGAAAGGTATATCATTTTCTGAACATTTTACGAGTATTACTAGGCGCAACCTCTTATACCGATCCAATTCTCCAGCAAACCCGTCAGATTGTAATAAACCTCACAAAGCAGAAACGAGACATACAGCTTTACTGGATTCCAGGACGCATAGGAATGAGTGGAAATTAAGACAAAGAAGCAAAAACCACCACATTTCTACCCCAAAAGCCCTTTCTTACTTCATATACGGACTATAGATCAATTGTTCAAAGAGCCTGCCAAACTATTTGACAACAGATTTGACAAAACCAAACTTCAAACAAATATCAGATTAAACCAAAAATTAAAAAAAATTGTTTCAAGCTTAAGAAAGTTAAGGAGAAAAGAGTTAATCTTAGCCAGACTGAAAACAGGATATACCTATATCACGCATTCTTTCCTTCTTCAAACTGAAGAAACACCAAGACCCCAAATTTCTGACACAGTCACAACAGTTAAACACATACTTTAGACTGCTGCGAATATGAAAATGAAAGAAGTCTTTGCAGCTCTCTACAAATCATAGTCAGCTTTCTCTCTTTCAGACTTTCTAGGTGATAAAGTAAAGTTACCGATAACTTCAGATTTACAAAGGCAATTAATCTTTATCATATGTTATAAATACCATATAAACATTACAACAACGTAAAAAGAATACCTTAAGTAAAGCCATACCAAGATACATAAGAAAACTGAAATGCAGAGATCCACACGGACGACAGAAAAGTATGCCTGACAAAATTACTTGCGCGCTACGATCCGTGAGGTCGATGCTTCAAAAACCCTTTAACAACCAACCAACCATCCATCCATCCATCCATCTATCTGTTCCGACGGCAAAAAAATTAGGTAGAGCCTTAATAATACACTTTAGTTGATCTGAAGAAACCACAACAGTTCACTGCAGATTTAAGTCTGCATGCAAAACTGCATGATTGGGTATCTATCGTCTCATTTTTGATGTATCGTTATCTGGAGATGGTGCAGGATTCGAGACCAACAAATAAACATTGAGTGGCACTATGGCTGGAATGGTTTTAATGGTCTGGACAGACCATAATATGCAATGCATGCTCGCGGTTATACATCTTCGACAGAGAGGAACTGTGACTGCTCCGAAGCGTACCGATGAAATCTTTTGTCCATTACGGCTCTTAAATATTCTTTTAGCTGCATGGTGCGCAGATATATCAAGGACTGGAAATTGTAGAAATAATGAGCACTTATACCTGCGTGGATTGTAATTTGCCTTTAATTTTTTTGAGAATTACAGATTATTTTCAGACATTTCGTGGTACTTCCTGCACCACCTCTTCAAAACTCTTGTAATGTCCTTATGCTACATCAGCCTCGCATACCATTGCGATACTAATGATATCTTAAGGACAACATTACAGGAGTTCATTGAAGAAGTCGCAAAGGAAGTACTACGAAATGTCTGATAATCTATAATTCTTTGAGGAATTAAAGACTGATTACACCCAACGCAGGTTTAAGTGCTCATAATTTCACCAGTTTCCAATCTTCGGCCCATATATCAAACTTCGTAAGAGTGTGTGATTGTCTTCCATTTCCTTCTAACTGAACGATAATGCTCTCAAAAGTAGAGCGCGCTCTCGCAGTTAGCACGGCTGTTATAATCACTGTCCTCCTTCATCGGATGGGAAAAAAAGGCCCGAATTCAGTTAAAATTAAGATCGACTTGCTCTGCTAACTGCTCATTTTCTGATAGGGCTGTGCTAATTTGCATATTTCGAAATGAGTCAAGGAGATATCGTGACGCAAATAAACTTATGCCTTAATCTTATTTACATAAGAGTATTTCATCGACTCATTTTGAAATATGCAAATTAGCACATGCTAGTCAGCAGAGTAAGAGAATATAGTACGTAATACACTTCCATAAAAAAAAATTTCATTCACTTGTTTCAATTATTCTACAAAGTACTTCATTTCTGCCATTTACACGTTAACTTTTTTCCACTAGTATATTTCGAGAAACTACTGCTATATTCGCGAGATGCTCAGAGCAAACATATTAAGAAATATAAAGCATTTCAGTTAATTCTTCCATCTTTTATACGCGCAGATATACTATGTTTACGTTCTTGTAATCTTATCAGGAAAGCAGCATCAGCAAAGCACTTAGGATTGCGCATAAATTCTAATATCAAATCCAGCTCAGACGTAGAATATTTACACAAGAACTACTACGAATAGTAACTTCTAAAGCAGTGCTGCTCAAACTGCAGGTCACAATGATTGTTACAAAATACAGTAATATAAATTAAGTTTCTTGACCTTGGTTGGAGGAGGGGATTCATTGAAAGAGGATCAGTGATCCTCCGTGAGATCTGAATGAAAGGAAAAAAAGTTCAGAATTACTGTTCTAAAGTATTTGTGTTAGAGGCATTGCTGGCCATATTATACACATCATAATACAAAATTCCAAAAAGGTAGGATATTTTTATACATTGCACCCTATTTATTCTGCTATTAGAAGCTATCAACAAATAGTAAAACTGCAATATGACTTTCCATATTAATACAGGAATAGTCTAGAATAGATAAATGACATCTTCCGAATTCACTTCAAAAGTATACTAGGACTTTGTGTAATCCAACTTTCCGGCTACAGTCTTTTAAACTCAACTTTCTATAAGTGAATCTCAACAGTCATCTTCCTCAATCATCACTCATCTTATTTCAGCTAACTATTCACGTATGACTAAACTCATTTTAAAAGGGGTTTATACATTTTCCGAGTCTTCGAAATTTATAACTTTATCATCATTTTCACCCTTTGACTCAAAATCTGTTCACTTTAGTTGTTATTTTGTCAATCGGTTGGAAAGGTTCAAGTTCGAATCTCATCAAGGATGTAAGGAACGTATTAAATCTTTTTCAAGCGAGACCGTTTAGCAAATCTCAGATGAGAAGTTCCTTCCCATGATTTGTACTGAATTTTCTCCTTGCCTTTTTCGCCTTTTAATTCTCGCATTTTAATAAATATGAAAAGTTTAATACATATATATTTCACAGTATTAAATAATTTAAAAATTTTTCCCAAATACAGTACGATTCTCGTTTAATTTTTGCTTAACTGGCACTCTATCCATCCCTAGTTCGAATATCGATCACCATGCTCCTACAGAACGAGCACCAGCGCCTCCTCAAATAGTGACTACTTTACATTAAAAAAAATACAAAAGAAATAATAAATTTTATTTCTGCGCATACTACATCTTTAGAATTTTATTTTACTATATGCTTTAGGTACTTGTACATATTATTAAGCATTTTGTGTTCATGTGGCATAGATTAATCAAATAAACGAACGGCATATAATCTCGTTACATTTAGAAATTTGTTTTAAGAAAATTAAATAACAGATTAATATATAATTAAACAAATTTAATTAATATGTGAATTAAGAAACCAAGTTAAACTGTTTTAATCAGGGAATATAATAGATTCGTGATAATTAAAGTTTTAAACAATGCATCGAAATTATCAGTTAATTAAAAATATCGTAATGAGATGATAATGCCTGCATATGCTGCAATAAAGATTCTCTTTTTTTCTCTTTAAAATAAATAAGGAATGCTTAAATTTTAAATATGTTTCAATGTAATCACGAAAGGAAATTTAATTGGAATTAAATTTCCACCAAGAATGATTTAAATCATCCTCCCAGCACTGCACTGCAATGCTGGGAACTGTTTCTTAAAATGCTCACACATATGTAAGTAAATTGAGTAAACCCACTAAGAATGTAAGCCTGTTAATATCATAACCGGTAGGCAGCTTTTATCACTGCTTACGATCTCTGTTTTTTCTCACGTGGGAATGGTCTGTGTTTGAATTCCATCTTGACAGGATCATCATTTACTGACTTCTTTTAGGCGCGAATTAGTCGGTCTCGAATGAATTCTGCGTGTTTTTTTAATCGGGAAAACTGGTTTTTCATCCCAAAACAGCAAAATTGGAACTTTTTGGTATTTTTCCTTGAAGTTAGATCTCTAATATGACTTTTCTAGCTGTTGAAGACATTTTACTTATTGAGTAATCTTCTGAACTGCAATTCGTGAATGAAATTCGTTCCGTTTAACGAATTGCATTCACCTGGTTGATAAACTTTCCGAGGCATTTGCTATTGCTAATACAAGTTATTCAAATACCCACTAGATTATCAGCTATTCTTTAGTACCTAATTTTTTTTTTCCCTTACAAAGAACCCTTAAAGGTTAGAGAGTAGCTAATCGCTGCAAAAACTCTGTTAATAAAATCAGAGGTTGATTTAGAAAAACCGAACACTGAATAAAATCCTTGGCAGTGACACTAGACTGTTTCTTTTCACCTTTCCTTCAATACCTTTTGTAATAGTTCTTTTTCCAAGTTAAATAAAACTACAGCTGTTCCACCATAATTTTACTTTTCCTCCTCCACCTCTGAATTGACATAAATCTCTCGGTTAAGTATGCCAAACACGACCCTATCTAAGATACCACCACCACTCTGTATGGTTTTTGATGTTCGTAAACTAATAGTTGTTTTTAACTCAGTTTTTTACGCTGATTTCAGAAACGTTATTCGTTTTTTTCTATCACATACCGTTTTTCACAAATCACTTGAGTTGATGTCATTAGTTTGAATATATTGAATATATTAAGTTATGAGTAAATGCTGGGAATTTGTAATCTTCACACTTTGGTAACACTGCCTTCAGTAATTTCTTTCTTGACTTTGAGAGCTCCATGCAGCAGGGTTTATCAGAGAAAACACTGCTGCATTGGGCAGGGTTTATCAGAGAAAACACTGCATGGAGCAAAATATTGCTCCATGCAGTGTTTTTCTTACACGGAGGTCTTCACGCAAGTGTTTGAACAATTCGAACTTATTTTGTTATATTTGTGGAAGTTATGAAGTCCTCAAGCAAAGACAAGATATTACAGACATTTGTAAAAAAATGTCTATTGTGCTTATTTTGGAGTGAAACTCGGTGACCAAGAAAAACAATGGGCTCCACATAAAGTTTGCCGAACCTGTTTTGAAGCATCGTGATTGCGGAAAAATGATAAAAAGAAGTCTATACCATTTGCAATTACTATGATTTGACGGGCGTCTGCAAACCACTGTGATGACTGTTACCTTTGCTTAGTTAATGTGGAGGAATATAATACAAAGAGAAGGGCATTGTGTATCCTAATATTCCATCTGCCATTAGACCAATCACAAATGGAAATAACCTGCCAATTCCATGTCCTTCACTTATATTGGAGAATGCAGTAGCAGAGAGTGCTGAAAGTGAAGTTTCTAAAGATTCAACTGAAGTCTACACGCCTGGAGACATTGAGTCCAGCCTCAACTGTTTTCGCAGCATCAACTCGATGATCTGGGAGATTTAAATTCACCAAAGGAATCTGCAGAACTCTGGTTCTAGACTTTAGTCAAAAAACTTCCAGCACATAGGCCGTTTAGAAATAATTAAGAATTAGTTAAAATCCTACACAGTGCGGACTTTTTACTATTATTTGAGACTCATCAAAGAGGAGTCTCAAAGGTGTGTTGCTCTGAAATGGAAATAAATATGGGTCAATTCCAATAGCTCACTCTGCATTTGAAGGAAGAAACGTATGAGAATTTGAAGTTGCTGACAAATATTAACTATGAAGAACATGGTCTGAACTGACTTTAAAGCGATAGAAATTTTACTTGGACAGCAATCTGCCTACACAAAAATGCCTTGTTTTTTGTGTGAGCGAGACAGTCGGACAAGGAATAAGCACTGGAATGACTAAGGTCTGGCCAAAGAGGGGCAGTTTATTGCCCTGATCAAAGAACATAGTTTATGAACCAAACAGTTCTTGGTAGACCCCAAAAATTGTCTTGCTTCCACATCAAACTGAGTTTGATGAAACAATTTGTGAAAGCTTAACCTCAGAAAGGGCTTTGCTTCTACTACCTTTGTACTAAATTCCCAACGATCACTCAAGAGAAGCTAAAACAAAGTATTTTGTTGGACCACAAATTCGAAACCGATGAGGGACCGATATTTTGAAGGAACGATGAATAAAAAAAAAAAAAAAAACAGGCATAGATTAGCTTCATGTCTGTTGTTGAACTTTTTAGAGAAAAATTTTCCAGACTACAAGAATATAGTTGAAAATATTTTGGAAAACTTCAAGAAGCTAATCTGTAACATGAGTATCACGATACATTTTTTTACATTCACACAACGACTACTTCCCAGAAAATCTAGGAAGCGTTAGTGAAAAGCAGGGTGGAGTGGTTTCAACAGGATATTAAAGACATGGAGAGATGAGGTACCAGGGGAAATGGAATATCAACATGATGGCTGACTATTGTTGGATCCTGAAGAGAGACTGAAGAATATGCAAGAAAAATCAAAGAAACGAAAATTTGACCCATTGTAGATCAGTTTTTAATATGAAAGGTAAGTGTTTAGTGGACTTTTACCACAATGCCCTTCTTAATAGTGTTTTCAACAGTTAATTAAATATCATATCTGGTAAAAATAGCATTTTGTTGTAATTTCAGTGCACAAATTCTGCTAAAATTAATAAAAAATTGTGAAAAATCTAGTTCTCTTTCGTGATTTTAAACCTGACGTGATGGAAACAAACGGAAGCCATTTTTGGCATCAGCGTTAGCAAATGATTCAGAAACGCCGTTTTCTGAAAAAACGTGAATTTATTTCAAAATGCAGAGTAGTGTATACTTCATGCAGTGTACGATTTTTACCAGAAAAAAGAATCATAGCAAACTGCGAAAATTAAATAACTATCACTAATAATTTACCAAAATTCTGCAAATACGTTGTTATTCTAATTACAAAGCTATATTCTGTGTGCATTTGCATCTCCACTGTGAATAAATAATTACTGCCCCTTACTAAACAATATTGTATTTAGTTTTCAAGTTATACTGGTTTCAGGTGCTTTTCTCTTTAACTCGCACAATTCAGCAATTTATAAATGTGACTTCAGCTATCATCTATGTAAATTAATGACCTAGGCGCGACTATCCTTTGTTTTATAACGCTTATCTTTATATCTTCTTAAAGCCAATGCATAGCACACATCAAGGTTATTCGAATTAATTCCACGCCCATCATTGTGAATGATAAAAAATAATATAAGTAAAACCGCAGTTATTTTAAAGTAAACTTAATTCTGATAATTTTTATTTATTTATCTATCTACAATTTCATACCTAATTTATTAAACCGCTAAATATCAGGCCGATTGCGTGAACATTTGAGTAGCAGTATCCACTTTCACCTCATGAGCCAGATTCCTCCTCTTTGTCAAGTCTTAATTTACACCAACAGAAGGACCGAGTCGATAAAAATTCTCTGATTCCTACTAAATTTTCCCACCCCCCTCACTTTGAATTATTTGTGTCTTCAGTATCTGTCCCTCGGGCAACATTTAACTCTAGCTACCTTTTTTCCCATGCATCGCGCCCATGTTTCTGTTTGCTGCTACGAACGTTTTCATTTCTCTCCCATTGCCCTCACAGGTAGAGAATTGAATAGCTACCCTACACTCTCACATGAGGAAGAGACTTTGGGTCGATTCTCGTCACCGGCAGAAGTTGAGAAATACTTAGTATTAGGGTGGGAGAAATTTAATGGTTTTTCATATAGTAACCAATATCGATCGCCAAAATCTCCTGAAACTATTTTATTACCCATCAATAAAAAACATGATAAATAATGAAACTGATGCTAAAGTATGGTATGAAAAAGAGTTAATGGGGAATGATATCATGTGCAGACTTGATGGAAAGTACTGGTTTGATGATATTTTAGAACTTAGGGAAAATATTGGGAAGATCGCTAGAATTATGTTGATGTTGGGTCCTTATGTTATTCTAGAATTATGTTGGGTCCCTTGTTCTTTTCAAGATATCCTTTTACCACCCTGTTTCATAAATAAACATGCATAATAGCTTAAGATGATGATGATTATGATGCATAGTATGAATGAAATGTGCGGGTATTGCGGTCAATTTTTCCCTAGTGGGTAGCACAGTTTGTAGAAATCGCTGTCCTCCCACCTCTGGGTGGAAAAGACCTTAGTTCGAGTTTCGTCGATGATGTAAGAAATTTTTAGGGCAATTTTTCACAACTTGGCTGAGATCAGGCGATGGTAGCATAGTTTTTTCTCCCGGAAAGACGGATTTTTCTTTCAGAAAACAGAAAATCGACTACAACATAATTTACAGACAATATAACGGAGTCGCTGATGCTCCTAAAACTCTATTACAACAAGAACAGTTTGCTTTAAGGGGATGAAAAACTAATTTTCCAGAGAAAATCAAATAACTGTCAGCCACTGGCTAACACGGCCATGGCGCAACAAATCCAATAAAAATTCTTCTTTCCCTTCGGTAACAATTATCAACTCTTCGGCAACTAGAAATCACTCAACTCTAATATCATTGAAAAATATAACAGCATTTAACTATAATACCTGAAAACTATAATAGCCGAATTGCAACTTATAACTGTGGCTTCTCCGATAATTCTGGATTGTAAAGCGACTCTCTACAATGTCAAGTATTGACTTCCATATTCAGTTCCTTAGATTTTGGATTTATCTGTCATCGGTTACTATTACTGGATTTATCATTAACCAGTGTATCGGTTACTAAAAATTATTCAACCTAACTATGCATCGTTTTTCACGATCAAAATGAACCCCAGTTCTTCCATCTGACTTTCTAGCACTCTTATTCGAACGTTCTCCGTGACAATACAGTGGTTTTGCCACTTGTCACTCATTTGGAGAAGTCTAGCCACGAGCCTTTTAATATTACTGGAGGAATTTCTAAAGTCCTCTTCAATCGAGGCAGTAGTTGGTCGATCTCGGGTGGAGGAAGCAGGGTGGGCCTATAATTAGTATAGGTCTTTTAGCCTACACACTGTACAAATCGAAAAGTGTATCATATCTATGCATGTGTGAACATACACGTGTAGATATAATAGATAATGATGGAAGATGGTTTAAGTCGCTGATGCACCTGAAACTGTAGATGTTCAGATTTGACAAAGGCGATTCTAATATTTGTTTCCATTTTTAATAGGTGATCTAAGATGGATCTGATATGTCTAAACTTGCATTGCTCCATACTTTATAGAAATCTCATCAAGATATCAGAATTATGTATTTTCATTTTTATTCTGTAATATGTAGAGTCGCAGTCTAGTAAAGGATTTGCGTAATGATATTAAAATTGCAGGATGTTCATGAAAATATGGCTTTTTACTATTGTTCTGTTTTCAAAATTTTTGAAACCATTATAATTAGTCACGATCAAAATTTTTATATTTAATATATAAAAGAAATTATAGTTTTAGTTTCTAGAGAGGTGTAGCATTGCTGCATTCATTGGCGCCACCGTAGCCAGGTGGGCAGGAGCAGAGTGCGTAGCACACGCTTCTTGATTAGACCGGGGTTCAAGCCCGTGACCACCAAATACGGAAGATGAGGAAAGGTCAGGAAATTACCACCGCATATTCCCGGAGCAATATGGCCTTATTTGCTAATGCTCCTAAAAACCAAATAACTAACAATAACAAGCTGCATTCATTGATATAAAAGTCAAAGTATTCGATTTTACCTCATTATGTTATCTAATCAACAATATATTTTAATACTCCTGAATATTTTGCTTCAAGAACCCACTCTTTGCATAACAGGATTCATTTGTCAAATTTGATCCAACACTAACTTTGACCACTATAATCTTTGTTTTCATTCCATACTCAATTCCTCTTCTTAGTTTCCTTCTGTTCTGGTTTTCTTGGCTATTACAGCAAAGCTAATGGGAAGAACCTTCGCTCACTCCCTAAGGCTGAGTGGTTTCATTATACTGCAAATGAAAATGCTGAAGAGGTCCTTAATATGGGTTATAGTGAAATAAAACTGATTATTCTATTTACCATAATTCCTCATTCTGTAAAGGTTTTCCTTTCTGAATGAATTCCAAATTAGTTAATCACGTGAAACACAAAAACTACTCTTTTTACATAAAAGTATACAATGTTTAAACCACTCAAACTACTTAAGGCTTTGAAACTACAATCTGATGCAAAGAAGGATATTATTAAATAAATAATCAAGATACATTTCTTCCACTGAGTCAGAATTAATATGATATTCTAATAATGTTGCTCAAAGAATTTCAGAATCCTCTCCTTAACTGATACTAGTGATCATAAAGTTTCCAAATTGATCCATAAAGCAAATCTATTTGTCAAGGTATTCGCTTTTGCTTTCCGCTAAGTCTTAATGAAACATAATTTTCCGTTGCTTCTAGACTCAAGGAAAGAGTTGCTCAGCATTTGACTCTTCCATCGAAGTTCTGGAATTAAATCCATTTCCTTCTGGGAGTAAACCCAGAAGACCTGTGTTTTTACTCCTTATGAACTCCTCTTACTGTGTGATCACATCAGGGGAGTTCACAAAATAGAGAGGGAGGGAGGGAGGGATAGAATACCAGAAACGGCACCTTATTTCAGTCACATGTACCACAGTCATTCAAAGAACGTGTACTTATGCGCCTGACCGCCATGTTACGGTGGCCTATGTGTTATTTGTCTTGTCTTTCGTCCAAATGACCTTTTCAATCGTCCTCGCGGTCAATACAGTAAAAGATGCGGGTTCGAGCCTGCGCCTGACCAAGTTGGATTTTGGAAGAGGATTACATGATTTTTCTGCCCGAAACTGGAGTTTATTTTTATCTAGAAAATATATAAAACCGACCACACAATGCTCGCAATTTACAAATACAGTACAACAACCATTGCCGTAGTTGCCATGGCCCAAAATGAAATCAACAGATTTCCAAAATTTATTATAAAAGTAGCAAATTTGATCAAATAACAGCCAGAATTCATTGCAAGAAAGCCATTAGCTAATCTGACACCGACACTACTTGCATCACGAACTCAGACGGACTTTTGGAAGCATCCTATTGAAACACCTCTTCAGGTCATTTCACAGAATAAATACCGACATTCTAATTAGAAAGAGATCAAAATATACCATAATCCTCCCCTTGCTGAAATGGATATAGTTTTTCCTAACCTATATTACTTTTATTATTGTTGAACGTTTGCCTCTAAGCCGTTAATGATTATATGTGTAGTGATACAAGGGCTCTTCCCTCATTTTACATATGTACGAATAGTTTCGGATTTGGGGACTGCTAATGATGCCAAAATATTCAGCTCCGGTAACACTATGACAGACTGGCTTTCACTTCCCTGGAACAATGGAGGATATTAATATACGGTATTGGATATCACAAAATAACATGTTAATCTAGGTTGGGTTGTTTTATTTTGCAAAGGTGAATAATGTCAGGAAGTATCAGGATTTGCATCAATTCAGTTTTTCTTTGGTCAGTTTATCTTTTTTGTTGGATGAAAAACCAGAGTTTCGAGAAGAAAACAAATGTTATCCACTCACGAGGCTTTGCAATTTAGTCACGGTGTGGGGAACCAGTTAATCTTGCAAAGTTCCTCTTATGCAGACGGGATTTGAACCCAGGGTGAAACATTTTAATTCTACAATAATCCAAATATTTCAAATTCATTGGAAAATAAGTAATTCTTCCAGTTTTACCATTATTCAACGCAAACAGATATTGATCGATTCTTACGAATACCTGGGGGCTTCTGTTAAATTCTAGCATGCATTTCTTCTGATATATTTTTTAAATTTTTTTCAAACGCGTTTCTTCAATATGGCACGACTTGGCTATCAGATTTTACCATCTTTAAACTCTACAAGTAATGAATATTTGCCGATGATTGATAAGGAAACTTCGTCCTGCATCAAGCTTATCTTCGCCCAGTCTTTGAAACCGACTGGTGCTTTTCACCAAGTTCCTTCAGAAAACATATATGCTACTACTCACATACATATTCACTGTGTTCATGACTCGGCTTATGTTTTTTCTTTGAGGAAACGTCTCCACTGCTAGCTGGTTAGCTACGATGTAGAAAAGATATGATTCTGTTCCCATTAGAACAGGAGTGACTTTTATGGACTTTTTCCGTACAGGAACGAAGTCTCGAGCAAGGTTTCATGGTTTTCCCTTTTGAAAACTCCGGTTTTTCATTCCCCATAGCAAGCAAATTGACGGAAAAATACACGCCATTTAGAGCCCAAACCATTAAGGAAATTATTGTATGGACTACTATGTTTATACGCAATCCCCTGTCAAGAAACTTTTCTTCTGTTCTTTCGTACTTATCCGTTGTGGACCTTAGATTAATAGTGGATCTTTAGCTACTTTTTGCTTCTCTCACGTACAAAACAGTCCTGATATCTTCATCCCTGCATCATTATGTAATGCATAAGCATTTGTTTCTTAGTCTAGTAATTGAATGCTTGTAACATAATTTGCCATTTCTGTTTTGATGGATATGTTCACACTGTGCACCTAGTGCACAATCTAGTAAATGTTATTTATAGTTGTTCACAATTCTTTTTCGTCTCTTTTTATTTGTTATTATTATTTACTCACCTTAACACAACACTGCCATCGCAGCTGCATCTCTATGGATGAGACGCATATATGAATTGGTGTAAATAACTAACTATCACGTTACTGCTACTGTTCAGATTCTCAAAAATGATTGAATCAGCTTCGATTGAAAATTGATTTAAAGAATATTTAAAATAGTGTTTCCTCGTTCGTTAGGTTTAGAAGCACACCAGTATATAAATAGTGTCGTCATGATGTGGCAAATCTGCAGTTTTTCTTCTTAACCTGTATGTTATGTTATATTCTTTCTTTTATCAAAATTCCCTCCCATAATCTCATTACTCATTTAAGATTGTAGGTCCCTGGTCGTGCAGTTAATAGAACTCATAGCTTTTGTTTTTACCATTAATAAAAAAAAAAAAAAAAACTTTAGTGAATGTATAACGCATAATTAATGACTGGAAACATTTTAAACTTCTACGAAGAACTATACAGTTTACTCAATCGCTATGGTTACTTACCAATTCAAACGCATATAAAATAGAATTTTAATAAATTTGCAATCTGCACCAGAGCGATTTTTTTGAGTGTTATATATTCATCAAAGATTTTTTTTGTTTGTTTGTTTGGTAAGTAACGTTTATTCATAAATACAAATAAATGTAGTATTTGTGCAAAGTAATGTCAGAGAAACATTCCATGAACGATTACGATTTAGAAAGCAGTAATAAATTAACAATTATTTAACTTTCGCGTAGAATTTTTACAGAAACCATATACGGAAATGGGTACTTTGTGCAGCTGAAACCCAAGATCTTATTTTGACCTGTGATATTCCTGACATGACGTAGGCAGCTCAGTTTTAATACTGAATGAAGGCAAATAACGTAACAGAATATCTGATTATCAGTTACGTCATTGTGTTATATGAGTGTTTAAAGTTAAGTCTTTCGACCCTCATTAAATAAATTTTAGAGATATTTTTCTAACTTCATTCAATAGCTATGACCTGTAAACCTGTGGCCTGTTATTTAGAGTTGCTCTATTATGTAGGGTGGTAAAAAAACATGCTGCTAAATATAAAATTTGTAGAAAATGCATGATTAACGAATTAAATGTAAGTTAACAAATAGTTTGATTCGTGGTATGATTATGTTAATAATTGAAAAGCAGTTAACTAGAAAACATTGCTGGAGTAAATTAATACTGAGGGCAGATTATTACCATGCTTTGACATGATAATAATCGATCTCAGTATCCATGTAAACGTTTTAATTTTAGGCTATGAGGAAATGATATTTCTAATAAAACCCAGAAGTATGCAATTACTAATTTAGTTTATTCCTATTTGAGAATAAACGGAAATGGGTATTACTTTAATACTAAAATAATCAGAAGTGTACCAGAACAATTTGCTCATTTTATTCCTTAGAAGGACAAAAAAATAATTATTAAAAACACCAAATAAAACTTTTCAGCTCTCAAAACAGATTTATATTATATGTTTTATTCCAAAATAACGATATATTTAATATTTGTTTACATCATTACTAAAATTTCCTGTTTTTGGTCTTGGTTTATTTCCTATAAACCAAGAGCAACGAGGCTCAATATGTCCATTATTTAAATCACAATTAATGATCTTAAGAGTGTCCTATGAAAGAATTAGAGGGAACTCTTATGATTATTAACTAAAATACTATGTATAACTTTCATAAGTTTAAACTGTGCTTGTGTAAAATTTGTCATAACTGCAAAGGGGAAAATATTAATTAATAAGAACTGCATAGCCAATACGCCTTTCTCTCTGTTCCTGTTATTCTCTATTTCTAATATGTTCAGTTTAATTTCAAGAAATACGCGGATCAAGTACCACCAGGTGGCAGCATATGATAATGTCGTATATTCGTTTATCGAATGGATTACGATTCTTCTTCTACAAAGAAATCGTTGTGTGCTGAGGTGGTAAAAAAATAATGTCGAAGGTAAACCAAATCGTGTATAGGTAAGATGTCATTTGAAGATATTCGAAAAAATAAATAAATATTTCGAAGTAATTAACTGATATTCTGAATGATCATAAATAAGGGTTACCACTATCGTTGCAAATACAGGTAACTGGGATTTTTCCATCAGCTTTCTAAGTGAAGAATACAGCTTTATGAAACATATGGATGTATAATCGAAATACTAATAAATAATTTAATTTCACAACGTTTTTCTTTACGCAACGCTCATAGAATCATCCATTTTAATTCGAAAATTCATTCAATACCTATGACGCTGTAGATGCCATTTACAATTACTCTATAAATGGCGTTTTCATTTAAGTAATACTTTCATTCGAGCTTCAAAGAACATGGCATGATAGCATGGATAGGATCGTATTCTCTCAGCCTGCAGATAAGGAGGGCGATGGGTTGTGCCTGAGAAATGTATTAAGAAAGGAAGTAAATATGTAGGGATTTAATAAAAGAGTCTTTATAGAATATACTACAGATGTGATTTCGTTTGGAATATGTGTAATATAGTACGATATTCAACAAATCGCATCACGTTTTCGTTTGATCGAGAAAATTAGTGAAATTCGGAAAAAGGTTATTTCTTGCTAATGCTGCTGGTCGTTATTTCGACTCTTTTGTTATTCAGAGTGACCATTTATATTTAGTATTTTTATTTCTGTAATAAAACAGAGGTGCACCAAAAAAGAACTATACATGTAATATAAGATAAAACTTCCATATTTGTATTTTACATTAATATAACAAATGCTTGTTTTTTGGTCCTTTGTTTTATATAGAAATAAGTGTCAAATATAATTGGTCCACCCTGCATGATAATCCCTACCAGAAAAACTATACGGTGTCAGTTAGCACAGTAAGGGATGAAATTTGTCTGGCTCAGCTAAAGTAAATAGTAGTAATAGAGGCATGTGATGCAAGAAAGCAAGCAAATGTGCTTATGTAGCATCAGCCAAAAAAATAAAAAAATAAAAATTTCACACAACCATTCCCTCTAAAAGTTTGTCCAATCCCCCTTGAATTTATTTAAGCTATCAACTTCCACAATGACAGATGGAAGTTTGTTCCAGCAATTAACCACCCTCTGGCTAAAGTTAGTAAATTTCCGCACATCTATTCTACAACTGTCTTTCCTCAATTTGTCCCATCAGGTTCGTAATCTGAGCAAGCGGAAGAATCCCATCAGAATTCAGCGTATTCAACCCATTCAAGGCCTTATACACCTCAATCAGATCACATCGCAGGTGCCTAGTCTCCAGCCTCTACAATTTGCAGAACTTAAGCCTACTTGGTACGAGGATCCCTTCGTGCCCCTCACCAATCTTGTTGCCCTTCTCTGTACATGCTCAAGCAACTCTACAGCCTTCCTAAAATGAGGCCTCCAGACCTGTACGCAGTACTCAAGGCGTGGCCTGACCATTGCCTTTTACAAAGAGATAATTATCTTTTCCCTGCTAGCAAAATTCCTGTATATCATTGACAATACCTCATGACCTGCTCTGGCAGCCTGTCTTGCATTGCTCAGAAAACTTCATGACTCCACAATTACTCCCAGGTATTTTTAATTTTCTACCACGCTAAGTGTAGTACCGCACATTTGGTACATTCCTCTGGGGTTACTTTTACCCATATGCAGTACTTTGCATTTGTCAGTGTTAAACTTCAGTTGCCACTTCTCAGCTCATCTGCTCAAATTTTCTAGATCCTGTTGCAGTAGCACATAGCACAGTGCCATTACTGTCATTAACAACCCTGCCAACCTTTGTATCATCTGCAAACTTCGACATTAACCCTGATATATACCTCCATCGATATCATTGATAAATATACAAACAGTGGGCCCAACACCGAATCCTGTGCGACTCCACTAATAACATTAGTCCACGAAGAGCTGTTTGTTATTTGGTTTTTAGGAGCATTAGCAACTAAGGCCATATTGCTCCGGGGATATGCAGTGGCCATTCCTTTACCTTTACCTCCGCATCCTCCGTATTTAGTGGTCACGGGCTCGAACCCCAGTCTAATCAAGAAGCGTGTGCTACGGACTGCTGCTCCTGCCAACCTGGCTCCGGAGGCGCCTCCACGAAGAGCAGCGTCCATTGATACCACGTCCATTGATTACCACTCTGTCTTTTTTGAGAAGAATTTTTTGAGTGGGAGAAGACAGGTTTTTTTTTTATCCATTGTTGCAAATGTCCTAACATTAATAAAGCAAAATATCCTTTAAAAAATTTAATATTTTTTAAAATATAAATTCAGTTTGCTTTGCTGAATTTATATTTATCTCAAAATACAGAATACAAAAGATATAACATATCCTTTGTATTCTGTTGATAACTGTTGCCTAAAAATTTTCTCTATAAGAACACCTCCCCCCTTTTATTTTTGGTAAAATACCTTTCAATAGAATTTTTCTCCTTACATTTATGGAAAATTCTGATAATTCATAAAAGTAAAAAAACACGTAGGCGTATGGATATTATATTACACAAAAAATCAGAACATAAAATTCAAAAATATTGAAAAATATATAAAATACATTTTATATTTTTAATATATATTTAACTCTAGTGCTCATTTATCACTGAATTTGCACCAAATGTACAAATTAATTAAAATATGAATTTAAGCTAAACATTTAATAATTTTTCTAAAGCAGGCAAATTATATTTTATTATCAGTTTCCTCAACTTTAGGGCATTTTCATGCATCTGTTCGCTTATTATGGAAAAATAATTGAGATTCTATGTGCTTGAAAACCTGGATACATTTTATATGGATGACGATTTAACAGAGATGATACTTCATTAACACGTGATTAACTGTTAACCATGCGCTAATGAAGTATCATCTCTGTTAAATCCAAATATTTCAGGCATTAGCAGAGGCATATGATGCAAGAAAGTTAAGTATTTACCTACTTCTCGTCACCCTCTTGAATTGAAATGCCACGAGCCTGTGAATTCTATTGAATTCTATTGTGAATTCAATAGAATTCACAGAACGGCAATTAAAAATTATCCATGCTGCCAAAACAAAAACTGTTTCATCTATTCATTCATTCATGGAGTGTACGGAGGGAGACGCCACCCTTTACTCATAGATCTCGTTGCCTGTGACAAAACTTGTTTAGTATCTTTGCTGACGAAGTGTTGAAATAGCGAAGAAACTGAAAACCCGAATCTTTTTAAATCCACGATGTCTAATTAGTACATGAGGGCATTATTAATCTGTTCTCAGAACAGATTGTAATTATAGTCCATGATTAGCTTGAGCATTATTTGGTTTATTTTATTTATATATAACAATTATTTGTTTGTGATGGTGTCTTTTTATGGGGCAGTTACGATACGAATCCTTTATCGCTAGACTATTACAAATATGATGAACTGCGCTATGTAACTACATTATCTAGACCTCAGTCTGTTCGTGGACAACATTATGAAACGGAAACACTAAAGACAGAAATACTTCCAACCAAATCCGAATGCTATTTTCCTATTGGACTTAGTCTTCTGGTGTAATTGGCCAGACAAAGAAAGATCTGAATGGCTCTTATCGGGATATAAATACGTAGGCCAGTAGCTTTACAACATTAGAACCAAGGCAATGCAAGTGGTCATTTTGTTTGTGCAAAAATTATTAGTGTTCGTTACAGAATTTGAGCAATAGGCAAAAGTCTTTTTACGTGTGCAACCTCTTCGAAAACGTTTGGTATTCGGAGAGGTTGCACACACCTGAATGAATCTGAACTAGGACTTATTATTGGGTTTAAAAGCTGCATGGTAAACATGACAAATCACTGCTCATGTGGGCCGAGCAGCAAGAACTGTAGGTAGGTGTTGACAAAAATAGTTATAGGAAGATATCTGTACCTGTTTCTCTGGTGATTATTAAAATCAAAATATGTGCACATCTGCTAATGGTAAAGTGAATGAAATTAAGGAAGCAATCAAATAAAAACAGAAAATCAATAAAAACTTGGGTGGATAAATTTTTTTCCTATTTTATACTGGAAATTTTTGAAAAATAAAAAAGAAACATCTTAATAATGGAATATGTAAAGGTGGCGAAAGATACTACATGAGACAAAATGATGTGAATTTTAAACTCCAGAAGAATTTTTAAACAAAAGGCTATCGCAGGTTGCAGCCACCCAAAACCAGGGTCGTGCAAAGGCCCGGTTGTAAAAGGGGTTAAGGGGCCTCGTTTATTTATGTTGAGACTTTGATGGCTCCCTTGATTGGGGACCCTTGTGCGGCTCATCCAGTGCACTCCCCGTTTGCACGGCCCTGCACAAAACAATACTTGCCCTCTAACACTGTTAGAAGGTAAGTATTGTTTACCTTCTGTTAGCTCCATCACTCTCCCATATCACCCACCAACTCAATTAGTTCAGTTATAGCTTTCTGATAAATTTATAGTTTGTCCTTCCTATCTTTTAGAACCAGGATATGATAATTTCATCTACTCCATAAATAATCTTCTTGCCAATCGCATGTAAGGTATGTATATCATTTTATTTACTGTATCTGGTAAGTGTGGGATTTTGCCCTTAAGCTCGCTGTCTATCTGTAATGAATTGGTAATCTTCAACCCGTTGACATGAGAAGTAATGGAATGAAGATTAATATGCTCTCTCTCTCTGGTATGGAGATTCTGTTTCTTTGTATCATACTTGTTCTCTCCATATCGTGAAAACACTGATTTTTCTTAAGTTGGATGGACTGTGGTTTAGTAAAATGAAATACTGCTGAAATATAACTTATGCACATGAAGATGTCCTGTAATATACATATACACACACACTCAACAATAATAGGGTCATGAGTGGGTAAACTCGTTTAAATAACTGATTTTGAAAGGTAGTTTAATGAATTGGAACTTAATAAGGAAAAACAAGCCATATTTGTAACTTTTGATAGTGGATCGATAAGACGTATTGATATCGGAATGGCATGCATTTATTCCATGCCAGAATAATAAATACATGCACAGTGTTCCACATGGCATCCTCCTCATTGGATTATTTTGCTTATGTATCAGATTCGGAAAATAAAGATAATAATAGATAATATTTAGTACATGCATTAAGATATTAGCTAAATTACAGTCATGCAGATTATACAGTGAGTAAGCATACTAAAAAAATTAGTGCAATACAGCACATAATAATCATAATATAGAGAACAGCCAAAAATTATGCAATTTATTGTAAAATTCTCTACAAACTATTGGAAACAGGAGGGTTCAAGAAAATTGAAGGTGATTTATTGGTTCTGTAGTGATCGTAGCAATGCAGATTTGTACTGCAATCAATAAGGGACACCAAGTTCTGTACCGACGATCAGCGTCAGAAAAGTGGGGTAGAAAATGAAGTTCAGAAAGTAAGAAGGAGAATGAATCTCTAAAAATGAGTTAGATTGTAGATAAATTGCAGTCCGTGCTTCTGCCTACTTGTATCAAGTGGTAATAAACCGAACCTCTTACATAGGTGTGGTATTCCTTCAGTGATGAAGGATACGCTGGTGGCAACAAAAGAGTAAAGCTGAGTTTTATGGACTCCAACCTGTATGGAGTCTATACTATAATATATTTCCTCATAATTAAATACTGTTTTTCAACGTGAATAACAGTATTGAATATCTGAACGAATAGAAATCGAAGTTGGAATCTTTTTTTTTTCTAGTCTCTTAATAAATCATTTCTTTTCGGATCGAATTTTTTAAAATGGCATCCATTGAGTCAGTTGACATTAAGTCAGTTTTATATATTTCTTTAAAATCTTACGAATTTTACGAGAAAATATTTTTGCGAAAAAAGTGATATTTTTCTCTTTTAGTGATATCGTTTATTCAGTAAGCTTTGTAAATTTGCTCGAACCACTCTTACAAATTATAGTTACAGTTGACTGGTCATACAGCCCTTGTGCGAGCCAGTGACCAGTTTGATGTCACTTTAGAACATCTGGGAGCGAAGAGAGGGGAAAAAATACTTAGTAGATTCAGTTGTAAAAAAGTAAGAGTATTATTTTGTGCCCTTACTAATCTTCCTGTTCTCTGCACTGGTTCCAACAGATCAAAGTCTTCACTGAAATGAGATTTCCAAACCAGTATTCACGATGTGGCCCAGCTATTGCCTTATACAATAGGATAACCACCTCTTTGTCCCTGCTAACAAAATTCCTGTATATTTATGCACCGAGACGACAGCATGTTCAGAGGAGTCTACAAATATAAATACGGTATTATTGACAGAATCCTATGAGCTGCTCTAGTAGCCTGTTTGCACTTCTCAGAAAACTTCATGTCGGACAATTACCCTTAGGTCTTTTTTTTTTCATCCTCGACTACCTTCATAATTTCTTACCACCCAAACAGCGTGTTATTGGGATTATTATTACTACTACTACCATCACCACCCCAAATGCAGTACCTCACGTTTATGAATATTAAATTCAGTTGCCATTTTTAAGCCCCAAAATACCTATATCAGTATCATTAATAAATATTAAAAACAGTTATGGGGAAGGGGCGCCCAGCACCGAATCTTATAGGACATTGCTCATAACATTAGTCCGTAAAGGGTAGCGACTGTTTATAATCACTCTGCCCTTTTTATTACTTGAAAATGTAGTCTTGCTTTCCATTTATGCACTGCCGCTTAAAGCGCATTTTCTATCTTTATCTGCTAATTGATCAGTAATAAAATGGAAAATATGTATTTATTATTTTATTAATATAACTTAATTCCTGTCATTATTGGTCCGTTAATATTTGAGTTACGTTAAATTTTAAATTAATATTTTATATTCATTATTGCTGACTTTACCTTCAATTTTAATTTTGTCTTTCAATTTGCCCTTAACTTCTAACATTTACTGCAGCTACCCTACTTAGCCAAACTCATTTTATGTACTACTCTTCCCACCGAATAGCAACTCTTGACCAAGCACTTCCCACTTTCATGTGTATTCGGGAACCAATCCACTCCTAGCTTGCTTAGAACAGAAATGACCTAGCCTTCATTTCCAAACGTCTAACTACTCCAGGGTCAGAATGTCAAGTAACAACTGTAAAATCTGGGAAGAAAAAAGAAAATTGTCTACTTGACGTAATTTTCTTCAAATATTTTGTGGAAGAGTGTGCAGAGAAACCTTGCTTTAATGGACTATATGGGAATAAGTCCTGCCCATTCAAACCGATCATCCATTAAATCGAAAAGAAATAGTTATAAAATAAACAAATTCTCCCGAACGACCACATAAGATTAGAGAAGTTTAGAAGGTAAGGTAGAGTGTACAAGAATATTACAGCATTTAGCAATCACGTATATCGAACCACGGTCAACTGAAACGTGTGTACTAACGCTTTATAGTCGCCGAAGTTGCTTGAATATTGTGAAAAAAAGAAAAGAAAAGAAAAAAAGTGCTTTACTATGAAATGCATTAAATTTTGGAATATTGTATTTCGTCGCATTTTATTGTGTTGGAGTAGAAGAGCATGAGTTCTCTCTTTTAGAGTCAGGTGGAAACCCGAATAATGCTTCATATCTGAAGAACTCAAGAACCTTCTCTGAAATTCATGAATCCCTACTAATGTGCAACGCCCTCGACAGGCTGGTGAGGAAAATCTTTACTCCTGCTACTTGTTTATTGTGAAAATGTTTTAACCGATGATGAATAACCGGGTGACATAACTGCCTCAGATTGAAGAAGTTGGGTCATCGGGAAGGACGAAAAACATGTTCAGTGGACACCATTCATTAAAGCAAGGGTAATTATGAGATACAATTACATTGAATTTGAAAAGAAATAATAAAATATGTATACACTCAGTGATCACTGAATTGTAACTACCCCATTCCATAATGGATTATGTCTCATAGTTCGCAAAATAAAAAGCTGAACAGCTTCGTATGCCAGAGCAGTGGTAATTTACATCTGGTCGTGCAATTTAAAGTGATTAAGTAGCAGTTATGAGACGTAGTAAAAAGTTTTAAAAGGGCATGATTGTGAGAGCTCGTCCGTCGGGTGCTTCCATATCTGAAACGGCACGTCATGTCGTTTGCTCATGGCCCACTGTACAAAGAACGGTGTCGAACGGGTCAAACCACCTCCCGAACTGTAAAGGATTACGCAAGGTGGATGTTCGTAGTTTCCGATGGGGACAGCCCGTTGTACGGGCTCAGCGGCAGGCCACTGTGCGACATTGACACCGCAATGCAATATGGAGAATGCAAGAACAATATGCAAAATGACGATGCACCGTACAATCAGACGTAGGAACTTCCGCAGCAGACGATCCAAGAGATCACCCTCTCCTCATCGTTGATCTTGCTGCAATTGGAGAAGCATGAGCCAGATACTGAATTGACAGTTAAAAAGGCATGACGTGCTATATTAGAACAGAATATTATTATGGTAGACAGTGTGGATGTAGCATGAGTGGTATCTTTCTGATTATAGGTGGGAGTCTACTCTATGTACACTCCGGCTTCTAAAGAACCTCATGATACATCCTCCAGATGCCTCTTCCGTTGGCAGGTGATGCAGAGCAGTTGTTGAGCCGCTGACGCTTTTCGGGCGGCTTGTATCTGAGAAAATGGAGTTCCAGTGAAGGGTTAGATCCTGTTAGATTGCATTGTAGTTGCTTTCTCGATGGATGACCTGTGATGCTGTGGTGTTATTGTGGTTCCAGGAACTGATTGAGGTATTCCTCTTTACTGTTAACTGTTGTAATTATTCAGGTTTGAGGAAAAGTTGACTTCTTCATTGTGGTGATGATGATCACGAATTGACCCTCTACGACGGAATCTGAGATAATTGTACATAAAAGTTGTTCAGTGGTGCAGCATTGTAAATAAGTTTCAAGTTTGCGCCGAGAAAGCGAGCTAGGACCATATATATATACACACACAGGGTTATTCAAAATGAAGTCCGAACATCGCGAGCGTGGGAACGAAACTTCAGATATTATAACAGGGTTATTCGGACTTCATTTTGAATAACCCTGTATATAGACAAACGGAATTAGATCCGGACTTCGGACTTACTAAAAAAAAAATCGTTTTGAAGGAATTCATAAACCAGTTAAGCCCTATGAGGAAATGGATTATCGGTCATGAAAATTAATTAATTCAGGCCTTTGGCACTTCCAAAAAGTTTCACGTGTGGTTCAAGAATCTCATCCCTCATACTTTTGAATAATTGAAGCGCTTTCCTTAAATGTGGAAATTTTTGAGTTTGTTACTCATGGTTGCTACCTAGTAACGTCACGATAGCGGTCCGTTACCCTGATGCTATAGAGTTGGGAGCTTGTTCCACGTCCTCTTCAAATGAGAACACCTCAGAAATCTGCTTTAAGACTAATTCTGTGAAGATAAAATTGACCAACTGGTCAGCTCTACAGATTTCCTTGTCTTTTTCAAGTCAAACAAGTTGTCCTGTAAGATGGGGTGAAAACACCAACCATATGCAGCACATAGAGTTCCTATTTCCGGCGGCTTCTATATATAATTTGCCTTAAAAGTGTCATTCCTGTGGCTGGGAAGATAGAGAGCGGCAGGGACATTTTCCGGAGTTTTGCCAAGATAGCGTCGGGAAGACAAGTCTTGACCGACCTTGAACTTTCCTTCTAAAGCTTCTTTCTCCTAATATTGTTTGCCATAACCTTGAAATTGCCAGTCTTGCACCTTTAAGGATCTGATGTATTCGGTTTTGAATTATATCATGTCGTGAAAGTGCGTGTACAATTTACTCAATTAAGTTATACAGAAGAAATGTTTGTAATTTATCTTTTTGATAGCGGTGCACTTCTAAATTGAACACTCCCAGTTGGAAAAGCAGAGTATTCCAAAAACTAACAAAATTAGTGGTACGCACAATGTGAAATGAATAACACGTTATGCTTTGAAGATTAAGACCCAAAAAAGACAGAATAAAATCTACTTCCATCAGACAAACTAAAATCAGTGATGCCATCAAGACATCCAAATCCTCAAAATGGAAGTGGGCAGGACATCTCGCCATAAAACAAGAGGAATCGTGGGATAAGCTCACGACTGTTTGGTTACCAAGAAAAGGAAAAAGAAATAGAGGAAGACAGAAAACCAGGTGGAGAGGTGAGTTAACATCCCTTGTGGACCCAACTTAGACAAGATTGGCATTGAGCCGAGATGAATGGAGAAAGTTGGAGGAGGCCTTTGTCCAGCAGTATGATTCCACAGGCCAACACAACAACAATAATAATGTGAAATGAATAATACGTTATGCTTTGAAGATTTATATTCGTTGTTACTAAACGGAAAGAACTGTTTCTAACGTGAATAATTTGATGTTTTTTAACCACATACCGATTAAGATAAAATTTAAACTTTCTGTTTATACTCTGGGACAACCACTTAAGAACAAGATTTCCAAAATTGAGAAAATACAAGAACATCGTCGTATTTAGTAGTCATGCAGGATTGAACTACAGGAATTCAACACATACACTTCTGTACCTTCGTGCTTGACCACTCAACTACGGTGGCCGCAGAAGCAAGCAAATAAATAAATTTTCTGCTTATACTCCCGGGACTCCGGGATGATCTATGGCTACAAGCAGTAACATTTACCAATGCGTAAATACATTCCTGTTCAAATTTTTTTAAACAAACACAAAAATCAAATTGAAGTTTTAATCTATTAATTACACTGAAGTATTCACAGAAAGTGGTTTTAATGCTAAATAACAAAATGTGTCAACTGACAATAAATACGAGAATGGTTAGGAAATCGATATCGCCAGTACATACGCTCAATCAGAATTGTGATTTCCTCTAGTACGAATATAGGCCCCATGCCGATTTTTGCATACTAATGATGAACATATAAAATTTATCCCGATGGATGGTAGCCCAGAAAGTAATGAATGCAGTTGACAGGAGTTGGAGAATAGTGCAAAATTCAATGCGGTATCCATCCCACTTTATCCATTGAATCTTCTTGGGTTCAAGCCTGTGGAACTTACTCAGTTGCTAGCTTTCGTTATCCTCAAGTGATTCAGTGAGGTTATGTTCGGTAATTGTTCTTCGGCTGGACCTAAATAATCGAATATATAAGAAATCGAGGTTCTCATCCATATACGTTCCACGTAAAACATGCAGATCAGCATATCCATAGAGTGATGCCTCTCCATGCCAAAAAATCCCACCCCGAAACCGATTCCATCAAATAATGTTATTACCTGCCCGAAATTTTACGTGTCCTAGATTCTCTAGATCATACGTCGATTATCAATCTGAAACAGAACGTGAGTTCTGTTTTGCAGATTGATATTTCTGAACATCAATGTGGTTGGTGATATCTGTGAACATCACATTAGCCACTGATTCAGGTTCTGTTCATAAACTCAATGCTCTACTCCTTGTGTTGTACGCGTGCTCATGCAGCTGTCTCAACGAATGTTTGAGTATTTTGACCAATTTAATCTCCTGGCCTTACGATTCTGTGTTTTTTTCTTAAATTTTGAACATAAGTGTAGTTGGTATGAAGATACTGTTATTAAATCTTATCTTATTGAATTTTAGCACTTGTTTTACTCGTTGTTTAATCAGAAAATAATTTTGCTAATCTATGATAATAAAACGTTGAATGGGCGGCTTCTTTAAAAAATTAATTCTGTCGAATATATCTCTAAGAAGACTATCTTCAAAAATTATCATAGGAAAAGCTAACAAAAAAAAACATACCATTTTTTTAAGCTGTTTCATTGTAATATATATCTTGTTTAATTTAAAATTTTTCCCCCAATTTCTGTATTTATAATTTTCGAAATTTTGCCTGACAAGTTTCTAAAGAAATATGTAAATTACGATTATATTTGAAGAAGAAAAAAATGGAGTTACTATTCCTGAGTGGTTCGCGGATATTTTCAGAAGGGAATCGCTTATTCTGCAATTCAACGAAAAGCGCACTATTGAACGTCTGAGATTTATCTCTTAATTTTATTGCAGTAAAGACAGATATACCTGAGAAGAATATGTAATTAGTCGAGATATGAAAAAGTTTGCGGTAGCATTGGTTCTCTTTAGAAACTTTAAAGGATTTCTGAAGATGGGAAAACTGTTTCCGGATTATACGCAGAAATATAAACTAGATACATACCATAAACAAAGGACTTGGGAGATTGTAGTGTTGTTTCTTATATGTGACAAATTCTTTTTTATGGCTATTGCGTATGGTTTGATGTCTAGTTTGTGGTCTAATCAATACTTTGAGGCTAACAAAAAACAAACATAGTCCTGTTGGCAAACTAGACTGATAAAATGATTCCAAAGAGAAGAGGAAGGACTACACTGCTCTTAGTCAGAATATTAGCAACCTAACTTCTCAGTATCTTGTACAACTTCCACTTTCCTGAATTTAAATTCGACATTTAATGGATTCAAATTGTCATTTGAGTTAACTCTTATCTTAATCGTCTCCCGAGCTTTCGTCCATATGCGACTAGTTCTCAGCTGTAAATTGCAACTTTAAACATGTTCAGTGAGTTAGTATATTAGTCTAATGCAACTTAACACATCAACTCAAATAACAAACAAAACAAGAGAGAACGACCATTTGGCCTCGAGGTGAGAACGGCGTCTCCATCTCCACCATGCGTTACCGCCCCCACCACGAGGAGGTAGATCGCCCTATCTAGCGATCAGTACCCTACGTCGAAAGACGTTTTTGACAACATCAGCAAACATGCCATAATATTCAGATAGTCATTTGAGGGAGCTTTTATCCAAGATTCAGATAGTCATTTGTGGGGAGCCTTTATCCAAGATTCAGATAGTGACCGAACGGTGTATAGTGTTATTTAAACAATTGCTGTAGCAATAATTTTGCAAATTCTTTAATTGAAAAGGTTGCGGACTGCACGCGGATATATTATTATTTATTTCTTTATTATGATATTATTTACATCAGTTTTATTACGTCAATGGGTTCAGATCCCGAGATTGAATTCATCTTTCTCGAACCCCTTCACAAATCGCTCAAGTGCAATGAACAGTTGCATTACGTATATAATGATGAAAGCAGTTCTTCAGGGTATGATAGGTAAAATTACTCACTGTGGAGTGTAGGATATTTGATGTGATATTTTTGTTAAATATGCAAAATATTTGTCGTCCTTTCGGACATCAGTGGATCCAATGCATGCCATAGAATACTTCAGTGTAGAATATTCTTATCTCCTGGAACTCTTCAGTGGTGACATCACGTGACGATTCAACGCCTCGTGCAGCGTTTTCTCACCATTTTGCTCCTGCCATTTATATAAATGAATGAAAATCGATTCATCAGACCAGAGTATGTTTTCAATCCTGTCGACTCAAACATCACTGGAGTCTGTTTTCGATATTTGGCTGTAACTAATGGTTTGCAGATACAGGTTAATATCTACCTAGGCTGAAAATATTCCGCCACCTGGGATACTTTCAGCATTTCGACAATTTCATGAAAGATCGGCAGTTTAAATCCTCCTTCAACTCACGCGTTCCAGATTCCATACTATCCTCCTTCCGGAAGTGGATACTCCGTCTCCGACCACTTCTTATAGTAGTATTGACTGAAAAGTTCCGCGAATTATAGTTTTTGCTATCATCGTCCGAATTTCTCGTGCTCCTACTTCCTTTCGGAAGTCAGTTACATATCACTGTTTTACTCATCTCGACGTTGTTTTGATTTTTGACCATGTGGGTGTTTGAAACAGATATACAGTATTTAATAAAACGTTTTGCAATTTTCTATTGTATTATGAGTTAAAGCACGTGCATCATGTAGAGCTGGCTGGCATATTTGGATAGAAAGTTTGTACTGATGAATATCATCTAAAAAATTAGGTGAATACCTTCACCTAATTTTTTAGATGATATTCATCAGGTCTAAAAAATTAGGTGAATACCTTCACCTAATTTTTTAGACCGAGTTTTAAATATTTTCGAAATATGCTTGTTAAAAGTATTCCGAAATCGGTAATCTCATTCTTTTTAACTAACTATTGCTAACAACAAGATTGATACCATAGAGGATCTTTGGAGATCCAAATCAAAACCGTTTCCATCTGACTACGAGTATAACGGGCTCCATACAGTCTTTGACGTCAGATACACGCTTATAAAGCTTTAATGCCTTCAGTATATGGGAGGAGAAAAAGTCCCATACTTTTAGTTAATAAAACTAGAATTGCTTGCGCAGAATTAAAGCCCACCCCACTTCATGCCCCTACTGTATGATGCTTCGCTGTAAATTGAGCTTTTTTCCAGGCTCAATTTTCGCTGTTTTGCAAGTTGTACAGACTGAAACATTTACTCTACTCCTTCCTCCTTGATCGGCTAACTACAATCTCGATTAACAGGATTAGTTAGCCGTTTTTACA